>NC_060069.1:158789901-159096290 GCF_922984935.1 Meles meles | reverse complement strand
TTTCCTTTCCTTCCAAATTCCAGGGAAGCAAGAAATCCCCAACTCTTACTAAGATAAGCATGTCAGTGTTGTTCAGCACATTTTTCTGAAATCATAGTCAAATTTTAAAAATATTTTCCTAAACACAGGATATAGGAAACATCAATGCAAAAAAAAAATCTATCACATCTAACTACAACTTAGACCTAACCAAGTTAAGTGAATGATGCCATTTTAACAACTTAATTTTTATTAAGATGAATATTAATAAGTCATCTATGCTCACTCCCAAAAAATGACCTTAAGAGTCTAGTACTCCCCCCTAAAATACAGAGAGACATTTTCAAATATCATTCAGTAACATATAAATTAAACTTTTATTTCTTGTCTTTAGGAAAAACAAAATTTGACCACAAAGTCTCCTTGGTTAACAGTAGAAATTTCCAGTCATGTTGGATTTTCCTTGATGTCTCCTATGGCCATGTGTAAAATAAGTAAATTCTCCCCCAACCTGATGGTTTCTATAGCAGAATTTAATGAAGGGCTTCACTGTTTCTTTGGTTGATGTCTTTGGGGCCTAAAGCACTGGCCCCTTGAGACAACAGACCTAGCACCTACCTCCCATCCCAGGAGCAAGTGTATGACAGGAGCTCTGGACCAGGCTGAGGAGATGCCCAACCAGCCATCTCCACTCTACACATATCAGGCACTCATTTCTTAAACCAGAGAATGGAAGTTGTAGAACAGACAATGCAAAACAATGGAATCCCAAAAACCACATTTGGCTCTGTAAGTGACTTGTGTACTTATAGCTAAAGGTGATTGAGTCTGATAAAGAAGGAATTCTTTTAACTAAAATCTGGTTTTTTGTTAATAGGTATTCATACTGGCAGATGCTAGGCCACATTCCTGCTTCCTCCTCTTGTGTGCTCACCCAGCCTTTCCTGGTTCTTGGCCCCATACTAGGGGTAGGTGGCTTCCCCCTCGGCTTCCGGGCCAATCAGAGAGTGAGGGCTATTACTGGTATTACTATGGTATTACTACTTGAAAAGCAGGAAAATCATGAGGAGCTCATGCTTCTGAGTTCCCAACAGTCACAAGCTACAAATCTTTCTATCTATATTCAAAACTGAGAAGGTAATCACATTTCATATCCCAGAGACATAACAGTTTATTTGATACACATGTCAGCCCATGATGAAGTTCTCTAGTGTTCACATACAGATTTTTGAGTCCTGTGGAACCAAACAGAAATATAAATAAGCAGCAATTACAATCTATAAAAGAGGCTTCAAGAATTGGTGTTAGAAGGGAACTTACGGTTCACTTAATTCCTGTATCCAGCTCACCATTCTGCCTGAGCATGTACCTAGGTGCTCATTCAGTTGAGGGTCTGCCTTTGGCTCAGGTCATGATCCCAGTGTCCTGGGATCAAGTCCCATGTCTGGCTCCCTGCTCAGCAGGGAGTCTGATTCTCCCTCTCCCTCTGCTCCTCCTTCCACATTCATTCTCCCTCTCTCTCAAATAAATAAAATAAAATAAACCCACTAGATAATTATTGGTATATCCTCTCTACCATGCATGGTGCCAGAGACTTGACAAAGCAAAGAGTAAGCCTAGAAAAGTTTACAGTCTCCAGGAAATAGCTAAAACATCAGTCCTGTTGTGAGAAGTATCAAAATTAATTCTTAAAAAAAATCATGAGAAAACAAATATTTTCAGAGGGAAGACATGGAGAAAAGATAAACATCTTCTCATCTATTTTTAAACTGAGAAGGTACAGCAGCTGTTATAGTAAAAACAGACTTGTTAATTATTTAATCTATCACAGAGCCATAGGATCTTAGTGAGGCGAGCCCACGACCACCACCAAGGCTAGACTGTCCCTTCAGCCTGTGTCTCAGGCCAGAGGACTCTGGATGGCACTGCACCCAGTTCTTGCATGTAAGAAACACATCCATAGTCAATAGGCTGCTCAATCTCTTTCACTGTATTTCACACTTTTTAACTTTCTGCCTGGAATTTGGAGTCCAGGACAACCTCTAAACACTGTGACTGCAGTATCTCACAGCCCATGTTTCCAGCACCCCAGCACCCCACATGGTACATACTGTGTAACAGGTGCATGACTGATTGTACAATGTTGAGAACAAGTGACCTCTCAAGCTCCATACTGTTGTCCCAACACTGAGGAGGACCTGTGTCCCAACACCAGGGGCACCTGTGGTTGCACATCCCCCATAAGCAAACACCAGATTGCTCTTTTATTGACCTTCCCTAACTCTTGTGAAGGGCAGATGACACATGGAAACCAGCTGCTGTGGAGCATGGTACCTCCACTTAGAGCCTTGGAACACACACACACACACACACACACACACACACACACACACACTGGGAGAAGTAGCATGTCTGGAGTGTTGACAGATGACTTATTTCACCAGGATTTTAGGTAGTAAGAAAGTGGAACCAGAGACTTGACTAGTCTGGAGGGTTAATGTTCTGGAAGAAGATACTTGTTTGGGGGAAAACCTGAGGGACTGGGACAGGGCAAGTCAGAGGACTCAGCTAAAAAGAGATTCTTGGGAACACCACAAATGACAAAGGCCCCAAGTTCCAGAAAGTCAAATAGGATGGGAAAGAGCAAATGGAGACATGTGTCAACACTCAGAAAAGGAGTGTACTGTCCTAGGCAAAGGGACAAGATGGCAGACCCTTTGGGTGGGGCCAGCCCTGGGCTCCTGTGGAAGACTCAGGACACCCTGTCCATCCTTGGCCCTGTGGGAGGACTTGCCAGCCATGCCCCGGTGAAGGGCAAGGCACTGAAGACCATGGTGCCAAGTCTCTGCCATGTCTAAGCCCCACTGAATCATTGAGCCCCCACTCATATTCCTCAGCTCAAATCCAGGGCATTAATTGTGATAACAATGGAGACCCCAGCACATTGTTGTGAAGGTTCACTGGAACAGCTTCTGTGGAAATAGGCCACAATGTCTGTCCACAAAGAAGGTGCTGAACAAGTGCTTTTTCTTTCAGTTGCCAAGAGAATGGATGCCCCAATCACCTTCTTGACATTGTGTACTTACCAAATAACTAAATCTGTTTGCAAAACCCACAGCCAAGAACCCATGGCTTGACCCTCCTTTCTGACATTCTGTAAAAACACTGAGCATATTTGACCAAGGGAGGAATAAATAAAGAATGAATTACTGACATTAGCTTTCCAATGCTAACCTCTGACCCGGGCAATGCCGCTAACTGAAGGACTTGGGAAAACCGCCCCATTTTCCTTAGACCTGGTTTTCTCATCAGTAAAAAGGAGGCTATTGTTTAAACCATGGATAATCTCTAAGGCACCTTCCAGCTCCATTTTTTTAACCTGTTCAGATTTTTATACACTCTGAATTAACCGAGTCTAAAACATTATGCCCTGCAATTTTGAAGAACTCCACAGATACCAGAATTTTTCCAAAAGTGCCAGGGAAGACTTAAGGAGGAAAGAAAAAGTCTTAAAGACCAAACCCAAAGATTTCTTGATTTGTGCACAGATCACTATAAATATACCATCATAGTCTGCACCAAAACTCACCACCCAAATACTATCATCAAAAACATCCGTGTTAAAGATAAACTCGAAATGGATAAAAGACCTCAACATGAGACAGGAATCTATCAGAATCCTAGAGGAGAACATAGGCAGTAACCTCTTCGATATCAGCCACAGCAACTTCTTTCAAGATATGTCTCCAAAGGCCAAGGAAACAAAAGCAAAAATGAACTTTTGGGACTTCATCAAGATCAAAAGCTTCTGCACAGCAAAGGAAACAGTCAACAAAACAAAGAGGCAACCCACGGAATGGGAGAAGATATTTGCAAATGACAGTACAGACAAAAGGTTGATATCCAGGATCTATAAAGAACTTCTCAAACTCAACACACACAAAACAGATAATCATATCAAAAAATGGGCAGAAGATATGAACAGACACTTCTCCAATGAAGACATACAAATGGCTATCAGACACATGAAAAAATGTTCATCATCACTAGCCATCAGGGAGATTCAAATTAAAACAACATTGAGATACCACCTGACACCAGTTAGAATGGCCAAAATTAGCAAGACAGGAAACAACGTGTGTTGGAGAGGATGTGGAGAAAGGGGAACCCTCTTACACTGTTGGTGGGAATGCAAGTTAGTGCAGCCACTTTGGAGAACAGTGTGGAGATTCCTCAAGAAATTAAGAATAGAGCTTCCCTATGACCCTGCAATTGCACTGCTGTGTATTTACCCCAAAGATACAGATGTAGTGAAAAGAAGGGCCATTTGTACCCCAATGTTTATTGCAGCAATGGCTACGGTCGCCAAACTGTGGAAAGAACCAAGATGCCCTTCAACGGATGAATGGATAAGGAAGATGTGGTCCATTTACACAATGGAGTATTATGCCTCCATCAGAAAGGACGAGTACCCAACTTTTGTAGCAACCTGGACGGGACTGGAAGAAATTATGCTGAGTGAAATAAGTCAAGCAGAGAGAGTCAAGTATCATATGGTCTCACTTATTTGTGGAGCATAACAAATAACATGGAGGACATGGGGAGATGGAGAGGAGAGGGAGTTGAGGGAAACTGGAAGGGGAGATGAACCATGAGAGATTATGGACTCTGAAAAACAACCAGAGGGTTATGAAGGGGCGGCAGGGGGCGGTGGTGGGCGGGGGGTGGGAGGTTGAGGAACCAGGTGGTGGGTAATAGGGAGGGCACGTACTGCATGGAGCACTGGATGTGATGCCAAAACAATGAACACTGTTATGCTGTAAATAAACAAATAAAAATAAATATAAAAAAAATCCGTGTTACTAAGTTTACACACATTGTCTCATCAACAATGTCTTAACATTGTCTTAACAACAATGCTATGAGTCACTGTTGTCCCATTCTTCAGATGAGAAAACTGATTGTGAAGTATCTTACTTTGGGAAGTGAGGGACAAAGGTAAAATTCAAACTTAGCCACCTGAACCCAGAATAGCCACACTAAGAGATCAAAGACATTGCTTGGAATTGATTCTCTAATTTCCCTTTCTGTATTTTCATTGTTATTGTATAAGAAAGCAACTGATTTCTGTACATTGATTGTATCCTGCCACATTACTGAATTGCTGAATGAGTTCTAGTAGTTTGGGGGTGGAGTCTTTTGGGTTTTCCATATAAAGTATCATATCATCTGTGAAGAGAGTTTGACTTCATTGACAATTTTAATACCTTTTATTTCTCTTTGTTGTCTGACTGCTGTTGCTAGGACATCTAATACTATGTTGAACAAGAGTGGTGAGAGTGGGCATCCTTGTCCTGTTCCTGATCTCAAAGGGAAGACTGTCAGCTTTTCCCCGTTGAGGATGATATTCGCTGTCAGTTTTTCATAGATAGATTTTATGAAGTTCAGGAATGTTCCCTCTATCCCTATACTTTTAAATCTTTAAGCATTTTAATCAGGAATGGATGTTGTATCTTGTCAAATGTTTTTTCTGCATCAATTGAGAGGACCATGTGGTTCTTCTCTCTTCTCTTATTGATTTGTTCTATCACACTGATTGATTTGCAAATGTTGAACCATGCTTGTAACCCAGGGATAAATCTCACCTGGTCATGGTGGATAATCTAGTTAGGATCTTGTTGAGAATCTAAGCATCCATAATCATCAGAGATATTGGTATGAAATTCTCCTTTTTGATGGGGTCTTTGCCTGGTTTGGGGATCAGGGTAATGCTGGCTTCCTAAAAAGAGTCTGGAAGTTTCTCTTCTGCTTCAATTTCTTGAAACAGCTTTGGGAGAGGTATTATTAGGTATTATTAGAAGAAATAATAGGTATTATTTCTTCTTTGAAAGTTTGGTAGAATGCCCCAGGGAATCCCTCAGGTCCTGGGCTCTTGTTTTTTGGGATGTTTTTGATCACTGCTTCAATCTCGTTACTAGATATTGGTCTCTTTAGGTTGTCAAATTCTTCCTGATTCAGTTTTGGAAGTTTATAGGTTTCCAGGAATGCATCCATTTCATCTAGGTTGCTTAACTTATTGGCATGTAACTGTTGATAATAATTTCTGATGATTGTTTCTATTTCCTTAGTGTTAGTGGTGATCTCTCCCTTTTTATCCATAATTTTATTAATTTGGGTATTCTATTTTTTCTTTTGGATTAGTTTGGCCAATGGTCTATTGATCTTATTGATTCTTTGAAAAAACCACCTTCTAGTTTCATTGATGGGTTCTACTGTATCTCTAGTTTCTATCTCATTGATCTCTGCTCTAATCTTGATTATTTCCCTTCTTGTGTGTGGAGTTGGCTTAATTTGTTGTTGATTCCCTAGTTCTTTAAGGTGTAAAGACAGCTGGTGTATTATAGCACCAAGAACCATAAGATACCTGGGAATAAACCTAACCAAAGAGGCAAAGGATCTGTACTCAAGGAACTACAGAACACTCATGAAAGAAATTGAAGAAGACACAAAAAGATGGAAGACCATTCCACGCTCATGGATCAGAAGAATAAACATTGTTAAAATGTCTATACTGCCTAGAGCAATCTATACTTTCAATGTCATTCCAATCAAAATTCCACCAGCATTTTTCAAAGAACTGGAGCAAACAATCCAAAAATTGTATGGAACCAGATGAGACCCCAAATTGCTAAGGAAATGTTGAAAAAGAAAAACAAAACTGGGGGCATCATGTTGCCTGATTTCAAGCTTTACTACAAAGCTGTGATCACCAAGATAGCGTGGTACTGGCATAAAAACAGGCACATACCCCAAAGATACAGATGTAGTGAAAAGAAGGGCCATCTGTACCCCAATGTTTATTGCAGCAATGGCCACGGTCGCCAAACTGTGGAAAGAACCAAGATGTCCTTCAACGGATGAATGGATAAGGAAGATGTGGTCCATATACACAATGGAGTATTATGCCTCCATCAGAAAGGATGAATACCCAACTTTTGTAGCAACATGGACAGGACTGGAAGAAATTATGCTGAGCGAAATAAGTCAAGCAGAGAGAGTCAAGTATCATATGGTCTCACTTATTTGTGGAGCATAACAAATAACATGGAGGACATGGGGAGATGGAGAGGAGAGGAAGTTGAGGGAAACTGGAAAGGGAGATGAACCATGAGAGACTATGGACTCTGGAAAACAACCAGAGGGTTTTGAAGGGGCGGGGGGGGGGGGGGAGGTTGAGGAACCAGGTGGTGGGTAATAGGGAGGGCACGTACTGCATGGAGCACTGGGTGTGATGTCAAAACAATGAACACTGTTATGCTGTAAATAAACAAATAAACGAATTAAAAAAATATATATCAAAGAGAAGAACCACTTATCTCTGCCCTTAGATCATGGAAAGACACCCACAGAGGACCAACCAGTCTTGTGCTGAGTTCTAAAAGATGAACAGATGTTGCAATTGAAGCAAAGACCAGAGAAAGCAGAGGAAACAGAGGTTCAATAACATGAACCCTTGGAAACACATGGCATAATATAAGAAGAAAACACATTTAGAAGTTGAAGGGTGATAAGGTGCAATTGAAAGCATGGTGGGAATAAAACAGAAAAGATGGCTGGGATCATAATTGCAGCTCCTGACTAATAAAATGAGTACTATTTCAAAAAAAAAACAAACAGGCACATAGACCAGTGGAACAGAGTAGAGAGCCCAGATATGGACCCTCAAATTTATGGTCAAATAATCTTCAACAAAGCAACAAAAAATATACAATGGAAAAAAGTCTCTTCAATAAATGGTTCTGGGCGGGGGGGGGGGGGGGGGGGGCGCCTGGGTGGCTCAGTGGGTTAAAGCCTCTGCCTTCAGCTCAGGTCATGATCTCAGGGTCCTGGGATCGAGCCCCACATCAGGCTCTCTGCTCAGAAGGGAGCCTGCTTCCCTTCCTCTCTCTCTGCCTGCCTCTCTGCCTATTTGTGATCTCTGTCAAATAAATAAATAAAAATCTTTAAATAAATAAATAAATGGTGCTGGGAAAATTGGACAGCTATGTGTTGAAGAATGAAACTTGACCATTCTCTTACACCATACACAAAGATAAACTCAAAATGGATAAAAGACCTCAATGTGAGGCAGGAATCCATCAGAATCCTAGAGGAGAACATAGGCAATAACCTCTTTGATATCAGCCACAGCAACTTCTTTCAAGATGTGCCTCCAAAGGCAAAGGAAACAAAGCGAAAATGAACTTTTGGGACTTCGTCAAGAGCAAAAGCTTCTGCACAGCAAAGGAAACAGTGAACAAAACAAAGAGGGAACCCATGGAATGGGAGAAGATATTCGTAAATGACAATACAGACAAAGGGATGCTATCCAAGATCTATAAAGAACTCCTAAAACTCAACACACACAAAACAGATAATCATGTCAAAAAATGGAAAAAAGACATGAACAGACACTTCTCCAATGAAGACATACAAATGGCTAACGGACACATGAAAAAATGTTCATCACTAGCCATCAGGAGATCCAAATCAAAACCACATTGACATATCACCTTACACCAGTTAGAGTGGCCAAAATTAACAAAACAGTAAGCAACATGTGTTGGAGAGGATGTGGAGAAAGGTGAACCCTCTTACCTTGTTGCTGGGAATGCAAGTTGGTGCAGCCACTTTGGAAAACAGTGTGGAGATTCCTTAAGAAATTAAAAATAGAGCTTCCCTATGGCCCTGCAATTGCACTACTGGGTATTTACCCCAAAGATATAGATGGAATGAAAAGAAGGACCATCTGTACCCCAATGTTTATAGCAGCAATGGCCACAGTCACCAAACGGTGGAAAGAACCAAGATGCATTTCAATGGATGAATGGATAAAGAAGATGTGGACCATATATACTATGGAGTATTATGCCTCCATCAGAAAGAATGAATACCCAACTTTTGTATCACATGGACGGGACTGGAAGAGATTATGCTGAGTGAAATAAGTCAAGCAGAGAGAGTCAAGTATCATATGGTTTCACTTATTTGTGGGAATAAAAAATAACATGGAGGACATGGGGATAACATGGAGGACATGGGGAGATGGAGAGGAGAAGGGAGTTGGGGGAAATTGGAGGGGGAGATGAGCCATGAGAGACTGTGGACTCTGAGGAACTAACTGAAGGTTTTGGAGAGGCGG
Organism: Meles meles; assembly: GCF_922984935.1. NCBI lineage: Eukaryota > Metazoa > Chordata > Mammalia > Carnivora > Mustelidae > Meles > Meles meles. The sequence goes on along the minus strand of NC_060069.1, from coordinate 159,087,130 downwards.
AGGGTGGGAGTTTGGGTTAGCCTTGTGGTGGGTATTATGGAAGGCATGTATTGAATGGAGCACTGGGTGTGGTGCGTAAACAACGAATCCTGGAACACTGAAAAGAAATTTTAAAAATAAATATTTTTTTTTTTAAAAGACGTTGCTTGAAAAGTGATTCCTTTTGTTCTAAAAGTCAGTTTCAGGACTCTATGCCAGACTTTAGGAATAAGTGCAGCTGTGCCGGGGTGCCCAGCTGGGTGTGGGGGCCACTGCTCTGGCCTCTGCAATGGCCTGCAGCTCATCAACAGGAAGCACGTGTCCAACAACAATCGCTCAGCTTCCCTGGGTCTCTGAGTTTCCCAATGAGATCTACTTTTTAAGAAATTACTCCAGATGCAAAATGGAGGATGGGTTGGCAGGTGGCATGGCTGGATCCATGAGACCAAGCAAGAGAATACAACATGAGTTCATTAGAACCAAGATGGTGGCCCAGACTGGGATTCCAATGGTGGACATGGAAAGAGGCCAGATCCACAGGGAGCAGCAACCACCAGACATGCAGAGTGAAATGAGTGAGAGGAAAGTTGCAAGAGTGAGCCCTGACCTGAACTGAATGGACAGATGGGTAGTGGCCCATTTCCTGATAACAGGAAGTTCCAACTTTGGAGACCAGGTGCAGGGGAGGGAGCCATGGAGTCTGGTTGTAGCTAGGCTGCATTGCATGATCTTGGAGGTACCCAGGAGATGTTCATCAGACTACTGAATGTCACTCAGGAAGAGGAGGCCTGACAAGTTCTATTGGAGTTTTCTTTCCTTTTTACACAGAGCACTATGGGGCTGCAATGGTGTGTTTTAAGACAAGTAGAAATTAAGTACCTTTAGAATGAAAAAAATAAAAAAGCAACACATCACAGTAGGTATGGTGTCAGACTGAGGGTCAGGAGGTCCCTCTGAGTGCGGATCTGAAGCACCAGCTGCAAATCTTGGTTTTCACGCACAAACTGAGGGATGGGACTGAGTTCCAAGTTCTCCTTATGTCTAGAAGCCAGAAATTTTGCTTTCATTGGAAACTGTTTTCACATCTTTTATTCCAGGTGTCATCGCCTGGAAAACAAGGAACATAGGAAAAAGGACCGTCACTGCCGGCCATGCAAGCCCTGACAGCAGGAAAGAAAAGTCAGAGAATCTTAAGGCTTCCAGAATGGGAGCTGCAGCATAGGTGATCTTGTCTGAGAAGGTGGTCATCCCAGAGTGCACCAGCAAGTGAGAGCAGTGTTCCGAGTCTGAGTTCTGTGCGAGGACATGCTTTTGAGAGACAGGATGTGTGGACAACATTGAAGGCAGATAATGGTGTCAAAGAGCTCAATACTCAGCAAGAAAGAGGACCTGAAGGTTCAGGATAATGCAGTTAGACCTAAGGACAAAAGTGCCATCTATGCAAAGCAGAAGCAGTATCGGGATTTCCACCCAAATGACTGATGTGATTCATCCTAGATTCTCTGAGACTGGAGATCAAGGGAACAATATCAGCAATTCAATAAATGGCAGGCATTGCAACTTGTAAGTTAGGATGCCCTACAATTTCTGTTGCTGTCATATGAGAATGATTTATTTGACATCACAACATCTATGTAGCTTCTTAATTCAATCAGCATGTATGTTATTAAACTCCAATCTTCTGCTAGTAAACATGGTCCTTGAAATATGTGCAACAGGTTGTTGACCAGGGAAACTGCCTCCTGAGCCAGGACCGGCTTTCAGCAAGTAAATCCCTTTCAAGGGGTCAAAGCAACCCCATGAGGTACAGGAGTCCAGTGAACCCTTCCTGAGTAAACTGTGGGCCATCCACATTCCGGATACCTGGGCTGGCCATGGAATAACCCCATGTCCCAAATGCACCTGCACAGCACAAGAGAGTGGACATTGCTTTGTAGTCATGGTTTTGAAAATTGACCTCAAATCCAGAGGGTAGTTTTTAGCATCCTGAAGATGCTATGTATGTAGTTATTCACATACAGAAAACAGTAGGACTGAAAAGTCATATTAGTGATCCTGTGTGAGTTTCCTGACAATTTGGCTTACTGTTTTCATTCTTCTGGGACTAAAAATGGGACATAGTTGAGGCACCTGGGTGTCTCAGCTCGTTAAGCATCCAGCTCTGGATTTCAGCTCATGTCATGATCTCTGGGTCATGAGGTCAAGCCGTGCATCAGGCTCCACATTCTGGGGGAGTCTGCTGGAGATTCTCTCTCTCTCCCTCTGCCTGCCTCTGCCCCTCTCTCACACACTCTTTCTCTCTCCCTCAAATAAATAAGTAAAATCTTTTAAAAAATTAAAATAAATAAAAATTGGATACAGTTGAGGAAAAGATTTCTATAATCATCAAAAGAAATGGAAGGGAGGTGTCAAGGGGGTGCCAGGTGAGAAAAAGTTGGTGTGTGAAGGCTGAAGGGCAGGCACACAGAGTGCATTATAGAGTCCCACCAGCTTCCCAGTGTCTGAGGCTTTCCACTACCAAGAGAGTGGGGCATGAGGTCAAGAAACACTGGTAAAAAGGCAACCCATGGAATGGGAGAAGATATTTGCAAATGACAGTACAGACAAAAGGTTGATATCCAGGATCTATAAAAAACTCCTCAAACTCAACATACACTGAACAGATAATCATATCAAAAAATGGGCAGAAGATATGAACAGACACTTCTCCAATGAAGACTTACAAATGGATATCAGACACATTAAAAAATGTTCGTCATCACTAGCCATCAGGGAGATTCAAATTAAAACCTCATTGAGATATCACCTTACACCAGTTAGAATGGCCAAAATTAGCAAGACAGGAAACAACGTGTGTTGGAGAGGATGTGGAGAAAGGGGAACCCTCTTACACTGTTGGTGGGAATGCAAGTTGGTGCAGCCACTTTGGAGAACAGTGTGGAGATTCCTCAAGAAATTAAAAATAGGGCTTCCCTATGACCCTGCAATTGCACTACTGGGTATTTACCCCAAAAATACAGATGGAGTGAAAAGAAGAGCCATCTGTACCCCAATGTTTATTGCAGCAATGGCCACAGTCGCCAAACTGTGGAAAGAACCAAGATGCCCTTCAATGGACAAATGGATAAGGAAGATGTGGTCCATATACACGATGGAGTATTATGCCTCCATCAGAAAGGATGAATACCCATGCTAAGCAAAATAAGTCAGTCAGAGAAAGACAAATACCATATGATTTCATTCATATGCAGAATTTAAGAAACAAAACAGAGGATCATAGGGGAAGGGAGGGAAAAATAAGATAAAAACAGGTAGGCAAACCATAAGAGACTCTCAACTATAGGGAACGAACTGAGAGTTGCTGGAGGGGAGGTTGGTGAAAGGAAGGGGTAACTGGACATTAAGGACATTAAGGAGGGTGCTTGATGTAATGAGCACTGGGTGTTCGTGTAACTGATGAATCACTAAATTCTACCCCAGAACTAATAATATACTGTACATTGACTAAACTGAATGTAAATAAAAATATTTTTAAAACCAAAAAAAAAATAAAAAAGAAAGGATGAATACCCAACTTTTGTAGCAACATGGACGGGACTGGAAGAGATTATGCTGAATGAAATAAGTCAAGCAGAGAGAGTCAAGTATCATATGGTTTCACTTATTTGTGGAGCATAACAAATAACATGGAAGACATGGGGAGATGGAGAGGAGAAGGGAGTTGAGGGAAATTGGAAGGGGAGATGAACCATGAGAGACTATGGACTCTGAAAAACAACCCGAGGGTTTTGAAGGGACAGGGGGTGGGAGGTTGGGGAACCAGGTGGTGGGTAATAGGGAGGGCACATATTGCATGGAGCACTGGGTGTGATGCCAAAACAGTGAACACTGTTATGCTGTAAATAAACAAATTAAAAAAAATAAAAAAATAAAAAAAAACTTGGAAAAAATAAAATAAAAGTTTATTCCAACAATAAAACTTGGAAAAAATAAAAATATATAATATAATAAAATATATATATATAAAAGAATATATACTTACTGATTCCACATCATAAAAAATTTTTAACTCATATTGATGATTATCAGATTTAGCAAATAAAATACAAGGGGACCAGAAAAATGTGAACATCAGACAATAATTTTTAAGTGATGGTCTGTTACATTATTATATTCATTGTTATCTGAAGTTCAAATTTAACCAGACATCTTCTATTTTATCTGGCAACCCTACTAATAGTGTTTACATAAACAAAGTGATCCAAAACTGTCAGGTAAATTAAGTCTATTGCAGTTTTTACAACCTCAGAGACAGAATTAACTTAGGCTGGTTATGATACCTATTATGACGTTACCAGGAAAAATGTTAGTCATGGGGGGGCACCTGGGTGACTCAGTCGGTTAAAGCCTCTGCCTTCAGCTCAGGTCATGATCTCAGGGTCCTGGGATGGAGCCCTGCATTGGGCTCTCTGCTCGGCAGGGAGCCTGCTTCCTCCTCCCTCTCTCTCTCTCTCTCTGCCTGCCTCTCTGCCTACTTGTGATCCCGCTCTCTGTCAAATAAATAAAATCTTAAAAAAAGAAAAAGAAAGAAAGAAAGAAAGAAAGAAAGAAAGAAAGAAAGAAAGAAAGAAAGAAAGAAACACTGCTGTAAAGCCCTTCTAAGTTTTCAGGTCATGGTTTCCAGTAAAAGTGAAATCCTCATTTTATAATGCCCTGGGAGCCATAGTGTTGGATGTGTTTTAGAATCCTCCCCCTTTCAGGTTAGGCTTTCCTACTCTCCTCCAAAACCATCTCCCATAAAGACCATTTCAGTTTCATTCAACAAATATTTGTTGAACATCTACTATATGCCAGGAGCTGTGTTAAAGATTTAAGGTGCATGGGGGGGGGGCGGGGCAAATGGGTGGCTCAGTTAGTTAAGAGTTTGATTCTTCATCTCAGCTCAGGTCTTGATCTCAGGGTCATGAGTTCAAGCCCTGAGTTGGGCTCCATGCTAGGTATGGAGACTATGTACCTCAGTGTGCATAGCAGCAATGGTCACAATCACCAAACTGCGGAAAGAGCCAAGATGTCCTTGAATGGATGCATGGATAAAGAAGATGTGGTCCATATATACAATGGAGTATTACTCCTCCATCAGAAAGGAAGAATACCCAACTTTTGTATCAACATGGACGGGACTGGAGGATATTATGCTGAGTGAAATAAGTTAAGCAGAGAGAGTCAATTATCATACGGTTTCACTTACTTGTGGAGCATAAGGAATAACATGGAGGACATTAGGAGATGGAAAGGAAAAGTGAATTGGGAGAAATCGGAGGGAGACGAAGCATAAGAGACTGTACTCTGAGAAACAAAATGAGGGTTTGGAGGAGAGGGGTGGCGGTTGGGTGAGCCTGGTGGTGGGTATTAAGGCTGGCATGTATTTCATGGGGCACTGGGTGTAGTGCATAAACAATGAATCTTGGAACACTGAAAAAATTAATTTTTAAAAAAATATTTAAGGTACATCAATGAAGGAAACAAAGATCCATGCCTACACAGAGTTCTCATTAAAGTGGGTTGAAATAAAACAATAAATGAAATATATGGGAGGAGGAGTCAAGATGGCGGAGAAGTAGCAGGCTGAGACTACATCAGGTAGCAGGAGATCAACTCGATAGCTTATCTAAACATTGCAAACACCTACAAATCCAACGGGAGATCGAAGAGAAGAAGAACAGCAACTCTAGAAACAGAAAATCAACCACTTTCTGAAAGGTAGGACTGGCGGAGAAGTGAATCTAAAACGACGGGAAGACAGACCATGGGGGGAGGGGCCGGCTCCCGGCCAGCGGTGGAACAATGGAGCACAAAATCAGGACTTTTAAAAGTCTGTTCCACTGAGGGACATTGCTCCAGAGGCTAAACCAGGGTGAAGCCCACACGGGGTCAGGGTGGCCCCAGGTCCCGCAGGGTCACAGAAGGATCGGGGGTGTCGGAGTGTCACAGAGCTCGCAGGTGTTAGAATGGAGAAGCCAGCTAAAGAGACAGAGCCAAGGACTGAACTCTCAGCTCGGGGTTACCTTGAACTGGTCGCGGGCTGGGTGAGCTTGGAGCGCCTGGAGCGCTGGAGCTCCAGCTGGAGCTGGAGGCTGGGGATACGGGAGTGATTGGGTGCTGTCCTCTGGGGGCGAACTGAGGAGTGGGGCCCCGGGCTCTCAGCTCCTCCGGGCTGGAGACTGGGAGGCTGCCATTTTCATTCCCGTCCTCTGGAACTCTATGGAAAGCGTTCAGGGAACAGAAGCTCCCAAAAGTGAACCCGAGCGGATTACTTAGTCTGGCCCCTGGTAAGGGCGGTGCAATTCCGCCTCGGGCAAAGACACTTGAGAGTCACTACAACAGGCCCCTCCCCCAGAAGATCAACAAAATATCCAGCCAGGATGAAGTTCATCTATCATGGAAAGCAGGTTCAATACCTAGGACAGCAGCGGGATTCCAGAGGAGGAGAAAGCAAAGCATGGAACTCATGGCTTTCTCCCCATGATTCTTTAGTCTTGTGGTTAATTCAGTTTTTTTTTTCAAATTTTTTTTCTTTCTTTTTTCTTCTTCTGCTAAATTTTATAAAAACTTTTACCCTTTTTTTTGCTAACGATTTTTGACTAGTTTATTGAAAATATATATTCTTTCTTTCTTTTTTATATTTTTTCTTTGTTTTATTTTTTAAATTTTTTTCTTTTTTTTTCTGAACCTCTTTTTATCCCCTTTCTCTCCCCCCCCCCACAATTTGGGGTCTCTTCTGATTTGGTTACAGCGCATTTTTCTGGGGTCTTTGCCACCCTTTTAGTATTTTATTTGATTCTTCATATCCTCTTATCTGGACAAAATGACAAGGCGGAAAAAATCACCACAAACAAAAGAACAAGAGGCAGTACCGAAGGCTAGGGACCTAATCAACACAGACATTGGTAATATGTCAGATCAAGAGTTCAGAATGACGATTCTGAAGGTTCTAGCCAGGCTTGAAAAAGGCATGGAAGATATTAGAGAAACCCTCTCTGGAGATATAAAAGCCCTTTCTGGAGAAATTAAAGAACTAAAATCTAACCAAGTTGAAATCAAAAAAGCTATTAATGAGGTGCAATCAAAAATGGAGGCTCTCACTGCTAGGATAAATAAGGCAGAAGAAAGAATTAGTGATATAGAAGACCAAATGACAGAGAATAAAGAAGCCGCGCAAAAGAGGGACAAACAGCTACTGGACCACGAGGGGAGAATTCGAGAGATAAGTGACACCATAAGACGAAACAACATTAGAATAATTGGGATTCCAGAAGAAGAAGAAAGAGAGAGGGGAGCAGAAGGTCTATTGGAGAGAATCATTGGAGAGAATTTCCCTAATATGGCAAAGGGAACAAGCATCAAAATCCAGGAGGTGCAGAGAACCCCCCCTCAAAGTCAACAAGAATAGGTCCACACCCCATCACCTAATAGTAAAATTGACAAGTCTTAGTGACAAAGAGAAAATCCTGAAAGCAGCCCGGGAAAAGAAGTCTGTAACATACAATGGTAAAAATATTAGATTGGCAGCAGACTTATCCACAGAGACCTGGCAGACTAGAAAGAGCTGGCATGATATATTCAGAGCACTAAACGAGAAAAACATGCAGCCAAGAATACTCTATCCCGCTAGGCTATCATTGAAAATAGAAGGAGAGATAAAAAGCTTTCAGGACAAACAAAAACTGAAAGAATTTGCAAACACCAAACCAGCTCTACAGGAAATATTGAAAGGGGTCCTCTAAGCAAAGAGAGAGCCTAAAAGTAGTAGATCAGAAAGGTACAGAGACAATATACAGTAACAGTCACCTTACAGGCTAATAATGGCACTAAATTCATATCTCTCAATAGTTACCCTGAATGTTAATGGGCTAAATGCCCCCAATTAAAAGACACGGGGTATCAGAATGGATAAAAAAAACAAAACCTATCAATATGTTGCCTACAAGAAACTCATTTTAGACGTGAAGACACCTCCAGATTTAAAGTGAGGGGGTAGAAAACAATTTACCATGCTAATGGGCATCAGAAGAAAGCTGGGGTGGCAATCCTTATATCAGATCAATTACATTTTAAGCCAAAGACTATAATAAGAGATGAGGAAGGACACTATATCCTACTCAAAGGGTCTGTCCAACAAGAATCCCTAACAATTTTAAATATCTATGCCCCTAACATGGGAGCAGCCAACTATATCAACCAATTAATAACGAAATCAAAGAAACACATCAATAATAATACAATAATAGTAGGGGACTTTAACACTCCCCTCACTGAAATGGACAGATCATCCAAGCAAAAGATCAACAAGGAAATCAAGGCCTTAAATGACACACTGGACCAGATGGACATCACAGATATATTCAGAACATTTCATCCCAAAGCAACAGAATACACGTTCTTCTCTAGTGCACATGGAACATTCTCCAGAATAGATCAATCCTGGGTCACAAATCAGGTCTCAACTGGTATCGAAAGATTAGGATCATTCCCTGCATATTTTCAGACCACAACGCTCTGAAGCTAGAACTCAATCACAAGAGGAAAGCTGGAAAGAACCCAAATGCATGGAGACTAAACAGCATCCTTCTCTTTTTTTTTTAAGATTTTTATTTATTTATTTGACAGAGAGAGATCACAAGTAGGCAGAGAGGCAGGCAGAGAGAGAGAGGAGGAAGCAGGCTCCCTGCCGAGCAGAGAGCCTGATGTGGGACTCGATCCCAGGACCCTGAGATCATGACCTGAGCCGAAAACAGAGGCTTAACCCACTGAGCCACCCAGAGGCCCTAAACAGCATCCTTCTAAAGAATGAATGGGTCAACCAGGAAATTAAAGAAGAATTGAAAAAATTCATGGAAACAAATGATAATGAAAACACAACGGTTCAAAATCTGTGGGACACAGCAAAGGCAGTCCTGAGAGGAAAATATATAGCAGTACAAGCCTTTCTCAAGAAACAAGAAAGGTATCAAGTACACAGCCTAACCCTACACGTAAAGGAGCTGGAGAAAGAACAAGAAAGAAACCCTAAACCCAGCAGGAGAAGAGAAATCATAAAGATCAGAGCAGAAATCAATGAAATAGAAACAAAAAAAAAAAAAAAAAATAGAAAAAATCAATGAAACTAGGAACTGGTTCTTCGAAAGAATCAATAAGATTGATAAACCCCTGGCCAGACTTATCAAAAAGAAAAGAGAAAGGACCCAAATCAATAAAATCATGAATGAAAGAGGAGAGATCACAACTAACACCAAAGAAATACAGACAATTATAAGAACATACTATGAGCAACTCTACACCAACAAATTGGACAATCTGGAAGAAATGGATGCATTCCTAGAGACATATAAACTACCACAACTGAACCAGGAAGAAATAGAAAACCTGAGCAGGCCCATAACCAGTAAGGAGATTGAAGCAGTCATCAAAAATCTCCAAACAAACAAAAGCCCAGGGCCAGACGGCTTCCCAGGGGAATTCTACCAAACATTTAAAGAAGAACTCATTCCTATTCTCCTGAAACTGTTCCAAAAAATAGAAATGGAAGGAAAACTTCCAAACTCATTTTATGAGGCCAGCACCACCTTGATCCCAAAACCAGACAAGGATCCCACCAAAAAAGAGAACTACAGACCAATATCCTTGATGAACACAGACGCAAAAATTCTCGCCAAAATACTAGCCAATAGGATTCAACAGTACATTAAAAGGATTATTCACCACGATCAAGTGGGATTTATTCCAGGGCTGCAGGGTTGGTTCAAAATCCACAAATCAATCAGTGTGATAGAACACATTAATAAAAGAACAAGAACCATATGATACTCTCAATAGTTGCTGAAAAAGCATTTGACAAAGTACAGCATCCCTTCCTGATCAAAACTCTTCAAAGTGTAGGGATAGAGGGCACACACCTCAATATTATCAAAGCCATCTATGAAAAACCCACCACAAATATCATTCTCAATGGAGAAAAACTGAAAGCTTTTCCGCTAAGGTCAGGAACACGGCAGGGATGTCCATTATCACCACTGCTATTCAACATAGTACTAGAAGTCCTAGCCTCAGCAATCAGACAATAAAAAGAAATTAAAGGCATCCAAATCAGCAAAGAAGTCGTCAAACTATCACTCTTCACAGATGATATGATACTACATGTGGAAAACCCAAAAGACTCCACTCCAAAACTGCTAGAACTTGTACAGGAATTCAGTAAAGTGTCAGGATATAAAATCAAGGCACAGTAATCAGTTGCATTTCTGTACACCAACAACAAGACAGAAGAAAGAGAAATAAAGGAGTCAATCCCATTTACAATTGCACCCAAAAATATAAGATACCTAGGAATAAACCTAACCAAAGAGGCTAAGAATCTATATGCAGAAAACTATAAAGTACTCATGAAAGAAATTGAGGAAGACACAAAGAAATGGAAAAATGTTCCATGTTCCTGGATTGGAAGAATAAATATTGTGAAAATGTCTATGCTACCTAAAGCAATCTACACATTTAATGCAATCCCTATCAAAATACATCCATTTTTTTCAAAGAAATGGAACAAACAATCCTAAAATTTATATGGAACCAGAAAAGACCTCGAATAGCCAAAGGAATATTGAATAAGAAAGCCAAAGTGGGTGGCATCACAATTCCGGACTTCAAGCTCTATTACAAAGCTGTCATCATCAAGACAACATGGTACTGGCACAAAAACAGACACATAGATCAATGGAACAGAATAGAGAGCCCAGAAATCGACCCTCAACTCTATGGTCAACTAATCTTCGACAAAGCAGGAAAGAATGTCCAATGGAAAAAAGACAGCCTCTTCAATAAATGGTGCTGGGAAAATTGGACAGCCACATGCAGAAAAATGAAATTGGACCACTTCCTTACACCACACACGAAAATAGACTCCAAATGGATGAAGGACCTCAATGTGAGAAAGGAATCCATCAAAATCCTTGAGGACAACACAGGCAGCAACCTCTTCAACCTCAGCCGCATCAACATCTTCCTAGGAACATCGGCAAAGGCAAGGGAAGCAAGGGCAAAAATGAACTATTGGGATTTCGTCAAGATCAAAAGCTTTTGCACAGCAAAGGAAACAGTTAACAAAACCAAAAGACAACTGACAGAGTGGGAGAAGATATTTGCAAACGACATATCAGATAAAGGGCTAGTATCCAAAATCTATAAGGAACTTAGCAAACTCAACACCCAAAGAACAAACAATCCAATCAAGAAATGGGCAGAGGACATGAACAGACATTTCTGCAAAGAAGACATCCAGATGGCCAACAGACACATGAAAAAGTGCTCCACGTCACTCGGCATCAGGGAAATACAAATCAAAACCACAATGAGATATCACCTCACACCAGTCAGAATGGCTAAAATTAACAAGTCAGGAAATGACAGATGCTGGCGAGGATGCAGAGAAAGGGGAACCCTCCTCCACTGTTGGTGGGAATGCAAGCTGGTGCAACCACTCTGGAAAACAGCATGGAGGTTCCTCAAAATGTTGAAAATAGAACTACCCTATGACCCAGCAATTGCACTACTGGGTATTTACCCTAAAGATACAAACATAGCGATCCAAAGGGGGCACGTGTACCTGAATGTTTATAGCAGCAATGTCTACAATAGCCAAACTATAGAAAGAACCTAGATGTCCATCAACAGATGAATGGATAAAGAAGAGGTGGTATATATACACAATGGAATACTATGCAGCCATCAAAAGAAATGAAATCTTGCCATTTGCGACGACATGGATGGAACTAGAGCGTATCATGCTTAGTGAAATAAGTCAATCGGAGAAAGACAACTATCATATGATCTCCCTGATATGAGGACATGGAGATGCAACATGGGGGGTTAGGGGGATAGGAGAAGAATAAATGAAACAAGATGGGATTGGGAGGGAGACAAACCATAAATGACTCTTAATCTCACAAAACAAATGGGGGGTTGCTGGGGGGAGGTGGGGTTGGGAGAGGGGGGAGGGGGTTATGGACATTGGGGAGGGTATGTGCTATCATGAGTGCTGTGAAGTGTGTAAACCTGTACACAGACCTGTACCCCTGGGGATAAAAATACATTATATGTTTATTAAAAAAAAATGTTGAGTGAAATAAGTCAAGCAGAGAGAGTCAAGTATCATATGGTTTCACTTATTTGTGGAGCATAACAAATAACATGGAGGACATTGGGAGATTGAGAGGAGAAGGGAGTTGAGGGAAATTGGAAGAGGAGGTGAACCATAAGAGACTATGGACTCTGAAAGACAACCTGAGGGTTTTGAACGGGTGGGGGTGGGAGGTTGGGGGAACCAGGTGGTGGGTAATAGGGAGGGCACATATTGCATGGAGCACTGGGTGTTGTGCAAAAACAATGAATACTGTTACGCTGAAAAAAAATAATTAAATGAAAAAAAAGTACCCCCCCAAAAAAAACTGAATTATCAAAAAAAAAAAAAAAAGAAAGAAAAGAAAAGAAATATATTATAATAGCACCAGGTAAGGGGCCATGGGAAGGGTTAAGGTAAACCTCACCAAGAAGGTGATATCTGACCAAAGGTTTGAAAGAGGCAAAGGAGTAAGCCATGAGACACTCTGAAGGAAGAGTAATCCTGGCAAAGGGAATAACCAGGGCAAAGGCCCTGTGGTGGGTGAAGCGTGCCTTGTGGTCAGGCAAGGTGGCATCAGGAACACAGCTGGAGCTGGAACCTGGGTCCCCGACAGACAAGCTCTGAGGGCACCGGCACTGATTTTACTCAGATGCCTCCCAAGGCTGGTTGTAAACATCTTCCTGTGTCTGGAGACATTCTTACCAGTTGGGTAGAGGCTTTCTTTTCAAGGACAGAGAAGGCTACTGAGGTGTGCAAATGTCTTCTAAAAGAAATCATTCCAAGATCTGGGGCTGCCCAAGTCCCTTCAGAGCGACAGCGGGGCCTCTTTCCCCACCAGGGTAACTGAAGCAAAAACTCAACAGGCCCTACAACAATGTGGCAATAAAATCCTGCCAGATCCCATGTGGATCCCTCTATCCTCCCAAACCAAAGGTTGGGCCCTGGGGACAAGCAGGGCTTAGGACATGGAAAGGGGGATAACAAAGGACCGACTACGACCCAAATGGAAAGGACCCAACCGGGGAATTCTGGCAACTCCCACCATCACAGAGCTGGAAGGAGTACCTTGCCAGGTCCATCTCACAAGGATTAAACTTGTCCATCCCCTCCCAAAACTTCTACAGGACCCACTGGCCAACCCACCTACACCTGGGAACCAGTGAAAGCTTGGAAATACCTGTTCAAAAGACAGACATTGGGCACCTTGGTGGGGAGGGACTCAGTCAGTTGAGTGTTCAACTCTTGATTTCAGCTCAGCTCATGATCTCAGGGTTGTGAGATCAAGCCTTGCACAGGGCTCTGCGTTCTGTGCAAAGTCTGCTTGGGATTCCCTCTCCCTCTCCCTCTGGCCCTCGTGCTCATTCTCTCTTTCTCTCTCTTTCTCTCATATAGATAAATAAATCTTAAAAAAAAAAAAAGACTGTCATCACTGCAAACAGGAAGGAGCATGGTGGACCACTGTCCCCAACACCTTCTTGTCTTACATGTGCATCTCGCATCCTCTTGCTGCTTGGAGCAGCCCCACTCCCTGGAAAGCACCTGGTTTGCCCCTGCTGGGTAAGGGGTTCACTTCAGTCTAACATTTCCTGGGATGGCTCTGGGTCTGTTCTCTTGTCCTTCTATCCTCTTTTGTCCCTGCTAGGTGGAGAAAAAATAAAACTAACCATATCCCTTCTTGTCCTGGTGCTTATGTCTTCCCTGATCGTAACAGGGTATAAGTAAAAGGTGTGGAAAGGGGAAGAAAATTCCTTGCTCCAAATTACTAAAACACTGTAAAAACACTGTCTCAGACCACACTAGAAACTTACCAGACCGCTGGGTATGTCATGAACAAGTCCATGGAGAGGAACATAAAGATGTTCGGTGGGGCAAGCCTGCAGAGTGGTCCCAGGTCCAAGCCCACCCCATTTACAGAGCCAAACCTCACACAAACCCCGACCTCTGCATCCACCCAACGCCTGCTGACGTGATTACAACAACATGTTTCCGTCGATCAGCCATCACCGGTATACCAAGGTCAATCCCAGGCCGCCCCCACATGACCCTTCTTGTGATCCTTTTGGGCCCTCCACCGATAATCTGACTGCCAAAGGAGCCCGCATACTTAGTACCATTTCATGCAGCTGCCCCCCCAAAAAGTGTGGTTAACCCCACCCCGAGCCCTGCCCCCCTTTATACGCCGCAGTACCCTCCACAGCTCAAACATGGCATGTGACCTAGACATATGGCCTTGGTGTCCTTGTTACCCAGACGGTCACACAGGGCCACAGGTGTACGGCACTGCTGAAGAAGGAGACCCGGATAATGACAAGTGCCCCCTGTGGACACCTCACCCCACTCGCCCCCTCAGTGCCCACCCCTCCCTCCCCAGGGCTCCTGGGTCTGGCTAAAGGAAAGGTCTTCCTAGGAATGGCAGACGGGAAGGGGACACTAGTTCAATGTCTTGATGCCAGTAATACTAGCGGCGACTGGGCTGTGAGACATGCAGCACCTTCCCCTGCCAATAACCCTTCTAATACTCAGCCATCACCGCAAAGGTCCAGGGGAGCCGCAGGACTGCTGATCGCCAGAGGAGTCCCCTGGTTTGGATCTGTGATGGGACCAGGCAGGAGAATAATGTACAATGATGCTGCCACACAAAATGTCATAGCCCCTGTGTCCATGGTTGGGGCTGAAACCGGACAGGAGTTTGAGCTTATCTAAGATCGTGAGACTCTGGCTTCCATGGTTTTAGATCACCAGTTAGCCTTAGATGCTTACTGGCTGGACCAGGGCGAGTATGTACTATTGCAAACCCATCTTGTTGTTTCTACATTCATGTTTCTGGAGAAGAGAACAAAGGGCTGACATCATCCTCCAAGAGGCCTCCTGGCTCCGTCATTTTAAGACCCCCACGTTCAAACCATCTGGGACTCCATCAAGGGGTACCTGCCAAGGGTTACCTGGTTCTTGCCTTTCCTCATGACCTTAGCAGCCATTTCACTGCGGTTTCTATTTGCACCATGTTTCTTTAATTTACTTTTCAAATTCGTGTCCTCGAGATGACAACAGCCCCAGATCCAGCTGATGCTCACACAGGGATTCAGCCCATATCCCCTGGGGACCATGTTCCCACAGCAGAGTTAGGTCAGAGGGTGAGACATTGCCATGACCTCCAATGACAGGCAGCATCTACATCCTTGATCGGCAGGATGTAGACACAGGGGATGAGACCTCCAACCACACTCCCCGTAAGCCTCAGGTGGATGAAACCTCTCTGGGGGGGGGGGGGGGCATAAGGCAGTCAGGGACCAGAGGAACTCTAGTGACAAACATGGTACACCTGGGGCACTTCCAGTCAGCTGCTCTTCCTGAACTGATTTTCTCACAGAGCAGAACCAGGGTCCAAACCCACACCAGCCGGACTTCAAACAACAGCCAGGGCCATATCCTGTTGAGGCAGGAAAAAACGGAGGCACCATCAACCTGAAAGATCACGGCTCCAAAAACACCGTGAGCTGCTGGGCTGCCTGCTCACATCCACCAACTGGAACAAGGCACTTTTCTGTCCCTTCGAATAAGAGACAGGAGTGGGAACACTGGTGGGACCTTTGTCCAATAGAACGCTGCCTGTGCCTTAGACTTTGGGGTCCTGCCTCACTTCTGTAGTTGTTGGACCCAAGAACCTGACTCGGGTGCAGACTCACACCTGTGCGCATGGTCCCTGTGACGAGCTACAGGCTGATGAGATCCTGAGTTCCCCACACCTCGCCCACAGAACCCAGTGGCCACATGGACACCCACCCACAAGGGGTGGACATCTAGGCATAGACCCAGCCCTGCTCCCGGACGAATTCCTTCACCCTCAACATCCCCTACCACCATTATCTACTGAATCAGGGGGCAGCCCTCCTGCAAGACCAGGGCTCCAGCAAAATCTGGGCTTCCAACAGTAAGCTCATCCCTGACTGTCCCAGCTGGGACGGAAGGTTTTCTGAACATGGCCCAGCATGTGCGAGCAGCCAGGATAAGGAAACACATCTGCAGAGAAGCAGCAGATAGGAGAAATGCTGTTGAAGTTAATGTGGCCACAGGCATTTTGCAGCAAATACCTCCTCCTGGGCCCAGGTAGGAGCTTGGTCCAGCATCTGTGGGTTACCCAGGCGTGTGAGGCCTTCACTGTGTGTGCTGGTAAAGTCAAGTCAGGTAAAGTAAAAAATAAGTTCAAATCATTCCTAGGACCTGGAGCAAGGCAACTTTGCATCTAATCCCACAGCAGCTGGATAGGTGAAGACCCCTGCCAAGCAGGGTCTCGCCTCCACAGCCTGAATGCAGAACAGGCTCCTACAAAGCTCCAGGCCGAAGGAAACAGAAGGTCAACCTCCACTCCACAAACTCAGTTCTTCCCTGGCCGTCCGAGAAACTCCAAAAAGATGAGCTTGGGCCAGGCGTGGGAAGGAGGTACAGGAAGACAGCCCCCCCTTGACCAGAGTTCCTTTCAGTGAGCTCACGCAGTGCCCTTGGGGATGCTGGCTAAGAAGTCTGATCAACAGGCCAGGCTTTGCAGTTATTTCGAAACCAAAGCTATAACCACAGTTCCTGCCTCAAGCTGGCCATTTCTTAGGGGTGATGGTCAGGGACGGGCTTGCTCCACCGTGAGCTGAATGCCAAGTGCTCACAAGGACTTGGTGTCCCGACTGGGTCTAATGCAGTGAGTGAAGCCATGCAGCTTCTCCCTAGGGACAGCCCTGAAAGCTCAAGTCCTGGGAGCTAAAGTGGATGAGACTCTTGAAAGGGACAGAAGGGGCCACCATCAGGCCTGCTTCTGAGCCCTCCAGGCCTCCACTCCCTGCAGGACCGAAGGGTGGACTCGAGCTGGATTTCCATCCCTGCCCCAGGGTTTGTTGGCTGGGAGACGTGGGACAAGGCCCTGTGTTTCTGTAAGCTGCGGTTGCCTGGTGTGTAAGAGGGGGATGCTACCCCACCGTGGCACAGAGACACTGATCCTGGAAATGGGAAAATGGAGGCGTGCGTCAGACACTCAGCGCAGAGGTATAGGGACTCACGAGATGGCATCTGTTGCTTGGGCACCAAGTGGTTTCACTCAGGCTTACAGACTCCGTTAGACGGGCAGCGCTACAGGGCATCACCCTCACCTGACTCTCCCTCCTCCCTCCTCACTCCCTCCCTGCCCACACGATGATCCTCAGGGATGCCACCTGAAGATCTCCCAACACTCAGTGCGGGCTGCCTCAAGTGTGTCCACGTGGGCCCCTGGGCTCCCCTCAGACAGCTGGACACTCGTCTTCCAGGGAATTTTCCAGAGCCTGCCAGTAGCTGAGCATGTTGCGAGGCTTGACGAAATGGCAGGCCACGATCTTCTTAAAACGACACGTGGAAAAGGCCAACCCATTTGGGAAAAAGGTCTGCTCCGAGTGGAGTTCCTCCAGCCTGATTTTCAGTTTCGCCAGGCAGAGCCCCACGAAGACGTCTTCGAGTTTAATGAACGGGACGCTGTCGGACACTTCGTACACCCGACTCGCCACATCGCTGGAAAACACGTAGCCAGTGCCCGAGCAAAAGGGCGGGTACTTCTCCCAAGGATACTCGTATTTACTGACAAACCACTTGTTGTGCTTGTCCCTAATGGGAAACTCGTTCAGTTTCAAGAAGCCGGTGAAAAACCGAGTGGTTCTGTTTTTCCTGAGGAGCAGCTCGGTCAGGTAGTGGATATTGACAAACATGTCCGAGTCTGTTTTCATCACGAAAGCCGCCTGAGGACAGAAGCGGTGGATCCACTCGATACCCATCATGGTCTTCAGGGTCAAGTTGAAGTAGGCGTCCATGAAGTCCTTCTGGATAATGTCGCGATGCCGCTGGCTTTCCTGCGCCACGACTTTCGACAGGTCCTTACTGGCTGTGGCTCCCAGAAGGAAGAAGGTTTTTATGCGTTTTCCGTTCACATTCTTTTCTTTCCCCCAGGTGTTCCGGATGACTGTGCGAGCAAACATCTGCTCGTGGGAGGAGGTCACCAGCAGGACAAGGAAAGGGGGATCCTGCTTGCAGTTGATATCTGGAAGCTGGAGGAAGTTCCCCCTTTCTTTCTTGAAAACAAACGGCTCATTTTTTTTAAAAGGAGTCGGACTGTACATGCTAAAATACAAACAGAGGGCTCCCAGGACCACCAGGGAAATGTACAGCAGGCGCATCTTCATGTAAGCCATCTGGAAGGAACAAGGTGGAATGGTCAGACCTCAGAAGAAGGGGAGCATGTCTAGCTTTGCCCCCAGGAAGGCTTATAGGGGGGAAGACACTCATGTCTCACAGCTCTTGTGCCAGAGACTCTAGGGTCTCACAGCACACAGAGCTGAGAGATGGGGTACAACAGGGAGCATGGATTCCCAACAGTGTGCAACCAGAGCACAGGGCTCCAGGCCAGCCCACCCTTCACCCATGGGATTCTCAGATTCCCCTCTAAAATATGGGACCAGATCCCCCATGAGGTCCTTCCAGCTCTGCCCATCCCTGACTTCATAATGAAGTCCAGTTAGAGAACCTGCAAGACGGAAAACCACATGTTCTCAATGTAAATGCGTGAACTGTTTGCATTCTTCTCTAGTTGAATCAAAACCATTTTATCGCATCCAGAAAGAAGTGAGACCAATGTTCTGATCTACACAACTACACTCATCCCCCTTGTTTGTGGGAATAACTTCCAAGATCCCCAGCAGATGCTGGAAGCCAACCACAGTACCAAACCCTACATACATCCTTGTAACCTCTAGTTTTTAAATCAGTCACAGTAAGAAATTCACAACAATAACTAATAATAAAATAGGACAACAATAACAACAAACTATAATGCAAGTTATGTGAATGTCTCTCTCTCAAAATACCTTACCACGCTGTACTCACCCTTCTTGTGATGACGTGAGATGATGAAATGCACACGTGATGAGATGAGATGAGGTGGGTGATGCAGGCGTGTGATGTTGCGCTCAGCTACTACCAACCTTCTGACAATAGGTCCAAATGGGGACCATCTGCTTCTGGACCGCAGTGGACCACGGGTGACTGAAACCTCAGAACACAGAAGCTCGGATAAGGTGGGAACACCGTACCTTGGAATCCGTCCCTACTAGAGGTACTTATTCTATTTTAGGGGTTACTTCTTTAAATCTCCTGATTCTTTCTTCTTGTACCCACATACCTCTGTTATTCTCAGCAAATTCTCACCAAATCCAGGAGCACCCATGTCAATGTTATAACATTAAGAAAACAAATAACTCACTTTCTTCTGGTTCTGATGACGCTCTGGTTGGAAAGCTAAACCACAGTGTAGATTCCGAGAGGAAAGCTGTCAAAGAGCTGCGAGCGAACGCCGTTGGGCCCTATCCAGTTCTGGACTCACTTCATTTACCCAAAACGATGATTCCCTTCCTCCAGAGTCACTGTAAGGAAGAAACAAAAAGAATAGTGCCACTCAAATCATCCACAGCTCGTCAGAGCTCCTCCCCATAGGCCATGCCAGCATGTTGCACACCTGCCTCACCACCTGCCCAGTTGACCTTGAGGATCATTTGGGCCCGACTCCAGCCCCACTCTTGACTTCTGCTAAGTGAAGGAGATCAAGACAGATTTCACACACAGTGCACCTATGGAAAACAACAACAGCATGCAAATTTCCAAGAAGCCTGTTGAGCCTGATGCACTAAGATAGTGCCCAGAGCTCTGGAAGGGGACCCAGGGGACCCATAAGTCAGCTTCAGTCCAATGTCTCATGCTAACAAGTGACTTTCCTACCTAATAGCCCGTGGCTAATGTTTACAGAATTTGACCCAGGTAAGAGATCCATCAGTTCTCAACTCGGTGTCCCTGTCTTCAAAATGTCATCCTGGGTGAGCTCAGAGGGACCAGCAAGACAAAAAAACAAAAAACAAAAAACAAAAAAACAAAACAAACAAAAAAAAACCCAAGTGGAAGGAAGAAAGGGTCACTTATTTTGATCACAAAAGAGGACCTTGAAATTTCATTCAGTTAAAATTCTGTTCCAAATACCTTCTCCATAAAAGATAGGGAATAATGATGGAAACTTCCAGAACCAGCTAACTCTCTGGAGGCCAAGTTAGTCTCTCCTCTTTCATGACCCCAAGGAGGTTTTGTTCCGCTGGAGACCCCACGCAGTTCAGAGAAATCACTGTGGGAGGCAAATGGATGGCCAGAACGTTTCTGAGCCATGGCTGGCAGGATGCTGAGAATTCTTTTCCTTTTTTTTAAAGATTTATTTATTTATTTATTTATTTATTTATTTATTTATTTGAGAGAGAGAATGAGAGAGCACAAGCAGGGGGTGTAGTAGAGGGAGAAGGAGAAGCAGGCTCCTTGAAGAACAAGGAGCCCGATGCAGGACTCAATCCCAGGACCCCGTGACCATGACCTGAGCGAAGGCAGACGCTCCGCTGATGGAGCCACCCGGGCATCCGTCATCTTTCTGAGAATAGTTATCTGCAGGGGTAGGGTGTGTAGTTTACTCTGGCTGAAGAAGGGGTGAGGGGAACCAAATTGCATTTTCCCCCACAACACATTTTAAAAAGAAATGCACAAACCAAATCAAGAGAAAGATGATATTTCTGTACTTTGCTTCCTTTCTCAGGTAAGTCTGCTCTTCTTCAGTGGGTTGCCTCACTGGTAAACCTTAAAACCTCTTTCCCCTAGTGCACCTTTTCTCAGGGTCATTCGCATGGACCTCAATTCCCAGGGATGGACGCTCAGCTCACTCACTTCATTGGTCTCTCACTAGACACCAAATGGCACCCATGAGGTCTGACTGTCCAATGCTTCCTGAGGTTATTTATTTTCATGTGCAGTCAGAACACACTTCCTACCTCCAGTGTGTAACCAGGAAGTTACACATCATATCCCCGTTTACACCTTCGACTGAATCTGTATGTTGTGCTACAAGGACCTACTGAAGGGGGTTTGGGGAGGGCACCTAGCACCAATAAGGAACAGAGCCTGGAAGAGCAGGTTTCTAGAAAAGGAAACATATATCCCCCAGGTTGTGTCCCTCACAGTTTGGCTAAAAGGCAGGAGCTCTTAGCATAAAGCAGCTCTGTGGACAGAGTCATGAACAGGCAACTATCTCTGCTATGGAAACCCCACCTTCAAAACACACCGGGGCCAGCCCATGTCACCTGGCCTTCCAATCAGTCATGGAGCTACAGCTTATTTAGCAGATTCTGGATACCAGGCTTTGCTCTTTCAACCTAGGAGCAATACAGACACAGACACAGAGCCTCGGAACTGGAGTAGATAAGCAGTGTGCATGAATTATAGATCAAGGCAAGCCAGAAGGTGGCAGGTCCCTCCCTCCCTTCTCCTCTGCTTCCCGCCTCTGCAGGTGTCACATCAGCTCCAGGCCCGGGTCACTGTGCCCCTTCTGGGTCAGAGCACCCACATGGCCAGGGGCATGTCCACCTAACACCCCAGAGGGCTGAGTGTAGGTTAGACTAGGCACATTTAAATTACAGAGGAACAAGTTAGTAACAGCACAAAGCCAGCCCTAAAAGCTAGCTCTTTAGGGCAGGGAAAGGCTGTCTGTCGGGAGCCCAGAAGTCATTGTCTTTACTCCATCTAACAGAGGGTCCCTCCCTGCCCAGGACAGGTGGGTAGGACTCCTGACCTAGGGCTACAGGGCCTGATGACAAAGGGATTGGAAGTCCATATCCCCAAGAGCTAGAAAGCCAAAGAGTCAGTCTGCAAATGCAGTTTAGTGGGGCTGGGGGTGCGGAGACAGGGGAGGGCCCCCTGGATCTGAAAAAAAGGATGATGGAACTTCAAAAAATACTGTCAAAAGACTTCAGAAGCAAGCCACAAAAAGGGAGACTATATGTCATACATATATCTGACAAAGGACTAGTATATCAAGAATATATCAAGAACTTCTATGTATCAACAAAGAAAGCATAAAAACAAAACAAAACCAAAAAAGCCCCACAATCTCAAAAGATGAATTGTGAACAGATATTTCACAGAAGAAGATATCCAAAAGGCCAAAACCCAGTGTAGGAATCATTAGTCATGAAGGAAATGCAAATAAAACTACAACAAAGGACCAGGGCCACCCATGAGATGACTAAAAGGAAGTGGGATGTTGGAAAGCCATATTTATTTGGCAGCATCTACTGCAGAGAACACGATACGCTCTGACCCCGCCAACCACACCTGAGCTCAAACCCAAAAGAAATGAGGCATGGCCAAGAATGTGCAGAGCACATTGCTGCACACAGTAACCAAAAACTGCCCTCCGTCTGGGTCTGATCAGGAGAGAGAAGCCACACGGTAATTCAAAGGGAAAATTTAACATAAAGGTTTGTTCCTCTACCATGGGATCTGAGTGATGAGTGATTAGCAGGAAGTAAAGAAGTCTCTAAGAACACAGGAAAAGCAGGAATAAGGAGCAGCACTGCCTCTAGCTTATGAAAGCTCCAGGAAAGTCCGCCAACCCCAGCCTGAGACACAGACCTCCATGACAAGGGCACAGCCTAGCCCACTGACAGCAGAGAAGTCACTGAGGGCCCAGAGCCATTTTCACAAAGTAGTCCAAAAAAAACGTGAATTTGGAGCTGAGAGGCAATACATCAATAAATGGCACAAATGTAAGCAAGAAATATCCATCAGTAGTGAATGGTTCAATAAAATGTTACATAGCCATTAAAAAATACAAACTTTTGATAAATGCACTTTGTGCTAATCTGATAGATATTATGTTGAATGAAAGGAGCCAGGCTTGGAAGATATGTTCTGAATGATTCCACTGATAAAGTTCAAAACCTGGCAAAATGTATCAATAATAATAGAAGTCAGAGTGGTAATTACCTCTTGTGGAGGCATTATTAACCAGGAAAGGTCATAAGAGTCCTTCTGGAGAGCTGGATATATTTTATTTTTGGTCTGGGAGGTAGTTACATAGATAAAAATTCACTGAATCATCCAAGCAAGATCTGTGTACTTTCCTTATGTAAGTTATTCCACATTAATATTTTTTGAATAATTTTAAATAAAAATAAATCTCTGAATGGTGATACCTTCTATAAAATGGCCTGAATTTACTTGACCCCGATTCTGATTTTTTACACAGTGCATTTCATGGGTCACAGTGCCTCGCAGAACAAACTCATTTTGTGTCCGGGTCTTAATACATAATGATGACTGAATGACAACCCAGACAAGTCAATGTCACTGAAAGAAAACATTAACATTACTTTAGCTCTCTTGGAAACAAGAGACATGGCTGGCCAAGTGGGACACGGGAGACTCACAGGTGCAACAGACAGGTCCGGGTCATGGCCTTTATTGAGTATTTTTGTAGAAAAAGCGACACATGGCAAGGTGAACAGATTGGGACTGGCTAGTTTGAGTAATTGTGGCAGCTGGCTATAGGGTAGCCCCTAGCTGCTACCTGGCCCTGGGTCTCCTGAGTCGTAAAGACCAGACAGAGACAGTGTGGCCCTGGGTGGGTTCATTTGCTTATTAAAGACCTGGTCCAGGCTGGGCGCTTCCTTATCTCTAAGAAAGGCTCCCCCTGGGAGGGGCAGTCCCTCCCCAGCCAGAAATAAGATGCCAAAACATAATAAGTAGAAAATTAAAAACAGGATTAATACGACCCTGGGAAATAAAGTCTGAGACTTGCTTTTTCTGAAAACTCTGAAGTGCTAACATCTGCTTTAACACAATGGGTTGGCCAGGTAAGGAAGGCAGCCCCTGCCCGAAGTGTGACGTTCCTGAGACAGTGCTGCAATACTGCATTCGTTGTCAAATCAGTACCTACTCCACTTGCCACTGTAAGTCAACTTAAGTGTTACGGAGCAGATTTTAAAACTAGTGAATCATTGAACATTATATCAAAAACCAATGATGTACTGTACCGTGGCTAATTGAAATAAAACAAAACTTAAAATAAAATAATAGAATAAAATAGAATAAAAATAAAAAATAAAAGTCCCTTGTTATTAACTTCAGGCAGCCGGCAGGGATGGAAAGACGGAGGAATTTGGAAACAGAAGATCTTCACATATGGCTCTGTGAGCACAGTGGCGTAATTTGGCACAAGGGCACTTGCGCTGCGGACCTGTGTGTCTCCAATCGAGATCATACTGTGTGCCTTACAGGGTGGCTGGAAAGGGCTCTACACGTGGCAGTAATTGTTTCTGTCCTGGTTCTAAGCCAAGCATGCCCTCTGGTAGTATCAATTCATAATCCAACTTCTCCTCAAGCTCCACCTCCCTAGTTAATCAGCACGCTCTGGGTTCTAGACAGGCCGGGGTGTGCTGTCTACTGGGTGACCCAAACCCAAAGGAGAGCAGGCAGAGTGGTCTGGAAGGAGCTCAGAGAGCCTCCCTCCTGGCTATCCATTCCCAAACATATAGGATTACAAAGGGAATCAATGATGTCGAAACAAATGTATCAAAATGAGTTTAAAGTGTGCCAGAGTCCTATGCACATCTGTATTATCGCATCTAACAATGTCCGACTCCAGGTATGACTACGACCTCTGTTTTGAAGGCAGCAGGAGCTTTGCCCGTCTTTGGAAATGTCTAAAACTAAAACCATGTGATGTGAAAATATCGGTGATTTTCAGAGACAAAGTCACAGGCTCTACTGTGTGGGTCAGTGTCTGTTATCAGCTGATTCGTGTCCCCCTCAAATTGGCATGCTGGAGTCCTAGCCCCCAGTGTCTCAGAATATGACCTCATTCACAGATAGGGTCTTTACCAAATTACAGTAAGGTCAGTAGAGCATGCCATAATCCAGTTAGGATTAGTGTCCTTATAAAAAGGGGATATTTGGGGGCGCCTGGGTGGCTCAGTGGGTTAAGCCTCTGTCTTTGACTCAGGTCATGAACTCGGGGTCCTGGGATCGAGCCCCGCATTGGGCTGTCTGCTCAGCGGGGAGCCTGCTTCCCCCCTCTATCTCTGCCTACTTATGATCACTCTCTGTCAAATAAATAAATAAAAGCTTTTAAAAAATAAAAAAGGTGTCCACAGTCTTTCTCCAGGCTTTACACACTGACGAGTCTGGGGTCTCATGGAGCTTCTCTCTCCTACTCATAATACAATAGACAAGCCTCCCACTAACTTTGAATATGGCTGCTCCAATCTGAGGAGACAGAGCACAGGGTTCTCACCAATGATCACTGGTCTCAGAGTTGATGAATTTAGAGCTCGAGGAAGGCATTTTCAGGATTGACATTTTAGGCAACAAAATACCACAGCTGGGTGGCTTGAACAGCAGACATTTCTTGCTCACAGCTCTGGAGGTGGAGGCTGGAGATCAGGCTGCCAACATGGCTGGCTTCTGGTGAGAGCCCCCCTCTTAGCTCGCAAAAGCTGATTTCTCCCTGTGTCCCCATGGCAGAGGGAGGGAAAGAGGGGGAGAGAGAATGAGAGGGAGGGAGGAAATGGGAGAGAGAATGTGCACGAGAGCTCTCCTGCATTCTTGGGTCTCTTCTTTACAAACACACTAATCCCCCACACTCATGACCTCATTTAAACTTAATGACATCCCAAAGGTCCCACCCCCAAATGCTACCGCATAAATATGAATGGGGGAACACAGTTTAGTCTGTAGCAGGGATAATCTCCAAACATTTACTGAGCACCCACCATGTGAAGGTGGATGCTGGTCACTGGGAATGGCCTGGGGTCTCCTTGGACTCCTTAGATCGTCCTCGGTTACATGAACTTACCACCCACAGGCACGTTCCTCTCCCAGGCTATCCGCCAGGTTCCCCTTAGGAAGTGCCACTTCCAGAGCCTCCAGACTGATTCTCTCCTGAACACAGAAATGACAACAGTAGTGGGCTGGTGACCTGGGCTCTGACACTGAGAGGGAGAGGCATGAATGTGCTTTGGAAGGGGCCTAGAGGCAACCCTGCTATCCCCTCACTCTGCAATCTACCCTGCTGAAGCTTTCTCTATTAAAAAAAAAAATGCTTTACTTGCAGCTCCCAAACCCTCAGAAACCAAAAACACAACTCAAGGTTTTTAAAGCCCAATTTCTTTAAATCTCCAAAGCATTATCTTCTGAATGGCCCAAACAACACTGCACAACTGCACGGGACAGTTCTATCCACGGTGTCAAAAGGAATGAAAACAAAGTGGTGCCCATAGATTCAGGAAGGCCAATCTACAGCGTTGTTTTTGTTTTTAAACAAGCTTCAGATTATTTCAGTAAGCTAAGACCTACGACCTTTCTTCTAACCAAAAATTAAACAAAACAAATTAATAACATAGCAGAAGGGATACAGCAGGATGTCATTAAAAGGACTGCTGATTATTTTGTGCAATCAGCTACATTGAAAAATCTGGGGGCTAGCATCCTTCAACAGCCGACAAAACACCTTGAAAACAAATACGAGAGATTTCTCTTAGGGAGCATCTCTCCCCGATTATTCCTCATGCCTGTGGCCCAAATGGTAGAGACACAGACTCTAGGTTGCTTCAGTTCCCTTACTAAAGGACTCCGCAGTAACAGGAATTCAGCATGCAAACCACAGAATAGGGGAGAGAAGGAAGAAAACTAATTAAAACCAGTGCATGTTTATGCACCACACCCAGGACTCCATGCAGTATGTGCCCTCCTGAATACCCACCACCAGGCCACTGAAAAAAAATAAATTAAATTTTTTTTAAAAAGATTGTGAACTAGGGGCGCCTGGGTGGCTCAGTGGGTTAAGCCACTGCCTTCGGCTCAGGTCATGATCTCGGGGTCCTGGGATCGAGTCCCGCATCGGGCTCTCTGCTCAGCAGGGAGCCTGCTTCCCTCTCTCTCTCTCTGCCTGCCTCTCTGTCTACTTGTGATCTCTCTGTGTCAAATAAATAAATAAAAATCTTAAAAAAAAAAAAAAAAGATTGTGAACTAGTCAAGGAATCCAAATCCTATTTCTAACATTGTTTCTATGATGGGGGAAAGAATTTTGAATTTAAAAAATAAATATAAAAATAATAATCTTTAGTAAAAACAAAACAACAAAAAACGGTACATGTGACCATTCTGGAAATGGGGCTTGCCCATATTTGAATTTACATGAGGGTCCTAAACAAGAAGCAATGGAAACAACAGGCAGTGCTCGGGTCACACTGTGCTGCCTATAATGTGTCTTCACGGCTTAAAACTGCATTTCTTGGGGCACCTGGATGGCTCAGTGGGTTAAACCTCTGCCTTCGGCTCAGGTCATGATCTCAGGGTCCTGGGATCGAGCCCCGCATCAGGCTCGCTGCTCAGTGGGGAGCCTGCTTCCTCCTCTCTCTTTCTCTGCCTGCCTGTCCACCTACTTGAGATCTCTGTCTGTCAAATAAATAAATAATATGTTTTAAAAAAATTTTCTCATTTCTTGACCAACAGGTTCAGCTGATCTTTAAGATGATGACTCACAGAGCTACTTATCATTAGCCCATGCCCTGCACTCTCTGTTCCAACCGACCTCCATGCCTCTACCCTCAGGCTACACCTGTTCCCCTCAGCCCCGTGAACAGAACTATTCTTTCCCTTCTGCGCTCTGTCCTCCTCCACCAGCGCCCCCCACCACCACACTACTTCTGCTAAGCTACCTGTAGCTCACCCCCAACCCTGCCAGTTCCTCAGCAAAGCCGTGTCTTCATTTACCACTCATGGCACCCACTGTATGGTACTTTCTCACTTTCGTTCGTATATCATACATTATTATTTCTCTGTGCAAACCTTGGACTAGCATTCCCACTGCTTGACAACTCTGGCACAGATCAAGGACCATCTTCCGTATTTTTCACCATTACAGCACCTGCCAACACACAATATTTGCCGCATACAAGAGCGCAAAGGAAAGTTCTGAATGAGTCCCTGAGAAGATACCCATGTCTCCAAAAGCCAAAGCATGTTTCTTTGTGACATGGAGACATGTTCTTACTTGAAAGCAAACACTCGCCTTATGCGACATCTCCTTGGGATGAAATTTTTTCCCAGAATATTTCAGTGCCTTGGGTATTTTTGTTCTGTGTACATTTCATAAGACTTCAATTATTTCCCAGAAGAAATAGAACCGGGCTTACTTCAACGGAAGAAAAGGCAATACTGACGGTTTTACCCCCTATTGCTCACACTGGGGAGGGTGGGGGGTCACCAGCAGCAGCCTGTGGACTGTTATTAGGGTGTTCAGAAATCATTTCAGAGCTTTAGCAGGGAAGGGAACAAAAGCTGTGCAGATAAGGAAAGCAGGAACCAACAGCACATTCGCCACATTAATTTGCCTGTTGGTCCCAGGAGATAGGCATATAGGTAAGAGGATGGAAGACAATTTTTGTTGAGAAAGTAGTACACATACACAATAATAAACCATGGCCTTCCAGACACAGAAGTCAAGAGCATACATGACTTGTCAATATGGCAGAAGGGACTCTTACAAAAACAGCTGACCCTCCGCAGAACACCCCGGGGCCCAAACACCTTCACTCTCATGAGTGCACTCTTCATGAGCACACATAAAGATCACCCTCAACCTGCTACTTCCTCAGATGATGGGAAAACTTTCTCTCCACGGATTTTGTCACTCACAGCTACCTCTCAACCTTGACAGAAGAGAATCACAAAAATCTATAAATGAGCAAAAAGCTGAATCCAAGCATCTCCAGTTGCATTGGGACCAGCAGGCCCACTCCTGAGACTTCTGGTAATGCTAATGTCATTATGACAATTTGTCTGCTGCAAAGAATGCCTTTGGACCGTGGGCCCCTGATTTCACCACAGAAGGTGGAGTAGAGGATTCTGGTTTCACATGGATGCTCTTCTAACAGCTGGGAAATTTCTACCTCAAGGTGATGAAAACCTGTCCTTAGACCTGTCCTTTTTTCCTACATGATGATCCCATGAGACCCCCAGCATATCTTACTTGCTGGTTGTCTTTGGGAAGGATTCCAAGAATAACATGTGGTGAGGAAATGAACTTTGTTTTTCCAATAGAAGTAAAGCAAAACTTCCTGATTTCTGCTCGCTGGCCCGAGATCACTTGGTGCAGCCTGAAGCAGATGCTTCTGCCCAGGCTCTAGACAAAATTTTGAGGCCATGACGCTTGGGAAAGAAACTCACTGATCAGGGAGGGTGAAGGCTCCCTTTTCATGATTCAAATACTGACACCTACACAGTCACCAAGAGACTTCACTCCACCTCCCAGGACTGTTCAATTTAAACTTTCACTTACCACTATGAGTCATGAAGGGTAAAACAGTAGATATTTGAGGAGAATTAGCACACAGAAGGGAGATTGGGCAAATATCTTAGTAGTCTTCTTAAGAAAGCAAATTTCTACATGACACACTAGAAACAAATTTCACAACTGCCATTTGTATATAAATACTGTCTCAAATACTCTTACCCAGATCATAGTGCAAGCCTCGTCAAGACACCTCCAACACAGAGAAAGTGAATGTCATTATACAAAATAACTATTTCATGAGTTGAATTTGACTTTTCCTCAAACTACTGAACTTGAGAAAACCTTACCCTGGTGGTGACAAGTAATGCTGAGTCACACCTACTTTTTGGGATTCCCTTAATACCAAGGGACCAAGGTGGAAGGCTGCTAGTCAAGGCAAAGTCTCATGGCCCTCAAGCGATGCTTGCAGCCACCTGTCTACTTCCGCTTCCCCCTTGAGGTAAATCATGGCAACCACTGCCCTACTCTCAGACTTCAATCACTCCACCTTCTAATAGAAGAGCCCCACAGTCACTTCCCACTGGGAATCTTTGGAACAGGAATGATGGAATATGCACCTGTCCTGCTTATCCCCCAGAGCTCCAGGTACCTCAAGGCCTAACACAGTGATTAAGAAATAGTAGGAGGTGTACAAATATTTGTTGAATAACTGATCTGAGGTGAATATCTGGGCAGTGTCTATGCCCATAAAACAAAAAATCCTCTTTCACTACATCAATAAGTCCAATGCTCAGCTCATTCTTTCCCTTTAGGGTGTATCCACATTCACATCTCCAACCCTGCCCATAGTCTGGGATCCAGGCTTCAGGTCCAGTGGAACTTCCTCGTCAGTTCCAATGACAATAAAGAATAATGAGCAAAGCAAATGGTGTTGATTTTTCTCTTAAGATGACAGTCAGTGCCTGTGTGGATCTCTGCTCTAAGTATGACTGAAAAACAAAAATTCACTCCAAAAAAATGTTTAAAGGACCCTACCTCAATCGCCTGTCATCTCCTGGTCAGCCTCTTATTTTCTTTCCCTTCCAAATTAAGCTCCTGGAATAAACAGTTTATACTCACCACTAGTACTAACTCACCCACCGATTAATTAATTAATCCTCAACCCGCGGCAACCTGCTTCCACTCCCACTGCTTATCCGAGAGTGCTCTGCCAAAGATGACCAACAGCCTGCCTTGGGTCGGGAAAGATTTAACACAGAGATACTCAGAGCCTATTCCTCTTCCTTGATCCACCAAGAGCATGCCTTTACCAACTTGATCCTTGCACAGAGTTTGGGTAGGAGATGAGGGGAAAAGAGAGAAATGATGGAAAAGGGAGAGAATGACTGGAGGAACAGAATGAAATCAACATGGAGGATAAGTGTTTCTAGGGTAAAAGAAGGACTGTTGGGGGCTAGATCAGAGAAATATTTTGAAAATTTAGGAGGGGAACAAGGGAACACAGGAAGTGACAGATACAGAGAGAGAGTAACAAGAATTGAACATTTTGCTGGACATTATAAATGAAATCATCTTTGGTGTCCTTTGAAAGATCTCAGTAAAGGTTCAGATTCTCTTTTGAATGTCAAACCAATACATACGTATCAGAAAAGACTTTGAAAACATAATGTCAAGACAGAGCCACAGGGCACATTGGCTTTACTGGCTTTATCTTCCATGACCTACTTGTGCCATTAGGTGCTTCTGTCCAAGCTTTTCTTCTTGCAACTCCTGGGCTTCAATGGGGGACCCCCCAGTCCCAGCCTCCCTGATTTTTATCTCTGGCTCTCCTGTGTTGACTCCTCTTCTTCATTCTGCCCCTAATTTCAGGCTCGCCCCTGACCCTCTCTTGTATTTGACACAGTCCCCCTTATCCAATCCCGTGGTTATACACAAAATAATCCCCAAAGCTGTACTATCCTCCCATACTTTTTGCCGAATTCCAAATCCAACTGCCACTGGACATCCCATAGACATCTCAAGTTCCACCTTTTCAGAATGAAGGGCCTTGGAATCCACTCGGTGACACAATCACCAGACTCATAGCCATTTCCACTGTTCTATCTCACAAACTCTAGACTTAACCACCTGCACTCCAGCTCCATGCTGTCCATCAGAAGAACATTCCCCAAACCAGAAGTCCAACAACATTGCTTAAAGCTTTGCTTCAATCTTTTTAGCGCACCCTATACTCCTGCCATAAGACAGCTTGAAGTTCAGGGAATGTGCCATTTTGTCTCATACTGTCTATCTAGTAAAGTCCTTTGAATCCCTTCACGTCCAGTTCAAACTCTGGCCCCACAGAGGCATCTCCCCCCATGAGTGGGCTTGACCATTTCCCTTCTTGACACCACAGTTCCTTGTAGCTACCTTTACTGTAACTCTGCCAATCACAGCTATATGTTTATTTCTTTCCTACTTTACTGTAAGTGGTTTGGGACTGGAAAATATTTCATTGATATTTATTTGATCTCAATACCTCATATTCCACTTTTTCCCTAATAGATGCTCAGCAAATATTTGTTGAGTGTAAATAAATATTTACTGTTATGGGCTGGACTTTTTTTGTCTCCCCAAATTCATATGCTGAAGTCCTAACCCCCAGGACCTCAGAATGTGACCTTGTTTAGAAATGGGGTCACTGACAGCGTGGTACTGGCATAAAAACAGACACATAGACCAGTGGAACAGAGTGGAGAGCCCAGATATGGACCCTCAACTCTATGGTGAAATAATCTTCGACAAAACAGGAAAAAATATTCGATGGAAAAAAGACAGTCTCTTCAATAAATGGTGCTGGGAAAACTGGACAGCGATATGTAGAAGAATGAAACTCGACCATTCTCTTACACCGTACACAAAGATAAACTCGAAATGGATAAAAGACCTCAACGTGAGACAGGAATCTATCAGAATCCTAGAGGAGAACATAGGCAGTAACCTCTTCGATATCAGCCACAGCAACTTCTTTCAAGATATGTCTCCAAAGGCCAAGGAAACAAAAGCAAAAATGAACTTTTGGGACTTCATCAAGATCAAAAGCTTCTGCACAGCAAAGGAAACAGTCAACAAAACAAAGAGGCAACCCACGGAATGGGAGAAGATATTTGTAAATGACAGTACAGACAAAAGGTTGATATCCAGGATCTACAAAGAACTTCTCAAACTCAACACACACAAAACAGATAATCATATCAAAAAATGGGCAGAAGATATGAACAGACACTTCTCCAACGAAGACATACAAATGGCTATCAGACACATGAAAAAATGTTCATCATCACTAGCCATCAGGGAGATTCAAATGAAAACAACATTGAGATACCACCTGACACCAGTTAGAATGGCCAAAATTAGCAAGACAGGAAACAACGTGTGTTGGAGAGGATGTGGAAAAAGGGGAACCCTCTTACACTGTTGGTGGGAATGCAAGTTAGTGCAGCCACTTTGGAGAACAGTGTGGAGATTCCTCAAGAAATTAAAAATAGAGCTTCCCTATGACCCTGCAATTGCACTGCTGGGTATTTACCCCAAAGATACAGATGTAGTGAAAAGAAAGGCCATCTGTACCCCAATGTTTATTGCAGCAATGGCCACAGTTGCCAAACTGTGGAAAGAACCAAGATGCCCTTCAACGGATGAATGGATAAGGAAGATGTGGTCCATATACACAATGGAGTATTATGCCTCCATCAGAAAGGATGAATACCCAACTTTTGTAGCAACATGGACAGGACTGGAAGAAATTATGCTGAGCGAAATAAGTCAAGCAGAGAGAGTCAAGTATCATATGGTCTCACTTATTTGTGGAGCATAACAAATAACATGGAGGACATGGGGAGATGGAGAGGAGAGGGAGTTGAGGGAAACTGGAAGGGGAGATGAACCATGAGAGACTATGGACTCTGAAAAACAACCAGAGGGTTTTGAAGGGGCGGGGGGGTGGGAGGTTGAGGAACAAGGTGGTGGGTAATAGGGAGGGCACGTACTGCATGGAGCACTGGGTGTGATGCCAAAACAATGAACACTGTTATGCTGTAAATAAACAAATAAAAACAAAAACAAAAACAAACAAACAAAAAAAGAAATGGGGTCACTGAAAATGCAGTAAAATCAGCCATGCCAGGGTAGGATGGGCCCCTAATCCAGTATGACTGGTGCCCCTATGAAAAGAAGAAATGTGGTCACAGACATACACACAGAACACCAGGTAAGATGAAGGCAGAGATCAGGGTGATGCTTCCCAAGCTAAGGAACATCAAGGACTGGCATCAACCCACCAGAAGTTGGGGGAGAGGTCTGGGGCAGATTCTCCCTTGTTGCCCTCAGAACCAACCTCAGACTTGACCTCAGACTTCTGGCCTCCAGAGTGTGACACCATAAACTTCTCTTGTTTAAGCCTCTCTGTCTGTGGGAACTTGTTAAGGCAGCCCTAGGACACTTTTACTAAGGAATAAATGGGTAAGATGACTCAAAGCAGTGATTACCTGAATATCTGCAATGTGCCTTTAGTGTGCTTTGCAAAGCAGCAAACACAATAGCAGTGTTAGACAGAATTCCGCCCACGAGCAAGGAGTTCTGTCAGCGTGTTCTTTCTCCTCTCTCTGTGAAGACTTTGAAAAAGGAAAATGGTTTTTTCCACATAATTTTTCCACACTAGATTTTTGTTTCTGTTTGGAGAAAATTTGGCGGGGAGGAATAGTTATCAAAGATAAATGGTTACAGTAAGAGTCGAGAACAGCTAGGGGGCTCTGTCCATTCAGCTGTGTCCTGCCCTTCCTTGGGTATTTCTGCCCCGTCCTGTCTCCCAAGGACTGCCTTTCCTCCTCAGGTGGCCTCTAGGCAACCACAGAGTCTTGGTGCATCTACAGAAACCATGTTCCCAGAGACACAAAAAGAAAACGCTAACATGCAAAAATCATCTCTAGTCAAATGCCAGTCACTCCCTCATGTCTTTCACTGCTTCTCCTTGAAAACCCAGCACGGATGCCATGAATCAATGGGAGAAGCCAGAAATGTGTGAGAGAAAGATTTCACGGGCCTAAATCACCCATGTTCAAGTCATACCGACTGAGTAACTGCCATGTGTGTGTCAGGAAGTGTGTCTAAGCCTGTCACAGGGAATATTAACCAAGATACAGATACTCAGGAAATTCCCCCTTTGATACCCAGATTTTTTGAGGGATCTGCTTCCAGCTCACTAATATTCCCTCTGCTCCAAATCTGGCTGAAAGTACACAGCTTTCACTAAAGATAACTCTGGCAGGAAAACCAGATTTTAATGTGAAATGATTCACAGTGAAAATATGACACTTTTTTAAAGTTCATTAAAATTGTTAAACATTGGTGGGTTTGTTAGAGTGTCGTCCTGTTCCACTTAACAACACCTCCTCATTTTTTCACTGGTATCTGGCTCCGAGTGCTGGTTGTTACACAACAGGCGGGGACTACTTTCCTATAAAAAACCGAAACTGGAAATATGCTCCAAGAGTTTTATTGAGAATATATATTCTATTTTAATAATAAAAAGAAACAAAATACATCAGTTGGAAAACAAGAACAAAAATTTAGACTAAAATAAGTGACTTACAGGCACCGTTTTCAAATCCTACTCATTTTCTTTTTAACCCGTATTTCCATTATCACAACTACATGTACTTCTCAATAGCACTGCAACTGCATACAGACTAAAGAGGAAAACAGTAGGCCATCATCCTGGCCATAAAACAACAAAGGAATAACACTAAGTTTAATCAAGGTCATCCAAAATCCCAAACACTTAGAGATAAAGAAAACTGACTAAGAGGTCAAAGGAGAAATTAAATGTGTAATAACAAATTACCTATAAAACAAAGCAAATGAGACCACCACATATTATTCCTTAGGAAGTGTTCAAAGTTGCTTCCAGAGGCAAATGCATAGCCTTAAGTAGTTTTATTATTAAAGAAAGAAAGAAAGAAAGAAAAAAATATTTTAAAGAAACTAACTCTCAAAGAATTCAGAAAACAAACAAAAATTACAGAAAAGAACAGGGTTAACAAAACCAAAAGCAAGACTGAGTTAATTTAAACATTAAAACAAAATATTACTGTGGTACCTGGGTGGCTCAGTTGGTTAGGTATATGCCTTTGGCTCAGATCATGATCCTGGAGTCCCAGGATCCAGCCCCACATCAGGTTCTCTGCCCACCAGGTAGTCGGCTTCTCCCTCTGCCCTTCAACCCATTCATCCTCCCTCTCTTTCTCTCTCATTCTCAAAAAAAATAAATAAAATCTTCTAAAAATACAATACTAAGAAATATACATACACTCTCTCTTTAAAATGGACTAAGCCCTACCATATCCAATAAACAGGGAAAGGTGAAAGAAAAAAATAAAATGAAAAATGAGAAGATAATCAAGATGTTAAGAGTTCTATGTTTGGAACCCAAGGGAACTGGTCAAATCTTAACTCAGCCACTTGCTAGTTATAAGACTGAGAATACTGACCTTCTTAAGTCTCCATTTTCTCTATAAATGAAAAACACAAAACTTGCAAAATGAGAGGATAATGCTAACCACCTCCCAAACTTTTTGTGAAAGTCGGGTAAGTACTTCACAGTTCCCAGGAACTAGTAAGCACTCAGGCAACACTCTAGATCATTCCTAAGACTTATGTGATGCTAGTTTGTTTGATTCACAAATCTCTACAATCCCATCTTAACCCTTCCTGGGATACAGTCATTTGACGTGGTCCCACAGGTCCACTGTGCAGGATGATATTTGCAATATCATCTTCAAAATAATTCAAGTCATAGAAACTGGTGGAAATCCAAATTCTTCCAGATTTGAAGTGGAACTGCCATGGCTGTGGATGAGCTGGTGAGGGGGCAGCTGGTGTGCAGTGATCTGACAAGAGTCAAATGTCCTCCAAAACATATGTCCCTACAGCACAGCTATGTGCTAGAAGAAGTCTCCTACTAAAGTGTAGAGAACTGACCTGGATAGATTTGACTGCATAAAGGAGACACTGAAATGGCAAGAGTGAGACGATGTCTAGGAACAGAATAATGAAGAGCAAAGAATAGAATTTAGAAAACATGAGTCAGGAGAGAGGAAATGGGGGTGGAAAGGGATCAGCTGGATACACAGGAGAAACCCCACATTAATGTCCCCACAGTGGCTAACACGAACACCTCCAGCATGCCAGCAACTGTTCTGAGTGCTTTTCATGTGATTACTCACAAGTCCTTCCCACACATCGACAAGGTGGACACTAATTGGGGGGGCGGGGGAGTTGTTTGTTTGTTTGTTTTTGAGGAGAAACTTACAGAGTGAAGTCATCAGCCATCAGCCTGGGTCCTGGAGTGAATTCATGGTCAAAGTCAGCATCTACGGCCAAGCTAAGGTACCCCAGGGCCCACAGTCCTGTACCCGCTGCTCACTCTCCATCTCAGTGTCACAGAGAAGTGTCTCAGGGACCAAAGAAGCCTAGAGAAGGAAGGGTCATCATCATGGTCAATCCGATAGAAGACGTGGGACCAGGAGTGCTCAGACTTCCACAATGCACTTCAGTGGAATAACGGTGGCTAAAATTAGACAGCAGATGACAATCCTTCAGGAAGAAAAAGGAGGTGATGGCTGAGTGGGCTGAAACAAAACTGTCCATCCTAGGAGCCAACAGCTAAAGAGACGAGGGTTCAAAACATGGACTGTACGGTCCAAAACATGGGTGGGAAGGAATGGAGCTGGTTGGTCCAGCCAGACAACAGGACAAGCAGGACTGTGATAAATGATGGCTGATAGAGAAACAGGAGGAGGAGAGCATGGCAGGAAAGAAATTAATGCTGCCAACATCTTTCCCAGAAGTAAAGTTTACGACTGGAAGAGAGTCTTATATGTTAATGAGTAGGAGTTCATCAACAACAACAAAAACTGATTAAAAAAAAAAAGACAATGAGGAGTGCATGGGTGGCTCAGTCATTGGGCATCTGCCTTCAGTTCAAGTCATGATCCCAGGGTCCTGGGATTTGAGCCCCACATTGGGCTACCCATTCAATAGGAAGCCTGCTTCTCCCTCTCCCGTTCCCCCTGCTTGTGTTTGTTCTCTCTCTCTCTCTCTGTGTGTCAAATAAATAAATAAAATCTTAAAAAAAAAAAAAAACAAGCAATGGGCTTGAATAAGCATTCCCCCACAGAGGGTATTCAGATGGACAAGAGGCTCATGAAAAGATGTTCACCATCACTCATCATCAGGGAAATGCAAATCAAAACCGTGATGAAATCCCACATCATACCCACCAGGATGGCTACTATAAAAATAAATTGTAAAGAATTAACAAGTGTTGGCAAGCTTTTGGAGAAATTGGAGCCCACCAATTGTGGAATGCTGACAGGAATGTAAAAATGGTGTGGCACTCTAGGAAACAGTATGTCAATTCCTCTAAGAATGAAACACAGAATTGCTACATGATCCAGTAACTCCACTTCTGAGTATCTACCCCAAAGAAGAAAGCAGGAACTTTCTTTGTACACTCATGTTCATAGCGACATCATTTTCAACAGTCAGAAGGTGGAAGGAATCCAAGTGTCCATTAACAGATGTATGGATAAACAGAATGTGGTCTATCCATACAGTGCAATGGTATTCAGCCTTAAAAGGGAAGCACATTCTAACACCTGCTCAACGTGAATAAACCTTGAAGACATAATGCTAAATGTAATAAGCCAGTCATAAAAAGACAGATACTCTATGATTCCATTTATATGAGGACCCAAGAGTAGTCAGATGCATAGAGTCAGACAGTAGAATGGTGGTTGCCAGGGGTAGGGGGAACTGTGGGGAGAGGTGACTGATAAGGGGCACAGGGTTTCCTTCAGGCACAATAAAATTTTCTGCAACTAGACAGTAGGGAATGTAGCACAGTATCATGAATGTACTAAAACTAATGTAACCAACTTAATTTATGTATCTCTTACCACAATAGCAAAAAAGGGGGGGGTGTTGAATTATAAGCTTTGTGCATAAAATTTATATTGATATTGCACTTTGGTAAAGCACAAAAAGGGGAAAAAGAATCAAGACGTGAAGGGAAGCCACGATCAGAGCTAGAGGGGATGTGAGGACCTTTCTATCACTATAGGGCAGTTTTTCCCAAACCGTGCCCACCAGACACCAAGAGGACTTATGTGTGCCTGGGGGTAGAAGAGAGGTAGATTGCAAGTGGGAGAACCCGTGAATTAAACAAAATTAGACAGGCTTCTTCACTGCGGGACTTTTTGGAAACTTTACAAAGTTAACATTCAGAGTAAATTTCAAAAAAAGAAGATTCATGGGCAAGGTTGCCCAAATTTCTTTGATCCTAGAACAGTTTGTGAGAAACACAGCCCACGGACTAATGAAGAAAGCAAACAGATAACGAAAAGATTGACGAAGTGGGGTTATTGCTGGGTCAACAGCACAGGTGAGGTGGGTCAGCAGGTGAGAGCCACAGGCTCTACAAATCTGAGAGACTAGAAACCAACCACATGAAAAATGCCTTTCTGACCTCATAACTTGGCTTCTCTAGCCATTTAAACCTCTCCCGTGGTGCTTGGCACTATCAATTTTCATTAGTCTGAAAAAGTTCCTCCATGTTTTACTTGATGGAATGACGTGTGCAAACCACCTTGCTTTGACATGCCACAGTGTCCTGCAGATGACCCAGGAAAGAGTGCCAATGAGATAAGTGTTAATACTGTGCGTTAGAAGTCAGGGAAAAGTGCCCATCAGTCAATACTGGACATAAGTGCTACAATGTAAGTCTAAAATGAGAAGAAAAATCTGGAGGCGATTACTTATTTTGCATGTTGTTTGTTATTTTTCATATATATTCTTTTTTCCCATGGGAGACTCAACTGGTAACCTGACTCTCAGAGGTAAAACCAAGTTTCCCAAGAGAGTTGGAATGGGAAGAATAAACCACAGTCCTAGATAATAAATCTTATTTTCACATGGGGAGGGGGGCGTCACCTGACTATTACTAAATAGAAAAGAAGGAAGTTGGGCATTATGTCCTTGAGAAAACCAAATAAGAGTATCAAAAACAAATCCAAATTCAGTTATTTATGGATGCTCCAGGAAACTCAGAGTGAGCTAAGTAGCTTTGGTAACAGGCTGTATCTATGGTATGTTGACCACCACACCAATCTACCATTTATTTGCCTCATTCAAATAGGTACCTGTTTCCCTCCAAAGCTGTCAAACATCTGGGCATTGTGCAGGCTTCATACAAAAGTGGGCACTGAACACCCACTCTGAACTTAAGGCTCGTGGGATGAATAATATTACCAATTATTATTGCTTAAATGTGTAATAGCATATTGAGACATTGGTTTCTCTACTTTGTCCACACTACTGTAAAACAGTAAGTTCAAACTAGCCAAAAATAGACAGGCAACACTCAAACGAAAGACATAGCTCTTAGTATGGCCCTTAAACATGGCAGCCAGGGTAAAACACTGAAAATGCCAGAATTTTACATTAACCTTTAATTGGGGTGGTAAAATTAGAGGAAAGGTGAGAAACTAAAATTCATAAAAGTCTTATTTTTATTTATCTCCTTCCCAAGCCAGAAAAAAGTGAACAGAATGGTAAGTAGGAAACCTGAGGGAAATGGACCTCTAGAGTAAAATCAGGTCAAACTTCTACACTTGCCTTTACATTTTCCACAGAGTGAAGGAAGGCCTAACAGAAAGGAGAATTATTACCACCGTCAAAGCTAACTGCCTCCAACAGAACCAGGACTTACCAGAAAGTCAAAAGAGATGTAGCAGACAGGTTAAGAGTGGCAACTTAGTATTATAAGAGTTCCTGCAGAAAAGAATAAAAGAAATAACAGAAGAATTATGAGAAGAAATGTCAGCTGAGAATCTTCCAGAATGGAAGATGGGAGTCCTCAAATGAAAACTGCAGCTTGAGTACCCATCATGATAAATATAGGTAAATCTACACCTCAAAACATTCTAGTGAAACTGCAGAACGTCAAGAGGAAGGAGAAAGTCTCAAAGCCTACCAGAGAAAGGCAAACTACCCACAAAATCCTGACAATTAGATGCACAGAAATTTCCCATGGCTGATAATGTAAGTCAGAAGGAAGGGGGGTGGGGGATGGGTGAGCCTGGTATTAAGGAGGGCACATATTGCATGGAGCACTGGTTTGGTACATAAACAATGAATCTTGGAACACAGAAAAAATCAAATTAAACTTAAAAAAAAAAGAAGATAATGCAGTGTTACCTTCAAAACACCAGAAGGAAATAACCGTCCATCTAGAATTTTATACCCTGTTAAAATAACACGCAAGAGTAAAGCCATGATTAACACATTTTCAGACACATTTTCTGATACAAATATGCCATAAGATCCAAATACACATTACCACCATGTAGCCTTACTGAAAGAATTATTAATGGATGCACTTAAGCAAGATATACAAACTCAGGCCTACATCAAGGAACATAAGACACAACAATAAACATAGAAATTGACCAATTATGTGGTTAAATTTAATTTATGTCCATAAAAATAACTAATTTTTCACATTTAAAAAGTTAAAACCAAACACTAGGCAACAGTTATAAAATAAATGACAGAGGTCATTTGACAATTTTACTGTGCTGAGATCCTTGTCATGATACAGAAATTGATAAAAATACTGAAAAACTTTATATATGGTTAAAGCACATCACTCAAAATTAAGGATAATCACCGAAAGAATGGAAATACAGTCTGCAACTTGAAAACAAACAAAGGGAGAAATTGGGAACACAGCAAAGTTTACTCATTCAATAGGAAACAAATAATAAAGAGAACCAAAGAAAAAACTGGGTAAAGAGAAAACACAGGAGATAATAAAAATAAGTTCAAGTACTTCAGAAATCATAAATAGATTAAACTCACTTACTTAAATACAGAATTTATCAGATTGGAAAAAAAAATTCCTTCCATTTGCAGGTTCAAATGACACACCAAAGTAAAGATACAAAGCCAGGTGGGAAAGACACCTTCAAGAACTGAGGTCAGGGAGATCCCTAGTGCAGACAGAAGGGAATTCAAGCCAAAAGCATCAATACAACACAGCAGCTCACTGTGTGATTTTGTGATATAGATCCTTGATTAACTTACAAACTTGTTGCAACATAGCTCAAAACATATCACAAAAACTGACAGTATTACAAGGATAAATTGTATTTTTACACATCTCAGAAAATAGCACAAGCAAACCAAAAACTAGTAGTAATAATGATCTGATGAAGAATACTAGTAAATTTTACTCAATAACTAGGGCAACAGAGGATAAATAAATCTAATAGATTCTTTTTAATGTCTAATGTAGATAACTCGGAACTTGGATATTTTGGTTATTTGTGGGAGGGCTTCACTTCCTACACTTGGGAAGTTAGACATACCCATGTGACTTTTTCAGGCCAATGAAATGGGAGCCAAAATGCTGAATGGCGAGAGACTTCATGGCAGATTCTTGATTTTCTAGCTCTCTGTTCTGCCTGATACAAATATGCCATAAGATCCAAATGGTGTTGAGTGATACATCAGTATGTGAAGGAGAGCTTCCCCCAAAAGTTGCTTGGATCAGCAGTAGACCTTGCTTCTGTGAAAATAGACTTAGAGCCTTAAGATCTGAGATGTGGGGGTTGTCTGTTACTGTGGCATAATCTAAGCTATTTGACCTGATCCAATACTGTCTGCAAATAAGAATGACTTAGCTTCTTTTCCAGTCTTATAACACTGGCTAGAATCTCAAGTACAACATTTAGTAAAAAGCAGTGATCATGAGATCCTTATCTAGCTCTTGACTTTAACAGGAATTCTTTAAGTTTCACCATTAATATGATGTTTATGCTAGGTGTTTGATAAACACCTTTGACAAATTAAGAAAGTTCCCTCTTTGTCATGAATTAGTGCTGAATTTCATTGATTCTTTTATTTTGGGTTGCATTGTTTGAGGTAATCGAGTGTTTTCTCCCTTCTTTAATTTACCGATGTCATATATTGATAAAAACCTGATGTATTATTTAGGAACTTTCCATTCATATTTGAAGAGATACCGTTAATTTCCTTTTCTTTTACTGTCCTTATCTGAAGTTGAGAATTTTTCTGTTTTCTGTAATAGTTTGCACAACAGAAGGGTTGTTTTTGTTGTTGCTCCCTTAATACTTAATGAAGTTCACCTCTAAATTTTGGGGGGTTATTGTCTTTTAAGATGGAAACAGGAACAATTCTGATTACAAATTCAGTGTCTTTCATCGCTATTTTTTATTCACGTTCTAGTTCTTCTTCAGTGAACCTTGTCACTCGTGATTTTTTACAAAATGATTTCATCTAAATTCTGAAATGCAATGGCACAAAGTTGTTTTTAACATTCTATTACTATTTAAAACCGTTTCTCTGGGGCGCCTGCTGACTCATCTGGTTGGGCAACCGCTCCTGATTTAGGCTCGGATCATGATCTCAGGGACCTGGGGTCAAACCCTACGTCAGGCTCCACGCTCAGCACTGCATCTGCTGGAGATTTTCTCTCCTTCTCCCTTCACCCCTCCCTCACTCACTCATGTGCCCGTGATCTCTCTCTTTCTCTAAAAAATAAGAAAATAAAAGTAAATAAATAAAATTGTTGTTTCTCCATGGTTGTGGGTCTTATTTATTTTTGATATGGTTTATTTATGTTCTTTTCTCTTTTTGGTTAAATCTTGCTGGGCTTCACGTCATTGGTTTTTCTAACAAAGAGTTTTTGGGTCCGCAAACTGTTTTATTCTCTATTTCATTAATTGTGACTTGTATCTTCATTTTTCCCTTTTCGTGCCTTTTATTTTTTTAAAAGATTTCATTTATTTATTTAACAGTCAGATCACAAGTAGGCAGAGAGGCAGGCAGAGAGGGGATAGGGAAGCAGGCTCCCTGCCAAGCAGAGAGCCCAATGTGGGGCTCGATCCCTGGACCCTGGGATCATGACCTGAGCCGAAGGCAGAGGCTTAACCCACTGAGCCACCCAGGCGTCCCTTCTCTTGCCTTTTAAATGTTAACTTTGTCTTCTGTGTAGCTTCTAGAATTAAATGCTTAATATATTTTAAATCCTAACTCATCTGTATATTTGAAATACTTAATAATTTGAAAAAAAAATTAGTGATACCAAGCCACATTCTGAATTCGGAGGCAATCTGAAACCCCAGTGTATGCTGAAAACAACTTTATTTTTTTTAAAGATTTTATTTATCTATTTAACAGACAGAGATCACAAGTAGGCAGAGAGGCAGGCAGAGAGAGAGAGACAGGAAAGCAGGCTCCCTGCCGAGGAGAGAGCCCGATGCAGTGCTCGATCCCAGGACCCCGGGATCATGACCCAAGCCGAAGGCAGAGGCCCAAACCACTGAGCCACCCAGGTGCCCCGAAAGCAACTTTTTGTACAATTACAGGATGCACAAAGAAAGACTAAACCCACCAATCGTAATTAACCACGATTCCAACTCCTTCTCCTCTTCCTTCATATCCTCAGATAACAGAAAATTAGATAAAACATAATATCCAGAACACAACATAAAGCTCCATACAAGAAATAATAACAATAATAATTTTCACATAAGGAGAGAAGCAGCCAAGGACTGCTTGAATTCCTTCAAATTATGTCTGAAGGTATAGCTGAATCTGTCCTTCTTCAACATACTTGACAGGGAGAAACAGTAAGTGGGCGTAACGGCACGGAAAAGAAGGGACAGCACAGGGAAGGAAACGTGTGAAAGACACATGAAGAAGCCCGTCTGGAAGAAAACAGACTCCCAGCAGTGGGTTACAAGTTCTCACGTGGGTCCTGTGACCCTCAGGGAACACGAGGGAACTATCCCCGGATGGGCTGAAATTTCTCCATCCCTGTCTCCATCTCTAGATGAACATGTTTAGCCTTGAGGTTGATTTAGAACATTTCTTTAGCAACTGGAATGATTAGTACAATCAGCGGTGATTTTAAAAGCTGTTGATGTAATATGGTGCACTTTAAGCTTTAGAAATGTTGACCACAGGGGACGCCTGCAGCTGAGTCATTCAGCATCTGCCTTCGGCTCAGGTCCTGGGATCAAGCCCCGCATCAGGCTCCTTGCTCGGCGGGAAGCCTGCTTCTCCTCCCACTCCCCCTGCTTGTGTTCCCTCTCTTGCTGTCTCTTTCTCTGTCAAATAAATAAATAAAATCTTTAAAAAATGATTAAATAAAAATTAAAAAATGAAATAAAAGGTTTTACAATAAACGGTCTGCTGTTATAAGACATGAAGAACATGAAATCAGCAAAACAAGAACAAAAGCATGAGATGACAACGTGAAAGAGAGAGATGAGAAGAGGAACCTGCAGAGCTCAGGAAACATGTGGAGAGCCAAACCAAACAAGTCAAACCAATGAGAGACAAAGAAGCAGAAACAGAGAACACAGCTGTAAGCCCAAACAGGATGCTCAGAAACGGCTTCAGATAACTACAGAAAGCCAGAGGTTCGATTAAAGAGTCGGAGACCAAAATTTAGACAAAAATTAAATACCGTGCCCCTGACATTGTTCATTTTATTCCAGCAAAATGCCGTTGCACGAAACAATATGGGCACATT
Organism: Meles meles; assembly: GCF_922984935.1. NCBI lineage: Eukaryota > Metazoa > Chordata > Mammalia > Carnivora > Mustelidae > Meles > Meles meles. The sequence goes on along the minus strand of NC_060069.1, from coordinate 159,042,151 downwards.
TTTCTGGCAATGACCTTTAAAAGCGAGGTTTGTGTGGTTTTTTAATTCAATAACAGAAAACTAATTTTGTGGCTTTATGTTCATGCCTCATTCTTTTTTAAAAAAAAAAGATTTTATTTATTTATTTGACAGAGATCACAAGTAGGCAGAGCGGCAGGCAGAGAGAGAGAGGAAGTGAAGCAGGCTCCCCGCTGAGCAGAGAGCCCGATGCGGGGCTTGATGCGGGGCTCAATGCGGGGCTCGATCCCAGGATCCTGGGATCATGACCTGAGCCAAAGGCAGAGGCTTTAACCCACTGAGCCACCCAGGCACCCCATTCATGCCTCATTCTTGACCCAAGACAGTCTTATTCAGCATGGTAAAATGCTTGGCACAAAATGAGCAAATAATAATAATAATAATATAATGGCTACTTGTGTGGCTCTTATTTACACAGTAACACTGTTCTAAAACTTTATTTACAGAGATCTATCTAATCCTCCTACCCCTCCCACTATGAAATAAGCACTATTGTCCTGGATGTCAACGGGGGAAACTGAGGCACAGAGAAATTAAGGAGCATGCCCAAGGTCACACAAGTGTCTGGCAGAGCTGGGACTGTGAACCCAGGCATCAGGGTCCAGAGCCCAAACCCCTCATCTCCACAGGACTATTTACTGAATGAGGAAATGGAAGAACAGCTACTTTACACACTCAACTTGGTCCCAAACAACTTCTGGTAAAAATTCTGGTTGATCTGTTTTCAAATGAGTCTCATTACCTGACACCCAAACCTCCTAATTCTGGGTTTCATCTGCAGGCCACATTGTTAGACAAGATCTCTCTAAGTCATCCTGGCCACCCACTCACTTGTCCTCTTCAGACACAGGCTCAGACACCTCACTGCCTTGTAGGCAAAGAAAAGTCATCAAAACCCACAGGAGACCAACCACAAAGCTTGAAGGAGCACCATCCTCAGGCCAGGGGCAAAGGAAAAGAGTCTGGAATTAGGAGGGCTAGGAGGAGCCCTCACCCATTCAAGGGGCTTCCCTGGGGACAGAGAGAGGAAGCAGAAGCAAGCCACTGGGAGCAGAGGGAGGAGGTTAGGAGAAAACCACAGGAGGTCTCAAGCCTGGGTCTACCAAGGGCACCAATGGTGGAAACAAGCAGAAACAAGGTTTCTGGGAGCTCCTGACCCTCGACAGTTATGTTCAGGTGGATAGGGATGTGGTAGTTCAAGGTCTGCCAGGGTCATCTGAGTCAGCATGCTGGTCATCTGGGGAGAGAGGATGACAAGGCCCATACAGCATTTCACCACCACTGGAACCAGGATTCAGGATGAGGATCTAGTCCTGGCAGAACACCGGTAGAAATTTGATTCAACGCCCGTTCAAAGGAACAAGCATCCTGAGGAGGCAAAGGGAACCCCTGGGACACCAGATCCTGACTCAGAGTCAAGGCCAGCTCCGTGCTCAGAAAGGCAGTGTCAGAGCCCCTGAAACCCCTTCAGGATCAGTGGGAACTGGCCCAAGTCTGCGGCCACTACTGCCAGCCTGGCGGGCCTGAGGAAGGAGGGCTGCCCACTGGTATCCCCCGACGAAACGATGAAGACCAGCACCTGTTCAAGGAAGCTCGGTCAGGTACGCAGACTCTCATAAAATCAGACACCAACCACGGTCCTTGTCTCTTCAAAGCACCCACTTAGAAATCCTACAAGAGAAATGGTGCCCATGTTCTGGAACAACCTTTGTGAAGACAACACTGTCTTTGTCACTGTTTGGAGATGACAACTCAGTGAAATGTCTTTATGCTCTGAATCACACGTGCAGGAACTTTATGCCAATGGACCACAAAAATTTACTTATTTTTTTAATTTACCTAACAAAAGAACTATAAAATATGAATTGACTTGAAAAGGGAAACATGAAAGACAGAAAACAGGTCTTAATACACATGTAGCCATTCCTTACAAGAAGAGACAGGTACCTGTATTTTTACCATGCTACACATTACATCCCCAGGACTTACGTATCTTATAACCAGAATTTGTACCGTTTGATGCCCTATACCCATTTTCCCCACCCTCCCTCACCCTGCCTCCGGCAACCACTGATACATTCTTTCCCTCTATGAATTCAGTTTGGGTTGTTTTTTTTTTTTTTTTTTTAGATTCCACATATAAGTGAGAACATGTGTCTTCCTCTGTCTGATTTATTCCACTAAAAGGAGGATATTAAATGCTCTCTTTGAAACAATTTGCATATTACATGCACCTGTTAAAGAAAAAACACCATAAAAGATGTGCACATACAACACTATGTAACTTAACTAAAGTATTTTATTACATGTGTGGATGAGCAGAATCAGAACGCATTTACCCACAAACATGATTCTAGGAATTCCCATCGATGAAATATTCTACAGCCATCCCCAGCGCCAGCACTTCCGGGAAAATGACACCTCCCCCGATGCCTGTCTTTATTAAATCTGCCTCCTGCATCTCAGGAAGTAAGGGCAGAAACAGCAAATGAGGGAGATGCCAGTGCAGGGGGGGCAGTTGATGTTAATATTTATAACAGGCAAACACCTAACAGGGACTTCTGTAAGTTTGTCATGCTAACATAAAGGAAGGGTGAAAAATAACTTCACAACATCCAATTACTGCAGACTCAGGGGTTTCTATTGGAAGCTGTATTAATCCCCAAGTCAGACACCTAAACAGAAAAAAAAAAGTGAAACAAATAGGATAGAATAAAGTCAGGTATGATATTTACCACACACATTTACCCTGCATGAGACACACATGCGTGCACACGCATGCACACGACTGACACAGATATGATGACAAACACCAATTATAAAATCTTCAGGCATCTCACTGTACTTAGGAATGACCTAAAGAGACATCCTTCTAGTCCTCTCCTCAAAGCCAAAACCGCCACTGTGCCTCCTTCATGAGGAGACACCCTTGGCAACCTCCCCCGCCTTCCCCCAACCCCCTCCACAACCCCTGCTGCAGAAAGCCACCCACACAGACTGCTAGGGGTTGAGGTCTTTTCTCAGATGGGTTTATTCATCTTAAGTCTAAGGTGCTTCTATCCCAGGCTAATTCTCCCATCGCACATTTGCACCGTGCCCACCACGGACACACCACCTCCTCAAGAGCGTGGTGTGAATACAGATGATACTTTGTAGATGGAATATGCTGTTATCAATAGCAAAGATAAAAATAATGACTCCGTTAAAAACAGGGCAAAGGACCAGAATAGACATTTTTCCAAAAACATCCACATGGCCAACAGGTGCCTGAAAAGATGCTCAACATCACTGATCATCAGGGAAATGCAAGTCAAAACCACGATAACCTCACGCCTGTTGGGATGTCTATTATCAAAAAGACAAGAGATAACAAGTGCTGCTGGGAGGCGGGGAGGAGGAAAGCCAGGGGCACCGTCAGAGGGAACACACAGGGCACAGCTACGGGAAAGCCGTAGGGGAAAGTAAGGCTAGAACGTATGACCCAGCAATCTCACTTCTCAGTACGTAGCCCAAAGGAAACAAAAACATGATCGCAGAGACATCTGTACCCCCGTGTTCACCGCAGCAATATTCCCAATCTCCAAGACAGAGAAACAACCTAGTATCTGTGGACAGATAGACCCATTAAAAAATAAATAAATAAATAAAACCTAGTATCTGTGGACAGATAAACCCATTAAAAACAAACAAACAAACAGATAAACCCGGAAAACAATTAAACAACTGAATGGTATTCAATCTTAAGAAGGAAGGAAGTCCTGCCGATTGCAAGAACGTGAATCACCTTGGAGGGCATCGTGCTAAGGGCGAGGAACAGGAAACAGGCAAAGACGACACTGCACGATATCACTTACACGCAACACTTAAAAAAAAAAAAAGTGGGACTCCACAGAGAACAGTCAAGCAGTTGCCAGGCTAGGGGTGCAGGAAACGGAGAGGTCCTGAGAATGTATGTGTGAGACCGTGAGTAAAATTGATAGTTCTGTGTTATGTAGTTTAAATGTGCTGAGAGTCGAACTTAAACGTTCTCTCTCTCTCTCTCTCTCTCTCTCTCTCTCTCTCTCACACACATACACAAAAGGTAAATTTTTTTAAAAAAATAAAGGCACTTTTAGACCAAGTTTCATGAGATCTGGTCTGTAACCATCTTTTTTTCCTTAATTTAAAAAAGAAAAAAGAAAGAGGACAAGCCAGCAGTCCCCGCGCTCCTCCCAAACGCAGGGCAGTCCGAAGAGCCCCCGCGCCCCACTAACCCCGCGCATTCAAGCCCCAGCCCCCGCTGCCCCGCAGGGTCCGCACCCCTGGCTCCTGCTGCGTCCGTTCCTCCCTCACCCCCCGGGGCCCTCACCTGGACCTCCACGGCCCCCGCGCCTGGGCCTCCCTGACCCCTGCGTGGCCCCGTGCCCGCACATCTCGGACCCCCGCGTTCCCCCACATCCTCCGCTCCCCACCTCCCGGGCCCCCGCGTCCCAAGCGCCCGCACCTCCTGGAACCCCCTCTCCGCATCTGCCGCGCCCCCAGCACACGGCTCCTCCCGCACCCCCGCACTTCTCGTGGCCCCTGCGCCCGCACCCCCGCGCTGCCCCCGCTCCCGCGCCCTCCGCGCCCGCACCTCCCGGCCTCACCGTGCGCCGCGCACTCCCCCGCGGCCCGGTCGGGCTCAGCCACCGCACGCTCAGAGCCGCAACGCGGCGGACAGAGCCACAGGCGCGCGGCCGGTCGTCGCAGACGCTGGGTCCAGGCCGAGGGCGGCTGTCCCCTCCGCACGGCATTTAGGAGGTGGGAGGAGCCGCGCGGCGATGCGCACGGGAAATCTGATAGGTGAGGCGGCGGGCGGGCGGGGACGCTGGGCGCTGCGGCGGGGGTGGAGCCGGGATGGGGGGCGCCCCGTGTCCCCCCCCAGCAGCCCGACGCGGGTCTCGGGGAGTGGCAGGACCACCGGGGAGAGCGCCAGGGGTGGCGACAGGAGCTGTCCACGGCGTTCCGCCTCCGCAGCCCCGAGGGGAAGAGCATCCTTCAAGGAGCACCAGACGGTCCCCAATGGTGACATCTGCTCGTACATACTTAGGCCCCTTCTTTGAGTTTCCCCTCCTCCCGGCCTCCCAGGGGACGGTCCCAAAGTTAACTTCCAGAACACTTTGTACGGGGGAGGCAGTGCGGCCTGCGCTTCTCAAACCCCAGATGCCTTCAGGAAGAATACCCTCCCCTCTTCAGAAAAGAGAGGCTAGTTGCGTTGCCAGTGGTTTGATTAGCAGCAACGGAGTCAAGGTCAGCTAAAGGTATGCGGAGTTCAGGAGGCTGTTTAATCCTCTGGACCGCCGATTGACGTAGGTTCTAGTCCCATTCCCATTTCATGGATGAGGCTGCTGAGGGCCGAGAAGGGTAAGACTGGAGAAGGGTGAGCAGGTGAGTAGAGACATCACTGTGGTGGTGCCATCCCGAGCCCCGCTTTCCCTGGCAGGAAACATATGCATGCATTTATGTACAAAAATACACATCTATTTTTTTTAAGAGTTGGAGACAGATCATTGATCATCTGATTCAGGGGTTGTCAGCGACGGCTGCACAGTGACGTTCCCAGCGCCACGGGCTCTGCCCAGATGAAAGTAATCGATTTCTTTTCCTTAAACTCATATCTGCCATAGTTTCAGGGCAACGCCAGGCCCTATCACCACCACTACCCTCCACCCTGTTAGCCTGATCCTTCTTGCACACACAAAGGTGAAGTAAGCTGATGTTGGGGAGAAGGGTGAAGGAGACTCCAAAATATTGAGTGAGACAGAGTGCCAAAGCCTAAAAGGTGCAGCGTCCTTTCAGAGTTTCTGAGAGAAGAGGAGCCCCTCCCACACACACCCCCCAGGAAGGAGGCAGGAGCCTGCGGAGCTGTGGGTTGGAGGGAGGCCCCCTGTGAAGAGGCTGATGAGTAAGAACATAGTAGCAGTGTAGAACAATCACCAGCAGGCTTGATTAAACTCCCCCGCGCTTCTGCGTGGCTCCCGGCTGTTATACAGCAGTTTCCTGGGGTAAGGAGATGGGCCTGGTGCATTCAGAGCCCAGCGCTCTTAGCCAGCCCAACCTGGCAGGATGCCGCCTAGAGAGCCATAGGGGCAGCGGGCGAATAAGGTAAACCCTGGGCTCACACACACCCCTGCCCTTTCCCTAAGTCGTCTCCCCACCTCTCCACCTTCCCCACCGCCTCCAGCATGGCAGCTGTCAGTAAGAGCCACACCTCTGCGAGCTACAGACAACCTGAGCTCAACAGACTCACACTGGCTTCCCGCACCTTGAGGGATGTGACATGGGGCAGGTGTTTTTCAGCCAAGATGAAGGGAGCAAGGAAGACGCAGGATCGAGAAAAAGGGGCCAGGGGAGGATGGGGACACCATTCCAGCTAAGACCAGATGGATGAAAGAGCACACCACCTTCCAGGCCCAGGGAGGGCCCTGAGACAGGAATTCATCTGCCCGTGGCTCAATATTACCATGTGGAATGGGCTAATAGAACAGGGCAGACCGGGTGGGTCAGTGCACACAAATCTCATAGCCTTGGACACACCTGCTCAGAAAATAAAGCACCGTCTCATGGGCCAGAGCTCATAGTTAAGGGTCTGATACTGGCCTTTGCTAAACTTCAAGACCTTAGCAAAGACCTTGCCCCGTCCCTTTCACCACGGGGTGGCCCTCGCCTGTGAGCCATGCAGAGGTCCACTGGGGGAAAGATTTTGCTGTTCCCCACCCCTACTCCACACCTTTTCCAGAGCAGGACACCTGTGGCAGCCAGTCCAGCGTTGGGACTCCAGGTTGCTGTGACCCCAAACAGGGATTCACACCTCAGCATGGACATTAGGGGTCTTTGTTGTAGGGATGGTTCTGTGTGTTGCAGGATACAGAACAGGATCCCTGGCCTCTACCCCTAGATGCGAGGAGCACACACATGCACACACAAGGAGTTGTCTTCAGCTGTCCTGAACGGAGCAAAATTCCTATGAGAACGGCTGCTCTCACAGGAAGGAATGGAAGCCAGTGCTCCACAAATAGCTCCAGAGCACGTATATCTTAGGGATGCCCCATTCAAAAGGGCCAATTGGCAGACTAGAACGGTATGCTCCATAATGGGGCCCTTGGTCAAAGTCCACTTCCTCCCATCACTCCAGCCTTCTCTTGCTCCTTGAACAGGCTGAGCTCTCCTCAGGGCGGGATCTGTACGCCTCCTTGTCCCTCCATCTGAATGCTCCTCCCCAGGTATTGATGGGACTCTCCTTGGCGTCCTTCTCTCTGCTCCGATGCCGATGCTGGGTCCCAGGCAGGCCCTCCCTCAGCACCCAGGCACACACCCTCCTGCCCTCATCACTTCACATCCCGTTACCCAACTGGTCCTACTTCGCTGCCTGATGCTGCAGTCTGTCTCCCCTCCCAGAGAGGGACTTTAAGGCAGACCACTGCCTCCCAGCAGAGGGCCCAGCACAGACAGGGTGCTTGAACAGTACTTGTTGAGGGGCGGGGGCGGGGGCGGGGCAGGATGAGCAGAAATGCTTGCAGTGGCTGGAGAGAATGGGGAAGGCAGAGAGGTCTTATGCCCTTGGGTTGGGTCTCGGGGGTTGGGAGAGGCAGAGAATGAGAAGGACCCTTCCACAAATCATTAGGCCAGTGATGACAGGGCGGGGGTGGGGGATGTTGGGGAACAGCCCACTTCTCACGCATCTCAGAGAGGTTAGAGCATCTGTCAGCGGGAAATCCTGCATTTCTGACCTGGGTGGGACCAACATCTCAGCTGAGACCGTCCCAAGGGCTCTAACCAAATTAATAGACCAATAGGAGGTTCACTGAGGCCTGGCAAATGGTATTCCCAGGGAAGCCACTGTACTAATTAGAATTACGTTTTCAGGTCCAAAGCAGCTTAATGAACCGTTAAACAAAGCTCCCACAGAGCAAGGGGGAAGGGCTATTGGAACTGAGATCCAGGGCCCAGGAGGAAGTGGCTGCTGCTTGGGGTCTGGGGTCCTTGCTGGCTGTGTGACTGCCCATCAGGGGACACCCCACCTGCATAGCCCACAAAAGTCGGCCCAACCTGGGCTGGTGGCACCCACCACCTGGAGGGGGGAGTGCAGAGTGTCATTGTGATCCCCTCCCCTTGGAGGGGCCCTCAGGATACTGGCCAGAGCCAGGCTGGCCCACATGGTCACAGCATGATAAGCCTGCACCAGCCACAAGTCCTGGTCAGGGTGCATGGGGCCCCACTTTACACCTTCCCAGCCACTGAAAGGATCCACATCCAAAGTGGGGCAAGATAGGGCAGTCTATGCTGGTTTAAAAAAAAAAAAAAAAGTATCAGATTAGGGAGGAAGGCTGAGTTCTGATGACCCTGGCCACGTCTGAAAAAAGAGAGCCCTCCAGCCATCAGGCGAGGGCCAGAATTTAATGAACAGTACACAACTTGCTACAGGAAGCTTTGTGTTTCTTACTTTGATTTAGATATTTTACCTTATTTTGGGATTATTACAGAATAATGCAGTTTTTTGGCACATGAAAAAACAAAGGATTTTTAGAGAATAATCACTGATTTTCAGCTGTCAGTGGGCTGTTAATACTCAATTCTTGGCATAGTGCACCATTATCCACCCCTGATGTCTCCAAGAGTGAGGGAGCATGTACACAGAACCAGATCCTGGAGTCTAACAACAGATGTTCACCTTGAATCTTAAGGACCGAAGTTCCAAGACAGGGAGGTGATGGAGACGTGGCCAACCTCGTTTCAGTAAGTTGGCGCCACCATTGGTGGCCGTGACGACAGTTGTTGTGAGGGTTACATAAGGGTACAGTCAAGGCTGGGCATACCCCTGTGGCGCCCCATGCTCCTGTTTTTTAGAATACTTAATTCTGAGGTATTTTTTGTTTGTTCATTTTTTTGTTTTAATTCCACGTTTTGTCGCCGGAGCACAAAGCCACACCCTTACCTCAGCCTTGCCCTCAGAGCACCTGCCAGCTTCTCAGGAAGCCCAGTCTTCAGAGCTACACATAACTCTTGGCAGAGAAGTTGTGTGTGTGTGGTGCTAAATGATTTTCTAACAGACTGAAAATCAACTTCACACTCCAAGTTTTTTCTACAATTGAGGAGATTTTCATGAACCCTGAGCTCATGCAGCAAACAGCCCCTGGAGAAAGCCCTTCAAAAGAGAAGGTTGAGTGCTAGGGACCATTTTTGCACAACAGGACATTCATTTCAAATGTATACATTCTGGAGCACTGGCTTAAGACACTGATCATCTCTTGAGGAGGACACACACACACTCACACACATAGACACACACACACAGTCATTCTCTTTCTCGTTCAGGGACAGCCAGTGTCAGAAGAAGACCAACTTTTTAGTAAGTGACCATGTTAGGAGTTGGATCTGGACAGGAACGTTATGTTGGGTCCCCCAAAAAATGGGTCCCCCAATAATGGGTCCATGATTAAAGGAGCAAGACCGATACAAAGCGAAAGTCAAGCAAAGCTTTATTTCGCGCCAAGCATCAAGAATCAAACCAACCATCAAAAGACCGGTCGGAGTCGCCCCTTACAGAGAGGATGACCCCTCCTTGCTTTCCAGACTAACTTTTATAGAGCAAAGGCCATGTGGTTGGGCCTGGCCACACACAGGTGGCCAATGAGATTGTAACACACAGAGAAGGCTGCACAGTCATGCTAAGTGACCAATTGAATTACAATTTACCCTAGTAGACATTTGAACCAGGTTATCACCTTGGTCAGAATTGGCAGCCAAAAGGTGCCCAAAGGGCGGGGCCCATACTTCTTGGTAGCTAGGAGACAGTATGCAACCCCAATGATTGAACACCTCCACCTGGTTTGACCCACCCTTGTATTTGGACTTTGTTACCTGGGACTTGTTTCTGGGACTTTTTCTTAAGCAAATATCCTGGGGGAAGGGGAGCAGGGTCAATTTAAGTTTTACGACAAAATGGCAGTTTGACCGGGGTGGGGCTGCTCTGACTGAACAGGCCCTTACAGTTAACAGAAGTTTAATGAAATGTGGTGGGAGTACACAGAGCCAGTTGATTCTAACCAGGCATTGGACTTAATCTGTTGTGTTCTATCTTTTTTTTAGCATTGGAAGCTCCTTTTTCAAATGCGCTGTGTGTGGGCCTCCAACGTCCAGAAGCGAGGTAGGTCAAAGCCATCTGTTGGGGGATGGAGGCGGTCCACCAGACCCCACAACACTTCCCCTTCCTTCTATTGCCTCCAGAATATCATGCTGTGCCCAGGACTATGCCCCACGATCTTACTGTCTACACAGGAGGAATGGGGATTCCTTCCGGTTTTCAGCACTATGGTTAATGGGACTGCAGTAGCAAGCAGAGGAAGCCAAGGGGAGCCAAGTACATCAGGTTCTGATGATTTACTCTAGGGTCTTTCTGTTTCTTCTTAGGCTCCTAGCTTTTAGGTAACTCCTTCCCTTCACCCTGGGCGTGCCAGGGTGGGGCAAGGAAACAGAACATGAATCTCAGTGTGTTTCTTGTTGGCCTTCTTCCACAGGGTAGAACCACACTAGAACCAAAACTGACTTTCCCCAGACACTCCAGCTCCCAAAGCACTTTTTATTCAAGCAATCTCATTCAAGCTTCTGATAACGCCACTCAGCAAGCCCAACGGGGGCTGCAGCATGGGCTTCCAAGCCCCTTACCAGCCCTGTCCCCTCTGCCCTGCATCCCCAATGAGGATATTGGGAAGGTGCTTGGAACTGTTTCTGGCATGTGTGGAGCCCTCCGAATATGCCAGCTTTGAGGGTTGGCTAAATGACCCAGGAGCACATCCCCAAAAATTGGGGGGGGAGCAGAGGTCCAGGACCCAGGCCTCGGACTCCCCCCTTGGACTCCCTCCCCCGCCATGCTATTCCAGGGTCCTTTCTGTTGTTGTTCCCACACAACCCACAGAACATGCCCACAGAAGCACATTTGAGCTCCAAAATAAAATAAGTGCTAGCCATGCTTGGTGAAAGAAAAAATAATGCTGTTGTGTGAAGACTCTATTTTCCAGCATTTCTCATTATTGGTTTTACTGCGTGTAGCCTGGGAGAGAGCATTGATCATAGCCCACACGGGGAACTCACTTAGCCATCTTTTGTCGAAAGAGAATTACTGTCAAGTACTATTAAAGCTCTACGCCAGTCAGTATTCTAAATGTTTTACATGCGTTGACTCACTTTTTCTCATTGCAGCTGTGTGAGGCAGATGCTAATAGATCTCCACTTTACAGATGAGAATACTGAACCACACAGAAGTCAAAGAATTGGCACACAAAATACAATCTCTTAGCAGCCAGAAATGACCTAAAGTTATAATGTATGTCCATTAGTTCATTAGCCCACCCAACTACTCCCCCTGCTTTTTCTCACACATGTTATGGATTTAAGGTTGGGGGGAAGACTTAAGGAGGCAGTGCCTCTCACTCTAGTCTGAATGAATGGGGAGCTGACAGAGGTTAGCTCAGATTTCTTTCAAAGGAAGAAACCCATTAATCCATCATTAGCCCCTAGGCAGGAAGTTGGTTGAGATACCTTTTAAAAAGAGATAAGGAACCAATTATCCTATTTTTGCCTGAGGCAAAACATCCACGAATAGGGTAGAAAGAAAAAAAAAAAGTGGACACAATGTAATAAAGGAAAAGAGAACTCAATACCAAAGACAGTAGGATCCTCTCTCAAGGGCCCAGACCAGCCATGTCGCCCATCGTCCATGGTACTTGGTCCTTGCTTTCATCTGGACTCAGGAACATGGTTTTTAAGGTTCTTAAGGTTTATGCCAGGGAAACATTTACAAAAGTCTATCCCTGGCCATTAAAAATGTATTTAAAAAACAAAATATAGGGTCCAGGGTCTCAGGTATTTACAACTAACTTTGGGAGACCCTGTCTACACAGTTCTTCTCCCCCGTTTAACTGAGATGTAGCTGGCACGCAACACTGAATAGGAGTAAGGTGTACAACATAATGATCTAATACACCTGCATATTATGAAATGCTTACCACAATACATTTAGTTGACATTCATCATCTCACATAATTATAGTCTTATTTGCTTGTGATGAGAACTTTTAAGATTTACTCTTTTAGTGACTTTCAATATACAAAATACTGAAAACACTGTTGGGAATTATGTCACCATGTGCTTGTTACTATGCAGTTTTTTAAGCCAGGACTTCTCAGAACTTTTATTATGAACTGTGAATTTTCAAGAAGGACTTAAGGAATGCAGCCTTTTCCAAACTTACCAAATAATGCAACCTATTTTCCAAAGAGCCTGTTGTAGGGCTAAAGTTCCAACTTTGGTGCCCACTTTGGGTAATAACATTCTAAAGCAAAATAGATCTTAGGCCCATTTCTTGACTAGATTATTTGTTTTTTGGGTGTCGAGTCTGATAAGTTCTTTATAGATCTTGGATACCAGCCCTTTATCTGATATGTCATTTGTAACTATCTTCTCCCATTCTGTCAGTTGTCTTTTGGTTTTGTTGACTGTTTCCTTTGCTGTGCGGGAGCTTTTTATCTTGATGAAGTCCCAATAGTTCATTTTTTGTTTTTGTGTCCCTTGTCTTTGGAGACATGTCTAGCAAGAAGGTGCTGTGGTTGAGGTCACAAAGGTTGGTGCCTGTGTTCTCTTCCAGGATTTTGATGATTTCCTATCTCACATTGAGGTCTTTCATCCATTTTGAGTTTCTCTTTGTGTGTGGTGTAAGAATGGTCCAGTTTCATTCTTCTGAATGTGGTTGTCCAGCTTTCCCAAACCCATTTGTTGAAGAGACTGTCTTTTTCCCATTGGATATTCTTTCCTACTTTCTCAAAGATTAGTTGACCATAGAGTGGAGGACCCATTTCTAGGGTCTCTATTCTGTTCCATTGACCTATGTGTCTGTTTTTGTGCCAGTAACATACTGTCTTGATGATGACAGCTTTGTAATAGAGCTTGAAATCCAGAGTTGTGATGTTCCAGCTTTAGTTTTCTTTTTCAACATTCCTTTGGTTATTCGAAGTCTTTTCTGGTTCCATGCAAATTTTAGGATTATTTGTTCCAGCTCTGTGAAAAATGTTGATGGTAGTTTGACAGGGATTGCCTGGAATGTGTAGATTGCTCTGGATACCATGGACATTTTAACTATATTTGTTCTTCCAATGCATGAGCATGGAATGTTTTTCCATTTCTTTGTGTCTTCCTCAATTTCTTTCATAATGTTCTATAGTTTTTAGAGAACAGATATTTTGGGGTTGTTGAAGGGCAGGTGGGTGGGGGGATGGTATAATTGGGTGATGGGTTTAAGGAGAGTACATGTTGTGATGAGCACAGGGTGTTATACACAACGGATGAATTATTGAACACTACAATCGAAACTAATGATGTACTGTATGTTGGCTAATTGAATTTAAATTATAAATAAATAAATAAATAAATAAATAAATAAATAAATAAAATCAATGTAAAATAAATAATGATGTGATACATCTGCTATTTCTGCTCTGATCTAGTAACGGGACATTGAAGTTCATGAACACAGAGGAGAGGAGGTTCGTTGGTGAGGTGGGAACTTGAGTCTCTGACATTTGTGGAGCTGGACCACACTCTTCTCAAAGCTCCCAAGCCAGACAATAAAGGAAACAAAACTCGAGTGCTTAAAAAACCAAGTGTTGGGGTGCCTGGGTGGCTCAGTGGGTTAAGCCTCTGCCTTCGGTTCAGATCATGATCTCAGGGTCCTGGAATCGAGTCCCGCATCGGGCTCCCTGCTCAGCGGGGAGCCTGCTTCCCCCTCTCTCTCTCTGCCTGCCTCGCCTACTTGTGATCTCTCTTTCTGTCAAATAAATAAATAAAATCTTTAGGGAAAAAAAGTGTTCATGTGAACTGTTTTCAGGGACTGGATCCCTCTCCCCAGAACCAGGAGCTCATGCTTTTCTCAGCACTCCCTGACCTTTTGTGCCCCCGATGCGGCCAGGGAAGGATGGAGTTCTCATATGTCCTGTCCAAGAAAAAGTGAGTGACAATGCAGGAAGCTCCAAATCTACCCACTTGGATGAGACTCATCCCCTCATCCAGGGACTGGCTCCCATTTATAGAATGCCCAGCCATGAAAATGCCAACACAAGCCAAAATTCCTACCATGAACAGAGATGTGTGGGCAGGCTTCCTCCCGGCCATGCCAAACCTCCGTCTGGCTGCATCTCCTGGGAGCCCAGGCATGCTGGTATGGTTTAGACCACAGTTCATGCTTTCTCTAAAGTTCCCTTGTCTCTTTGTTCTCCAACAACTACCAAGGCTCACAAGACTGGGAAGTAGGCTGGGCAAGGGGTGGGAAGCAGAGAAAGAAAACATACATTTGAGATCTTTCCATCCATGAGGGAAGGGACCCATCAGGCATGCCATCTTCACTGAGCTCATAAGCTTCCCAACCAGCCATCCAGACCTCCCATCATGGTCTTTCTGGGTCTACACATTACCCTCCAGTCTGAAACCCAGATCAGAAGTCTGAGCTCCCACGTCTCTCCATAACAATCCAGTCCATTCTCCCTAAGCACATCTTTTGAGTCCAGTCCCTCCTCCCACCCCAATCCAAGCCTCACTGTCCAGTGGTTTTATGGCCACTCCATGACCTGTCTCTCTATGACCCCCACTGTTAGAAGAATCAGACCTCACTAAATCAGGCCCTTGCTTGAGAACTCTGGTTGCTCCTGGACAGATGCGTGCCCACACTGAAAGACCATTTCTAACTTGGCCCCAATCCTCACCCAGCCTCAGTACCAGCCACGAGGAGCATGGCACCACTTACCAACCATTCCTGACAGTCTGTTATTTGTGACACAGCACTCTGACATGATTGATCACCCTTCTGCCCATTCTGCCCTTTCCTGGGTCCCTAGAAAACTTCTATTTACCTACCAAAACCCACATCTAATGCCACCTTCTCTTGCCAGCTCCAAGTCGGTGACTTCATCCTCCTGTCCTGTCATGTGTCTGCAGCAGCCTCGCCACTCTGCACCCCTGAGGGTGCGTCTGTCAGCTCACATAACTGTCACTTCACTTGGGAACAAAGAGACCACATACCGTTGGTTTAATGTCCTTGAACCTCAAGTGAGGTTAGCACAGAAGTGTTAAATCATGCACAGGTAGACACAGAGGAAATCCCTGCCTGTCTTGCTATGACCCCCTAGAAGCCCACCCTCTGTGGAGATGGAAGATGGAGGAGAAGGAAGAGGTGGCAGCTCTTTCTATGCCTGGACACAGCCACTTGTCAGCCATTTGGACTAAAATATGGAAGAGCTGAGTTGAAAACAAGAGCATTATTTGCAGAAGCGATGGCACCTAAGACTGGGTGCTGGGACACAAGACTGGTCCACTTCAATAGGAGGCCATGCCCAGCACCGTGGAGGACAGCAGTCTCGCTACAGCGATGTCCCTGGAGAGCCAGGCATCGCTGGGCTGGGGACACAGGGAGGGGAGGGGATGCCCGTGATGTCCAGGAAGAACAACAAAACTTGTGCCTCCCTTTGTCATATTTAACTCTGGTCATGCTCCATAATTGGGGGAGGGTGTTTTTGTTCATTCTGCCACTTACTTCAAGCCCTGCTCACAGTGAGAAGACTTTGGAAATTATCTTACTTACCTGCTCAGAAGCAGTTGCATCATACAATTAATATTTCGACAACGCGTCCTGGTGGGAGCTGCAAACAAACAAATGAGGACCCCTTATGGAACCGATCTCCACCTCCAGGACTATAAACAGGAGGTTTTCATGGGTTCGTCTTGATAGAATTATCACCAACCGTAAAAAGACTCCCTCATATGAGAAAGTGCTGTGTCATGCTGCCAGTGGATAAATTCTGGAAGAAATTGAACTACTGGCATTAAATCAACAAATTTAGAAACTGAAGAAACAATTTTATGTATTTAAATGCAGGAAGGGCATTTAAAATGGTGCAGTTGGCACAGGCGTCTCTCATGAGCAGAGGTTCAAAAAATTCACCCAGGTCCCCGGCGGATGGTAGCTGGTATTTTCCACATCAAAGGTTTTAATCTCAGAAAAGAGCTCATAAAAAAGACACATCACTAATCTTATTTTATAGTGTTAGAAAATTGTTTAAGTGTTCCATGCCTAAATGAAGCCCCATAAATTTCAGTCCATCTGTATTTCTCGTGATAATGATAACTGTTTAAAATTGGTGAGATTTCCTCATCGGTAACAGAAATTGTTACTTAATACTAAAACACAGCAGAGTTCTTCCTTATGGGTTCTACCAGGACGAGCCAGGGCAGGACCATCGTTTCTAGTCTTTACATCTGACCTGCCTCAAGAGCCCTTGAAAACACTGGAGTCAAGGTTTTTACTGGGCGTCCTCGCCATCAGCCTGAGCTCCCACCTCAGGTTACCTGCTCCTGTCGAATCCAGATTCAGTGTTAAAATCCCTGCTACAACTTCCTCCTGGCTTTGCCATCTCAGCTGGTCCTTGCCCCAAACCTACAATGCATTATGAATAAAAATTGTACAACAGAAAGTGATGATTGCAAACTTGATTTCTTTATTGATTCCTTTGTTCAACGTGGATCTACGGGGAGTTATTTTATGTCAGGCACGTGCTAGACACTAAGAAACAAATGGTGCATCCTGGTGTGTTCCGCAGGAAGAAGGGTCCCAGCCCATAGAGGGCTCACAATGTGACAAGGGAGAGAAGTGTGCAGGTCACAATTCCCACAAGTATGAGTGTCAGGAAGGAAGTAGCCCGAGGGACCCCCCCCAACAAAACCCAGTTTCCAAACCAGGTTGTCTCACCTCCTGGCCAGCAAAGCAAACTGCATGCAGAGGCAGCCTTTTGGGCCATCAGTCAAGTGACCTCAGCTCCCCTACCCCATAGGGAGGTTCCAGAATCTTCCTTCCCATTTTGCTTGCTGCACACATCCCCAGGCTTCCATCCTCCCTCCAAACCCTCTGGGCAGCAATCCCTTCCTGCCTCCTCTCTGGCACTGGAACCCCAATTCTTCTGTGCATCTCCTGGCTCAGCCTGTCGAATGTACCCCCATGTCTCGGGTTACCAGCCACTCTTGGCCTCAGGGCTCCCCACCCATCTCAGGGCCCAGCTGAGCCAGCCTTGTACTCACTGCTTTCCAGCCTCCGGTTTTCAGATGAGAATGCCATAGTCATCTGAATCTTTGTTCCCCTGTTTGCAAAGTTTCTTTTCTCTGTGGATGCTTTCAAGATTTCTTCTTTTTCTTTGCTTTGTAACAATTTTATTTTTCCATGTCTGTATATGTTTTTTTAATTTTCATCCTGTTTGGGGTTTGCTGGGTGTCTTGACTCTATACAGTTATGTCTTACCAAATCTGAGAAGTCTGGGGTCCCTGTTTGTGTCTCTCTTCAAGTTTTCAAGTTCCTTCATTCTTTCCTGTATCAGCCATCAGCTCCTTTCTGCTATTGGGTCTGTCTAGCAATATCGGTTTCTTTTTTTAATTTCCCGGGAGTTGCATTTTTTTCACTTCTCAGCTTTCCGTGTTACCTTGCCTACTCTGCATTTCTCTGCTGAGAAGTTCTAGCTTTCCATTCCCTTCAAGACTTTTCACAGAGCACAGTTATAATAGCTGCTTTAGTGTGTACATGTGATCATTCCAACATTTCAGTTATCTTGGGGGTGGCATCTCTTGACTGTTTTCCCTTGAGGATTGGTCATGTTTTTTCAGTTCTTTATAGGTTGAATTAATATGTATTATATTCTGGACAGTTCAAATATTGTGTTGTGAGATTCTGGGTCATGTGAAAATCTTCCAGAGAATGTTGGTGTTGTATCGTTGTTGTTGTTGTTGTTGTTGTTGTTGTTGTTGTTGTTACCTTAGCCGTCAACCAACCTGGCAAAGTTCAGACCGCAAATTTTGTTTCACCTTCTATGGCAGTGGCCTCAGTGTCAATTCTGTTTTCAAAGTCAGAATTGTCCCTACATTCTCCAGCTCCTGGATGCCCCCTTTTCTCCAGTCCCACGCAGAAAAGCAAGTTTCTGGAAGAGTGTCAGCAGCTTGTACTGATGCAACTGGCTTCTACTCAGGACAAAGCGGTAAGAAAACGGGGAGAAGAAAAGTAGGGAACTCAGGGGCCCCTTTCTCCAGGTACTTGTGCCTGCCAGGAAGACGGGGACTACAGTGGAGCCACAACCCGGGACATGGTCAAGCAGGAAGAGGATGGGGAGTTCACCCATCCCACCCTCTCAGATTTGCAGAGGCTGCTTCTCGAGGCACCGTGGCCAGAAAGATGGGGCTTCTCTTCATTTTTGCTGCCCACACCCACTGCACAGTTCCACAACCAGTACCATCCCGGGTCAGAGCTGAAAGATTAAAAAATGAAAGAAAAAAACAAAACAAAACAGAAAATTCATCCCCTAAGGGTCAACACTTCACACTTTGACCCCTCTCCTTAATCTATCTGCTATTTTTACTTTTCAGAGTCCTTGGGTAATTTCTATGTATGTTTTTTTTTTGAAGATTTTATTTATTTATTTGACAGAGAGAGATCACAAGTAGACAGAGAGGCAGGCAGAGAGAGAGAGAGGGAAGCAGGCTCGCTGCTGAGCAGAGAGCCCGATGCGGGACTCGATCCCAGGACCCTGAGATCATGACCTGAGCCGAAGGCAGCGGCTTAACCCACTGAGCCACCCAGGCGCCCTCTATGTATGTTTTGTCCAGAGTTTTGAGCTATAATCTGTGATAGAGAAAAGCTGTCGTGGTGGGTTGCAGTGTAATTTGTATCATCTGTGGTAGAGAGAAGCTTACTCCATATGGGCAGCGTCAGAAGTGGGTGCCCTGGGTCATTTCAGATGCAGCTATGGGGATTCTTCCTTGATGAGGATTAATAGTCTTAATTACAGTTATGTTAGCTTTCATCGTGTCCATATAAGTGGTGTATTTTCAGCCTTACTAATGAGGACGCAAGATGACATATTTCTGGTCCTGCGGCCAATCTCTTTTGACAAGTCACTTGAATATTGTTTTCCTAAATTCAGGCCCCAAATTTAGAATCAGGAAGCTGTTAAGATGTCTTTTACACTTAAAATATCTCTGCAGTTTCCTGGACAGCCATGAGGTAAACATGAATATTGGCTCTTTTGCCTTATAAAAGTAGGAAAAGCAAAAATAAAAATAATTGGGTTTGTTTGGCATTCTCTAGATTTTAATTAAGTCAAAACTATCATGAGAGTTCTTTTGTTTATCAGACCCAGAACACAAATAAGCAAACAGACAAACAAATAAATATATAAGAAACTTAGTCTTCCTATCTTAATTTTATAGAAGTAATTTGTTGCTAATGTAGCAATGTCTTAGTGATTATATACTTCTCAGGCTGAGAAGAAGGATACTCATGTTTGAGTATAAAAACACATGTGTTAACTGTCTACCAACTGATGTGTCTTAAGAAGGATTTGTTTCTACATGTAAGTACCCTTTTCAACTAAAGGTAATCATAATACACTTTATGTTTAAGATAAAGCCCATCGCAGGGCATCTGGCTGACTCATTCGGCAGAGCATGCAACTCTTGATCTCGGGGTTTGAGTCCCATGTTGGGTATAGAGATTATTTTAATTTTTTTTAAATTAAAAAAAAATAAAACCCATCTCCACTGGCTGTAATATGCTCCTATCTGAAGGTAATTATTGATAATAATATCTTATAAATGTGTATATACATTATGCCCTAAAGGAAAATATTTTCTTTCATTCTGATGTTATTATTATTATGATACATGTAAACAGTATGATTTATACTTAATTTGTTCACCATTATTTGTTTTTTCATCTTTTTAATTTATTTAAATTCAATTAGCCAACATATAGAATATCACTAATTTTTGATGCAGCATTCAGTGATTCATCATTTGCATATAATGTACTCATCACATCACGTGCCTGCCTTAACGCCCATCACCCAGTTATTCCATCATGACATTCCTACTTCTAACTTCTGTGCAAACTGAAACCAAGATGGTAGTGTAGACCCCAAGTGTGATGATTTGCCTTCTTCTCTGCGGTCAGCCCATCACCTCAGGAAGTGGGAGGGCCCCAGGAGGGTTGTCTTCACTTATGGCATCCCTTGTCCAGGAATTATCCACACTGACCAGTACCCAATGGGTCTTCTTTTGACCAGCTGGGTACGCACTCTGTTGATGCGTTTTGTAATGATTCCTATCCATTTTGTAATGATTTCAGTGGTTTTTTTTTTAATTTATTCTATGACATTTACATTTTCTCAATTAACTCTCATAGAAGAGAAAAGATATTACAGTTGCATAGACCCAACTTAAAATAGCTCACTTTCCCAGGGACCCCCATAGCTGTGACCGAGGGACTCCATGTATCTGTACACAGGCCTTGGCCCACTGGCTGACAGTGGCCAGCAAGGGCTGCAGTGGTCAAACAGCACTGCTAGGTCCCCCAAGAGATGAGTCACGGCCCCAGCCCCTAGGCCTACCTGCCTGGTTGCATTTGTACTTGTCATTGAAAAGAAGGTTCAGGTAGAAAGGGACAGCTTATTGCTTGTCATCTCTCAAGCTTAAGTCTACATGAAAGAGGCACAAGTGCTCAGTAAGGCAGGACTTTGAGACCCAGCGGGCAGAAGTAGGACATCTGGAGCCCATTTCCACTCAGATCCCATGGTCCCCTGGACAGCCTCCAGGCTCCATCCCTTCATCCAGAAATAGATCCTCAGGTTGCCAAGAGGACAAGCCTCCTTTCCTTCTAGATCTGGCACCATCCTCTGCCCTTGATGACGTCCCCACTGCTGTGACCTTGCCAGGGCCAGAAACCAGCCTGAACGCTTCTCCCCACCCCCACCCCCTGCATTGTCTGGGAGCCCCACGTGCCTCCTCCCTGGATGGGTTTAGACTCCAGCAGGGCCCAACCACAAACACAGCAGGTCAGATTGGGTCCAGAAAAGAAGAATCGCAGATGGCATATTACCCCAGTCTTTCAATAAAGTACAGTACTGAACAGGCGTCAATTTAGATAAATATTTACCAAGCTGAGAAAGGTACTTATAGAACAGGAGAACCCCATAAAATGAGGCTAAAGGCAAGGCCCTTCTGCATACAAACTCATAACCTTGAGGAAGCCACTGAAATGCTCTCAGACATGAGGGTTGTTTGCTGTTTTCATGGGAACAGGGCCTGGCACACAGCGGCCCTCAGCAAGGCCCAGATGAATGAGTGAATGAGTGAACCAGCAGATGAGGTAGGGTGAGCTGAGAGTCCAAGCAGCAGGTGCTAAAACCCAAGTAAAGATCCCTGTAAATCCTTTACAGTTGACTAGAATCTGATGAAGCTTGGCATGGCCTGTGGAGTCAAAACCAAAAGGGGTGGGGGCACCCGGGGGGCTCCATTAGTTGAGCATATCCTGCTCTTGATTTCAGCCCATGTCGTGCTCTCAGGGTCATGAGTGCTAGCCCTGTAACGGGCTCCGTGCTGGGCATGGAGCCTATTTTTAAAAGGGGGTGTGAGGGGATGGGGGGCACAGAGCATTTGGTTTCCTGCAGAAAGGCAGAATGAGTCTGTGCACAGGAGAAAGTGGGTCCGTGCCAGCCACGGAAGGTACCTCAACAACCTGTAAGGGTCTTGGGTGAAAAGCCAAGTTCCGGGAGTCCCACATATTTAGGAAAGGGACTGCTTGCTTCTCTTTTCTTTGCATAAAGAAGATACACTGCATCCCACCCCCCCACCGCCATGTGAAGATAGATGTGTGTTGTCTAGGAAAATAAATACTGATGAAAAAGCCTAGTCCATCCTACATAAATTTGTCCCTTCTGTTTCACAACAGCCTCTCCATGTATTTGAAGGACGGAAGACACATGGAAGCAAGACTTTACCTGGATAACACAACGCTGGGAACATTTAGGGACTAGACAACCTCTTTGCCAACCTCTCTGCTCCTTGGGAGTTTGGAAACCCCAGTGAAGTGAAAATACCCTGACCTGGAGTCAGACAACCATGTTCAAAGTCATTTCCCGCCTTGGAAAAGCTGTATGATCGTGAGCAAGTTACATAAGCTCTCTGACCCTCAGTTTCTGTATCTGCAACTTGGGAGCCCTGCTCATTCCTAATAGGTTTGCTGTGAAGATTGACTGAGACAACACAAGCAAATCAGCTGGCATTCAGCAGGCGCTCAATAAAGGCTAGTGGTCTTTCTGTTGACATGAGTCACACTTACATTTATATCCAATAATAGAAATCTAATAAAAGAGGATTGATAAGATCTTGAATATTTTATACCAAAACAATTATTAGATAAATTAAGTTTCCTCTATTTCCCTTTTTCTCCTCATGAGTTTGGAAATTATGCTTTCTTTTTCTCTTCTTTGGGTGGTTATTCTTAAAATGAGAGTAGGCATGCATGACCTAGTCCAAAATCTATCAGCCCTCCTGCCTTCCCCCCAATGCCAGGACTCCCCAGTCCAGAGTCCGTCCTGCCCTCATCCCACTCTTCAGCTTCCCCTTATTTGGAGCCCCTGCATCCCCTTATTTTTGTTATTTTATACAGTCCGTGCTTTTTTTCTTTTAAGACCTTTTCAGTGAAAGTCTACTACTTTACATTTCACTTGTCCTGAAAACATCTTTATTTCACATTCAGTCTTCAGTGATTCCTGGTCAGCCGCAGAATTCCAGATAGAAGGGGATTTTCTCTTAGCTGCCGCATAATCCTCACAGGCACGGGCTCCCTGTGGAGAATCCCCGCAATCCAGTGGGCTTTCCCGATCCCTCGCTCTAGGACCTCGCTCACACGGTACTCCCAGAGCCTGAGCTCAGCATCCAAACTGGCCACGTGGGAAACCACCCCGGTCCTGCCCTCAAGGACGTGGGACCGAACAAGATAGAGAACTTAAAGCACTGCGAGCCAACACTGCCCTATTCTTACCATTACTCTGGCCTGATATACATCGCTTGAGAAGTCCGGCAGCATCTCGGTTTTGTTCGTGAGTCACCTGACTCTGCTCCCTGGTTACCTTTAGGATCTTCTTTTGGGGCGTTTTGCCGGTTCATTTTCATGGGACTACTGTCGTTGCAGGATTTCCCGTCTTCAGTGCCCGCGGTCCTTGGTCACACTGCTTGGAAGGATGAAGAGGTGGACCAGATGGAGAGGGGTGTGCAGCAACGCAAAGTTTATTGAGCAGGAGTCTAGAGCCTCCGGAGAGGGAGGGTTGCTCTCAGAGTTTCTAAGTTTAGGGGGTTTTATGGGCTCTTTCCGGGAACTATCTTGAACAATCAGGGTGAGCCCAGTCATGTCAATCAGGGCTCTGGTCCCTATCTGTCTAGCTATTACGTTAGTGTCCACATGCTGATGGTCTTTGTTTTTGTTGACATCTGGAGGCGTATGTCTTCACATAAGACATCTTATGTCTTAACTGCCCTTTGCCTGTGATATTGACAAGTGGTTTGTGGTTAAGAGTCTTATTTCAGGACATCTTGTAGAAATCACTTCTGCAAAGGCTGCAGAGAAGAATGTAGGTCCTGGTCCTGTCTAAGTTGCAAAACAGGCTGTCGGTGCTGACGTGTCCTGACTCTGTATTCTCTTGTGGGGGATGCCGACCCTTGACCCCCTAACTGTCCAACTCACTCCTAACACTGTTGCTGATTTGTATTTCTACTGCTTAGGTCTTGCGCGTCTTTCTAAATGGAAGAATTTGTTTCCTGCCTTGAGATTTAAAAATTCCCAAGAGATATTTCTCTGAATATTGCCTCTATTTCTCGCAAGCCCAACCTCCCCTTCTGAAGAACCTTTGTCTTAGGTAATCCAGTACTCCTAGGGTGGGTTGTTTTTTTGTTGTTATTTTTTAATAGCAGGAGGGTTTTTTGTGTATGTGGATCACATTCTTGGCAGAAATAGAAGTCCTAACCTGTGCATGTTTAAAGTTTTTAAAATTTAACAATAAATTCCAAAGTAAGACCACAAACCTCTGTAGAGCCCTGACTTACATAAATCACAGAATGTGAATGCATTGTTCTTACGGTAACGTTACACTATCACTGAAAGCAAGAAAGCATTTGAATTTACATTTCTTCTGACTGATGCTCAGAGAAAGCACAAAAACATTACTGAGACAGGTTCCTTTTCTAAAACCTTAACTGTCTGCAGAAACCCCTTACCAAGTCCAATGAGTAAGAGACAGTACACCCCTGTGTTGCCCTCTGAGGATCACCATCTCACCTGCCTGCTGTTCTCTTCCATCTGAAGGTTAATTAAGCATTAGGATTGGGGTATCAGGGTGGTGCAGTTGGTTAAGCAACCTGCTCTTTTTTTATTTTTATTTATTTATTTGAGAGAGAGAGAGAACAAGAGAGAGCACAAGCAGGCTAAGGGTAGAGGGAGAAGCAGACACCCCCCTGAGCAGGAAGCCACATGCAGGGCTCGATCCCTGGGCTTCCGGATCATGACCTGAGCCAAGGTAGACACTTAACCAACTGAGTCCCCCAGGTGCCCCAAGCACCCGACTCTTGGTGTCACCCTGATCAAGATCTCAGGGTAGTGAAATTGAGCCCTGCATCAGGATCTGTGGAGTCCACGTGAGATTCTCCCTCTCCTTCTCCCTCTGTTCCTCCCCCTAATCACTCTCTCTATCTCTCTCTCTCTCTCTAAAAATAAATAAATCAAATCTTTTTTAAAAAGCAGCAGGATTTCACTCTCTTGAATATAGCAACACTAAAATTCATATATTATATATATACCAGAATACTTAATGGCACTTTATACATTTGCCAACATTTTTAGCCTAAATTTACACTCAAAATCAATTTTCCCCATTTATTTTCTTTCCTTTTAATTCTTTGCTGAATAAATGGTAATACATTTATTTCCTTTTTTTAAATAAACATATAATGTATTATTAGCCCCAGGGGTACAGGTCTGTGAATCGCCAGGTTTACACACTTCACAGCACTCAAAATAGCACATACCCTCCCCAATGTCCATAACCCCACCACCTTCTCCCTCCCCCACCCAGCAACTCTCAGTTTGTTTTCTGAGATTAAGAGTCTCTTATGGTTTCTCTCCCTCCCAATCCCATCTTGTTTTATTTATTCTTTTCCTACCCCCAAACCCCCACGTTGCATCTCCACTTCCCCATATCAGGGAGACCGTATGATAATTGTCCTTCTCCGATTGACTTATTTCACTAAGCATAATATCCTCTAGTTCCATCCACGACATCGCAAATGGCAAGATTTCATTTCTTTCGATGGCTGCATAGTATTCCATTGTATATAAATACCACTTCTTCTTTATCCATTCATCTGTTGATGGACATCTAGGTTCTTTCCATAGTTTGGCTATTATGGACATTGCTGCTATAAACATTCGGGTGCACATGCCCCTTTGGATCACTACGTTTGTATCTTTAGGGTAAACACCCAGCAGTGCGATAGCTGGGTCATGGGGTAGCTCTATTTTCAACTTTTTGAGGGACCTCCCTGCTGTTTTCCAGAGTGGGTGCACCAGCTTGCATTCCCACCAACAGTGGAGGAGGGTTCCCCTTTCTCCGCATCCTCGCCAGCATCTGTCATTTCCTGACTTGTTAATTTTAGCCATTCTGACTGGTGTGAGGTGATATCTCATTGTGGTTTTGATTTGTATTTCCCTGATGCCGAGTGATGTGGAGCACTTTTTCATGTGTCTGTTGGCCATCTGGATGTCTTCGTTGCAGAAATGTCTGTTCATGTCTTCTGCCCATTTCTTGATTGGATTATTTGTTCTTTGGGTGTTGAGTTTGATAAGCTCTTTATAGATTTTTGGATACTAGCCCTTTATCTGATATGTCATTTGCAAAATCTTCTCCCATTCTGTCAGTTGTCTTTTGGTTTTGTTGACTGTTTCCTTTGTTGTGCAAAAGCTTTTGATCTTGATGAAACCCCAATAGCTCATTTTTGCCCTTGCTTCCCTGCCTTTGGCGATGTTTCCAGGAAGAAGTTGCTGCAGCTGAGGTCAAAGAGGTTGCTGCCTGTGTTGTCTTCAAGGATTTTGATGGATTCCTTTCTCCCACTGAGGTCCTTCATCCATTTTGAGTCTATATTTGTGTGTGTTGTAAGGAAATGGTCCAGTTTCATTTTTCTGCATGTGACTGTCCAATTTTCCCAACACTGTTTGTTGAAGAGGCTGTCTTTTTTCCATTGGACATTTTTTCCTACTTTGTCGAAGATTAGTTGATCATTAGTTAGAGCTGAGGGTCTATTTCTGGGCTCTCTATTCTGTTCCATTGATCTATGTGCCTGTTTTTGTGCAAGTACCATACTCTCTCTTTTTTTTTATTTGTTTATTTACAGCATAACAGTGTTCATTGTTTTGGCATCACACCCAGTGCTCCATGCAGTACGTGCCCTCCCTATTACCCACCACCTGGTTCCTCAACCTCCCACCCCCCCACCCCCCTGCCGCCCCTTCATAACCCTCTGGTTGTTTTTCAGAGTCCATAGTCTCTCATGGTTCATCTCCCCTTCCAGTTTCCCTCAACTCCCTCTCCTCTCCATCTCCCCATGTCCTCCATGTTATTTGTTATGCTCCACAAATAAGTGAGACCATATGATACTTGACTCTCTCTGCTTGACTTATTTCGCTCAGCATAATTTCTTCCAGTCCCGTCCATGTTGCTACAAAAGTTGGGTACTCGTCCTTTCTGATGGAGGCATAATACTCCATTGTGTATATGGACCACATCTTCCTTATCCATTCATCCGTTGAAGGGCATCTTGGTTCTTTCCACAGTTTGGCGACCGTAGCCATTGCTGCAATAAACATTGGGGTACAAATGGCCCTTCTTTTCACTACATCTGTATCTTTGGGGTAAATACCCAGCAGTGCAATTGCAGGGTCATAGGGAAGCTCTATTTTTAATTTCTTCAGGAATCTCCACACTGTTCTCCAAAGTGGCTGCACTAACTTGCATTCCCACCAACAGTGTAAGAGGGTTCCCCTTTCTCCACATCCTCTCCAACACACGTTGTTTCCTGTCTTGCTAATTTTGGCCATTCTGACTGGTGTCAGGTGGTATCTCAATGTGGTTTTAATTTGAATCTCCCTGATGGCTAGTGATGATGAACATTTTTTCATGTGTCTGATAGCCATTTGTATGTCCTCGTTGGAGAAGTGTCTGTTCATATCTTCTGCCCATTTTTTGATATGATTATCTGTTTTGTGTGTGTTGAGTTTGAGAAGTTCTTTATAGATCCTGGATATCAACCTTTTGTCTGTACTGTCATTTGCAAATATCTTCTCCCATTCCGTGGGTTGCCTTTTTGTTTTGTTGACTGTTTCCTTTGCTGTGCAGAAGCTTTTGATCTTGATGAAGTCCCAAAAGTTCATTTTTGCTTTTGTTTCCTTGGCCTTTGGAGACATATCTTGAAAGAAGTTGCTGTGGCTGATATTGAAGAGGTTACTGCCTATGTTCTCCTCTAGGATTCTGATAGATTCCTGTCTCACGTTGAGGTCTTTTATCCATTTCGAGTTTATCTTTGTGAAGTACCATACTCTCTTGATGATGACAGCTTTTTAATAGAGTTTGAAGTCTGGAAATGTGATACCACCAACTTTGGCTTTCTTTTTCAATATTCCT
Source organism: Meles meles (assembly GCF_922984935.1). NCBI lineage: Eukaryota > Metazoa > Chordata > Mammalia > Carnivora > Mustelidae > Meles > Meles meles. Next base: position 159,014,531 of record NC_060069.1, on the reverse strand, counting down.
CTGGCTATTCGAGGTCTTTTCTCATTCCATATAAATTTTAGGATTATTTGTTCCATTTCTTTGAAAAAAATGGATGGGATTTTGATAGGTATTGCATTAAATGTGTACACTGCTTTAGGTAGCATAGACATTTTCACAATATATTTTCTTCCAAACAATGATCATGGAATATTTTTCCATTTCTTTATGTCTTCCTCAATTTCTTTCATGAGTTCTTTATAGTTTTCTAAGTATAGATACTTTGCCTCTTTGGTTAGGTTTATTCCTAGGTATCTTATGGTTTTGGGTGCAATTGTAAATGGGATAGACTCCTTAATTTCTCTTTCTTCTGCCTTATTGTTGGTGTAAAGAAATGCAACTGATTTCTGTGCCTTGATTTTAAATCCTGACACTTTACTGAATTCCTGTACAAGATCTAATAGATTTGGAGTGGAGTCTTTTGGGTTTTCCACATATTGTATCATATCATCTGCAAAGAGTGATAGTTTGACTTCTTTGCCAATTTAATTTTTTAAATTTATGCCTTTAATTTTTTTTTTGCCTGATTGCTGAGATTAGGACTTCTAGTACTATGTTGAGTAGCAGTGGTGATAATGGGCATCCCTGCCGTGTTCCTGATCTTAGCAGAAAAGTTCTCAGTTTTTCTCCATTGAGAATGATATTTGTGGTGGGTTTTTCATAAATTGCTTTGATATTGAGGTGTGTGCCCTCTATCCCTACACTTAGAAGAGTTTTGATCAGGGAAGGATGCTGTACTTTGTCAAATGCTTTTTCAGCATCTATCAAGAGTATCATATAGTTCTTGTTCTTTCTTTTATTAATGTATTGTATCACATTGATTGATTTGCAGATGTTGAACCAACCTGCAGCCCTAGAATAAATCCCACTTCGTTGTGGTGAATACTCCTTTTAATGTACTGTTGGATCCTATTGGCTAGTATTTTGGTGAGAATTTTCGCATCTGTGTTCATCAAGAATATTGGTCTGTAATTGTCTTTTTTGATGGGATCCTTGTCTGTTTTGGGATCAAAGTGATGCTGGCCTCATAACATGAGTTTGGAAGTTTTCCTTCTATTACTATTTTTTGGAACAGTTTCAGGAGAATAGGAAATAATTCTTCTTTAAATGTTTGGTAGAATTCCCCTGGGAAGCCATATGGCCCTGGGCTCTTGTTTGTTGGGAGACTGTTGATGACTATTTCAATCTCCTTACTGGTTATGGGCCTGTTCAGGTTTTCAATTTCTTCCTGGTTCAGTTGTGGTAGTTTATATGTCTCTAGGAATGCATCCATTTCTTCCAGATTGTCAAATTTGCTGTCGTAGAGTTGCTCATAATATGTTCTTATAATTATATTTCTTTGGTGTTAGGTGTGATCTCTCCTCTTTCATTCATGATTTTATTTATTTGGATCCTTTATTTTTTCTTTTTGATAAGTCTGGCCAGGGATTTATCAATCTTATTAATTCTTTCAAAGAACCAGCTCCTACTTTCATTGATTTGTTCTATTTTTTTTTTGTTTCTATTTCATTCATTTCTGCTCTGAGCTTTATGATTTCTCTTCTACTGCTTTGTTGTTCTTTCTCAAGCTCCTTTAGGTGTAGGGTTAGGTTGTGTATTTGAGAACTTTCTTGTTTCTTGAGAAAGGCTTGTATTGCTATATATTTTCCTATCAGGACTGCCTTTGCTGTGTCCCACAGATTTTGAACCGTTGTGTTTTCATTATCATTTAATTTCATTATCATTTCCATGAAATTTTTCAATTCTTCTTTAATTTCCTGGTTGACCCATTCATTCTTTAGAAGGATGCTACTTAGTCTCCATGAATTTGGGTTCTTTCCAAATTTCCTCTTGTGATTGAGTTCTAGTTTCAGAACACTGTTGTCTGAAAATATTCAGGGAATGATCCCAATCCTTTGATACCAGTTGAGACCTGATTTGTGGCCCAGGATGTGATCTATTCTGGAGTATGTTCCATGTGCACTAGAGAAGAATGTGTATTCTGTTGCTTTGGGATGAAATGTTCTGAATATATCTGTGATGTCCATCTGGTCCAGTGTGTCATTTAAGGCCTTTATTTCCTTGTTGATCTTTTGCTTGGATGATCTGTCCATTTCAATGAGGAGAGTGTTAAAATACCCTACTATTACTGTATTATTGTTGATGTGTTTCTTTGATTTTGTTATTAATTGGTTTATATAGTTGGCTACTCCCATGTTAGGGGCATAGATATTTACAATTGTTAGATCTTCTTGTTGGACAGACCCTTTGAGTAGGATATAGTGTCCTTCCTCATCTCTTATAGTTTTTGGCTGAAATTTTAATTGGTCTGATGTAAGCGTTGCCACCCCAGTTCTTTTAATGTCCATTAGCATGGTAAATTGTTTTCTACCCCCTCACTTTAATTCACCCCAAAGAGGTGTCTTTGGGTCTAAAATGAGTTTCTTGTAGACAGCATATTGATGGGTTTGGGGTTTTTTTTATCCATTCTGATACCCTATGTCTTCTGATTGGGGCATTTAGCCCATTTACCTTCAGGGTAACTATTGAGAGATATGAATTTAGTGCCATTGTATTGCCTATAAGGTGACTATTACTGTATATTGTCTCTGTTCCTTTCTGGTCCACTACTGTTAGGCTCTCTCTTTGATTAGAGGACCCCTTTCAATATTTCCTGGAGAGCTAGATTGGTGTTTGCAAATTCTTTTAGTTTTTGTTTGTCCTGGAAGCTTTTATTTTTAAAGATTTTATTTATTTATTTGACGGACAGAGATCACAAGCAGGCAGAGAGGCAGGCAGAGAGAGAGGAAGGGAAGCAGGCTCCCTGCTGAGCAGATAGCCCAATGTGGGGCTCGATCTCAGGACCCTGGGATCATGACCTGAGCCGTAGGCAGAGGCTTTAACCCACTGAGCCACCCAAGCGCCCCTGTCCTGGAAGCTTTTTATCTCTCCTTCTATTTTCAATGATAGCCTAGCTGTACATAGAATTCTTGGCTGCATGTTTTTTCTCGTTTAGTGCTCTGAATATATTATGCCAGTTCTTTCTGGACTGCCAGGCCTCTGTGGATAAGTCCACTGCCAATCTAATGTTTTGACCATTGTATGTTACAGAATTCTTGTCCCGGGCTGCTTTCAGGATTTTCTCTTTGTTGCTAAGACTTGTAAATTTTTCTATTAGATGACAGGGTGTGGACCTATTCTTATTGATTTTGAGGGGGGTTCTCTGCACCTCCTGGATTTTGATGCTTGTTCCCTTTGCCATATTAGGGAAATTCTCTCCAATAATTCTCTCCAATATACCTTTTGCTCCCCTCTCTCTTTCTTCTTCCTCTGGAATCCCAATTATTCTAATGTTGTTTCATCTTATGGTATCACTTATCTCTTGAATTCTCCCCTCATGGTCCAGTAGTTGTTTGTCCCTCTTTTGCTCAGCTTCTTTATTCTCTGTTCTTTGATCTTCTATATCACTAATTCTCTCTTCTACCTCATTGATCCTAGCAGTAAGAGCCTATATTTTGTATTGCACCTCACTAATAGCTTTTTTCATTTCAACTTGGTTAGATTTTAGTTCTCTTATTTCTCCAGAAAGAGCTTTTATTTCTCCAGACAGGGTTTCTCTAATATTTTCCATGCCTTTTTTAAGCCTGACTAGCACGTTGAGAATCATCATTCTGAACTCTAGATCTGACATATTACCAATGTCCGTATTGATTAAGTCCCTAGCCTTTGGTACTGCCTCTTGTTCTTTTTGTGCATGTGTGGTGAGTTTTTCGGCCTTGTCATTTTTTCCAGATAAGAATATATGAAGGAGCAAATAAAATACTAAAAGGGTGGCAAAGATTCCAGGAAAATGTGCTTTAACCAAACCAGAAGAGACCCCAAATCATAGGGGAAAGAAAGGGGGTAAAAAGAAGTTCAGTAAAAAAAAATTAAAAAATGAAAACAAATAAAGAAAAATATTAAAAAGAATATATGTGTGTGTGTGTGTGTGTATATATATATATATATATACATATATATATATATATATATTAGACTGGTGACTAGATAGGGTGACTCACTTAATTTGGGGAGTATTTTGGTCTCTTAGAAGAAACTACCTCCAAAATTTTTAAAGAATGAAAAATGTATATAAGAGTAAACACAATGAGGGGGGAAGAGTCAAGATGGCGGAGAAGTAGCAGGCTGAGACTACATCAGGTAGCAGGAGATCAGCTTGATAGCTTATCTAAACATTGCAAACACCTACAAATCCAACGGGAGAGTGAAGAGAAGAAGAACAGCAGTTCTAGAAACAGAAAATCAACCACTTTCTGAAAGGTAGGACTGGCGGAGAAGTGAATCTAAAACGACGGGAAGATAGACTGCGGGGGGAGGGGCCGGCTCCCGGCAAGCGGCGGAGGAACGGAGCACAAAATCAGGACTTTTAAAAGTCTGTTCCACTGAGGGACATTGCTCCAGAGGCTAAACCGGGGTGAAGCCCATGCGGGGTCAGCATGGCCCCAGGTCCCACAGGGTCACAGAAGGATCGGGGGTGTCGGAGTGTCACAGAGCTCACAGGTGTTAGAACAGAGAAGCCGGCTACAGAGACAGAGCCGAGAACTGAACTCTCAGCTCGGGGTTACCTTGAACTGGTTGCGGGCTGGGTGAGCTCGGAGCGCGGCTAGAGGCTGGGGATACGGGAGTGATTGGGTGCTGTCCTATGGGGGCGCACTGAGGAGTGGGACCCCGGGCTCTCGGCTCCTCCAGGCCGGAGACTAGGAGGCCGCCATTTTCATTCCTGTCTACCGGAACTCTACGGAAAGCGTTCAGGGAACAGAAGCTCCCAAAAGCGAGCCCGCGCCGATTACTTAGTCCAGCCCCCGGTAAGGGCGGTGCAATCCCGCCTCAGGCAAAGACACTTGAGAGTCACTACAACAGGCCCCTCCCCCAGAAGATCAACAAAATATCCAGCCAGGATGAAGTTCATCTATCAAGGAAAGCAGGTTCAATTCCTAAGACGGCAGCGCAATTCCAGAGGAGGAGAAAGCAAACACAGAACTCATGGCTTTTTTCCCTTGATTCTTTAGTCTTGCGGCTAATTCAATTTTTTTTTCTTTTTTCAATTTTTTTTCTTTTTTTCTTTTTTCTTCTTCTGCTAAATTTTTTAAAACTTTTACCCTTTTCTTTTTTAACGTTTTTTGACTAGTTTATCTAAATATATAAATTTTTTCTTTCTTTTTTATATTTTTTCTTTATTTGTTTTATTTTTTAAATTTTTTTCTTTTTTTTCTGAACCTCTTTTTATCCCCTTTCTCCCCCCCACAATTTGGGGTCTCTTCTGATTTGGTTAACAGCGCATTTTTCTGGGGTCTTTGCCACCCTTTTAGTATTTTATTTGCTCCTTCATATCCTCTTAGCTGGACAAAATGACAAGGCGGAAAAAATCACCCAAATAAAAGAACAAGAGACAGTACCAAAGGCTAGGGACCTAATCAACACAGACATTGGTAATATGTCAGATCAAGAGTTCAGAATGACGATTCTGAACGTTCTAGTCGGGCTCGAAAAAGGCATGGAAGATATTAGAGAAACCCTGTCTGGAGATATAAAAGCCCTTTCTGGAGAAACTAAAGAACTAAAATCTAACCAAGTAGAAATCGAAAAAGCTATTAATGAGGTGCAATCAAAAATGGAGGCTCTCACTGCTAGGATCAATGAGGCAGAAGAAAGAATTAGTGATATAGAAGACCAAATGACAGAGAATAAAGAAGCCGAACAAAAGAGGGACAAACAGCTATTGGACCATGAGGGGAGAATTCGAGAGATAAGTGACACCATAAGACGAAACAACATTAGAATAATTGGGATTCCAGAAGAAGAAGAAACAGAGAGGGGAGCAGAAGGTCTATTGGAGAGAATTATTGGAGAGAATTTCCCTAATATGGCAAAGGGAACAAGCATCAAAATCCAGGAGATGCAGAGAACCCCCCTCAAAGTCAACAAGAATAGGTCCACACCCCATCACCTAATAGTGAAATTTACAAGTCTTAGTGACAAAGAGAAAATCCTGAAAGCAGCCCGGGAAAAGAAGTCTATAACATACAATGGTAAAAATATTAGATTGGCAGCAGACTTATCCACAGAGACCTGGCAGGCCAGGAAGAGCTGGCATGATATATTCAGAGCACTCAATGAGAAAAACATGCAGCCAAGAATACTCTATCCAGCTAGGCTATCATTGAAAATAGAAGGAGAGATCAAAAGCTTCCAGGACAAACAAAAACTGAAAGAATTTGCAAACACCAAACCAGCTCTACAGGAAATATTGAAAGGGGTCCTCTAAGCAAAGAGAGAGCCTAAAAGTAGTAGATCAGAAAGGTACAGAGACAATATACAGTAACAGTCACCTTACAGGCTAATAATGGCACTAAATTCATATCTCTCAATAGTTACCCTGAATGTTAATGGGCTAAATGCCCCAATCAAAAGACACAGGGTATCAGAATGGATAAAAAAACAAAACCCATCAGTATGTTGCCTACAAGAAACTCATTTTAGACGCGAAGACACCTCCAGATTTAAAGTGAGGGGGTGGAAAACAATTTACCAAGCTAATGGGCATCAGAAGAAAGCTGGGGTGGCAATCCTTATATCAGATCAATTAGATTTTAAGCCAAAGACTACAATAAGAGATGAGGAAGGACACTATATCCTACTCAAAGGGTCTGTCCAACAAGAAGATCTAACAATTTTAAATATCTATGCCCCTAACGTGGGAGCAGCTAACTATATCAACCAATTAATAACAAAATCAAAGAAACACATCAATAATAATACAATAATAGTAGGGGACTTGAACACTCCCTCACTGAAATGGACAGATCATCCAAGCCAAAGATCAACAAGGAAATAAAGGCCTTAAATGACACACTGGACCAGATGGACATCACAGATATATTCAGAACATTTCATCCCAAAGCAACAGAATACACATTCTTCTCTAGTGCACATGGAACCTTCTCCAGAATAGATCACATCCTGGGTCACAAATCAGGTCTCAACCGGTATCAAAAGATTAGGATTATTCCCTGCATATTTTCAGACCACAGTGCTCTGAAGCTAGAACTCAATCACAAGAGGAAACCTGGAAAGAACCCAAATACATGGAGACTAAACAGCATCCTTCTAAAGAATGAATGGGTTAACCAGGAAATTAAAGAAGAATTGAAAAAATTCATGGAAATGATAATGAAATTAAATGATAATGAAAACACAACGGTTCAAAATCTGTGGGACACAGCAAAGGCAGTCCTGAGAGGAAAATATATAGCGGTACAAGCCTTTCTCAAGAAACAAGAAAGGTCTCAAGTACACAACCTAACCCTACACGTAAAGGAGCTGGAGAAAGAACAAGAAAGAAACCCTAAACCCAGCAGGAGAAGAGAAATCATAAAGATCAGAGCAGAAATCAATGAAATAGAAACCAAAAAAAAAAAACAATAGAAAAAATCAATGAAACTAGGAGCTGGTTCTTTGAAAGAATCAATAAGATTGATAAACCCGTGGCCAGACTCATCAAAAAGAAAAGAGAAAGGACCCAAATCAATAAAATCATGAATGAAAGAGGAGAGATCACAACTAACAACAAAGAAATACAGACAATTATAAGAACATACTATGAGCAACTCTACGCCAACAAATTGGACAATCTGGAAGAAATGGATGCATTCCTAGAGACATATAAACTACCACAACTGAACCAGGAAGAAATAGAAAACCTGAGCAGGCCCATAACCAGTAAGGAGATTGAAGCAGTCATCAAAAATCTCCAAACAAACAAAAGCCCAGGGCCAGACGGCTTCCAGGGGAATTCTACCAAACATTTAAAGAAGAACTAATTCCTATTCTCCTGAAACTGTTCCAAAAAATAGAAATGGAAGGAAAACTCCCAAACTCATTTTATGAGGCCAGAACCACCTTGATCCCAAAACCAGACAAGGATTCCACCAAAAAAGAGAACTACAGCCCAATATCCTTGATGAACACAGATGCAAAAATTCTCGCCAAAATACTAGCCAATAGGATTCAACGGTACATTAAAAGGATTATTCACCACGATCAAGTGGGATTTATTCCAGGGCTGCAGGGTTGGTTCAACATCCGCAAATCAATCAATGTGATAGAACACATTAATAAAAGAAAGAACAAGAACCATATGATACTCTCAATAGATGCTGAAAAAGCATTTGACAAAGTACAGCATCCCTTCCTGATCAAAACTCTTCAAAGTGTAGGGATAGAGGGCACATACCTCAATATTATCAAAGCAATTTATGAAAAACCCTCCACAAATATCATTCTCAATGGAGAAAAACTGAAAGCTTTTCCACTAAGGTCAGGAACACGGCAGGGATGTCCATTATCACCACTGCTATTCAACATAGTACTAGAAGTCCTAGCTCCAGCAATCAGACTACAAAAAGAAATTAAAGGCATCCAAATTGGTAAAGAAGAAGTCAAACTATCACTCTTCACAGATGATATGATACTCTATGTGGAAAACCAAAAGACTCCACTCCAAAACTGCTAGAACTTGTACAGGAATTCAGTAAAGTGTCAGGATTTAAAATCAATGCACAGAAATCAGTTGCATTTCTGTACACCAACAACAAGACAGAAGAAAGAGAAATTAAGGAGTCAATCCCATTTACAATTGCACCCAAAAATATAAGATACCTAGGAATAAACCTAACCAAAGAGGCTAAGAATCTATACGCAGAAAATTATAAAGTACTCATGAAAGAAATTGAGGAAGACACAAAGAAATGGAAAAATGTTCCATGATCATGGTTTGGAAGAATAAATATTGTGAAAATGTCTATGCTACCTAAAACAATCTACACATTTAATGCAATACCTATCAAAATACCATCCATTTTTTTCAAAGAAATGGAACAAATAATCCTAAAATTTATATGGAACCAGAAAAGACCTCGAATAGCCAAAGGAATATTGAAGAACAAAGCCAAAGTTGGTGGCATCACAATTCCGGACTTCAAGCTCTATTACAAAGCTGTCATCATCAAGACAGCATGGTACTGGCACAAAAACAGACACATAGATCAGTGGAACAGAATAGAGAGCCCAGAAATCGACCCTCAACTCTATGGTCAACTCATCTTCGACAAAGCAGGAAAGAATGTCCAATGGAAAAAAGACAGCCTCTTCAATAAATGGTGCTGGGAAAATTGGACAGCCACATGCAGAAAAATGAAATTGGACCACTTCCTTACACCACACACGAAAATAGACTCCAAATGGATGAAGGACCTCAATGTGAGAAAGGAATCCATCAAAATCCTTGAGGAGAATGCAGGCAGCAACCACTTCGACCTCAGCCGCAACATCTTCCTAGGAACATGGCAAAGGCAAGGGAAGCAAGGGCAAAAATGAACTATTGGTATTTCGTCAAGATCAAAAGCTTTTGCACAGCAAAGGAAACAGTTAACAAAACCAAAAGACAACTGACAGAATGGGAGAAGATATTTGCAAACGACATATCAGACAAAGGGGTAGCATCCAAAATCTATAAGGAACTTAGCAAACTCAACACCCAAAGAACAAACAATCCAATCAAGAAATGGGCAGAGGACATGAACAGACATTTCTGCAAAGGAGACATCCAGATGGCCAACAGACACATGAGAAAGTGCTCCACGTCACTCGGCATCAGGGAAATACAAATCAAAACCACAATGAGATATCACCTCACACCAGTCAGAATGGCTAAAATTAACAAGTCAGGAAATGACAGGTGCTGGCGAGGATGTGGAGAAAGGGGAACCCTCCTCCACTGTTGGTGGGAATGCAAGCTGGTGCAACCACTCTGGAAAACAGCACAGAGGTTCCTCAAAATGTTGAAAATAGAACTATCCTATGACCCAGCAATTGCACTACTGGGTATTTACCCTAAAGATACAAACATAGTGATCCGAAGGGGCACGTGTACCCGAATGTTTATAGCAGCAATGTCTACAATAGCCAGACTATGGAAAGAACCTAGATGTCCATCAACAGATGAATGGATAAAGAAGAGGTGGTATATATACACAATGGAATACTATGCAGCCATCAAAAGAAATGAAATCTTGCCATTTGCAATGACGTGGATGGAACTAGAGGGTATCATGCTTAGTGAAATAAGTCAATCGGAGAAAGACAACTATCATATGATCTCCCTGATATGAGGACATGGAGTAGCAACATGGGGGTTAGGAGGATAGGAAAAGAATAAATGAAACAAGATGGGATTGGGAGGGAGACAAACCATAAATGACTCTTAATCTCACAAAACATACTGGGGGTTGATGGAGGGAGTTGGGGTTGGGAGAGGGGGAGGGGGTTATGGACATTGGGGAGGGTATGTGCTATCGTGAGTGCTGTGAAGTGTGTAAACCTGGTGATTCACAGACCTGTACCCCTGGGGATAAAAATACATTATATGTTTATAAAAAAAAAAATTGGAGGGGGAGGCGAAACATAAGAGACTATGGACTCTGAAAAACAACCTGAGGGTTTTGAAGGGTCAGGGGTGGGAGGTTGGGGGAACAGGTGGTGGGTAATAGGGAGGGCACGTTTTGCATGGAGCACTGGGTGTTGTGCAAAAACAATGAATACTGTTACACTGAAAAAATAAATAAATAAAACATGGAAAAGAAAAAAAAAGTAAACACAATGAATGGATAAAGATAAAAAAATGTTTTAATTTCTTTAAAAAAGGGAGTTGATAAGGTAAGTGGTTGGGAGAATAAAGAAAAAGAAGGTGGAGAGAATTTGCTCAGGCTGGAGACTAGAACAAGCCCAGTGCTAGATTTAGTGTGTATTTTGATCTATTAGAAGAAGTTGTACCTCAAATTTTTTAGAAGAAAAAAACCCTATGTGTATACAAAAAATAAAGTTAGATACAATGAAGGGTAAAATATGACTATAATAATAAAGGTTCAAAAAAGATTATTTTTTGAATGAAAGGTATTCTTAAGATAAACTAGTTAAAAAACGTTAAAAGAGGAAGGGGTAAAAGTTAAAAAAAATTAGCAGAAGAAAAAAAATAAAATTAAAAAAATTAATTAATTTTGCAAGACCTAAGAATCATGGGGAGAAAGCCATGAATTCCATGCTTTGCTTTCTCCTCCTCTGGAATTCCGCTGTTCTCCTTGGTAAGTGAACTTGTTCTTGGCTGGATTTCTTGTTGATCTTCTGGAGGAGGGGCCTGTTGTAATGATTCTCAAGTGTCTTTGCCCAAGGCAGAATTGCACTGCCTTTACCAGGGGCCGGGCTAAGTAATCTGCTCAGGTTCGCATTCAGGAGCTTTTGTTCCCTGAAGGCTTTCTGTAGAGTTCTGGAGGACAGGAATGAAAATGGCGGCCTCCCAATCTCCTGCTGGAGGAGCCGAGAGCTCAGGGCCCCACTCCTCAGTGTGCCCTCGGAGAAAAGCACTCAATCACTCCTGTCTCCCTGGCCTCCACCCATGCTCTGAGCTCACCCAGCCTGTGACCAAGCATCTCTGTCTCTGGCACACAGCTCTTCCTGGAGTCTCCAAACCCCACAGATCCCTGAGCTCTTCCAGGGGAGTCTCCCTGGATCTTGTGGGGTCCCCGCTCACAGAACAGTGGCCTGTGCCATAGATCATGATAAGGTAAGAGCTTATTAAGGTAAGAGCTCACTCATCAGCTCCATCTCTGTAGCTGGCTTCCCCACTCTAATACCTGTGAGCTCTGCAACACTCAGCCCTGATCCTTCTGTGACCCTGCAGGACCTGAGGCCACGCTGTTCCCACATGGGCTTCACCCCAGTTTAGCCTCTGGAGCGATGGCCCTCAGTGGAGCAGACTTTTAAAAGTTCTGATTTTGTGCTCCGTTGCTCAGCCACTTGCCGGGAGTCGGCCCCTCTCCCCGCAGTCTATCTTCCCGTCACTTTGGATTCACTTCGCTGGTCCTACCTTTCAGAAAGTGGTTGATTTTCTGTTTCTAGAATTGTTGCTCTTCTTCTCTTCGATCTCCTGTTGGATTGTAGGTGTTTGGAATGGTTTGATAAGCTGTCTCGCTGATCTCCTGCTACCTGATGTCGTCTCTGCCTGCTACGTCTCCCTACTTGAAATCTTTAAATCATAAAAGGTGAGCTCCAAAAGGGCAGGGCCTTGTTTCTGCTCTGCCCTTTCTCCTTATCCTTGTAGTATCATTCAATAAATATTTGTTGAATTAATGAAAGAACATTTAAGCTTTTCCAAACTACTTCTCCCCCAAAGCTGGGGTTCTTTTTGATAGCATCATTATAGTAATCCACTCTCTACCTAAACCTCTCAGTGACAGGGAGCTCTCCAGCACACATGGAAGACAATTCACCCATCACTAGACCTGTCAACCACCTGTCAACCACACACTCAGTTGTTTGTTTGAGTTGTTGTGTTTTTTTTTAAGATTTTATTTATTTATTTGACAGACAGAAATCACAAGTAGGCAGAGAGGGAGGCAGAGAGAGAGGAAGGGAAGCAGGCTCCCTGCTGAACAGAGAGCCCGACACGGGGCTCGATCCCAGGACCCTGGGATCATGACCTGAGCCGAAGGCAGAGGCTTAACCCACTGAGCCACCCAGGTGCCCCTGTTTGAGTTGTTTTAATTTTTTTATTTGAATTGCTTTACTTCCAACTAAACTACCTGAGTCCGAGTGGATTCTTATACAGTAATGCCCCCTAGGATGATACGTTCATGATCACCTGTAAAAATACTTCCCCCTTGACCAGTAATAGACTCTTGGAGCTGGACAGGATGTTGGGTTGGGTCTTGGAAATCCTCGGTCTAGAGAATGGCCCCAGTGGGTGTGGATGCAGTCAGTTCATGGGCCAGCACTAATCTGGTACAATATTCTAGCAACAGGTTCACCTTCAAATTTCTCTTTCCCTCACTTAAACATTTTTTATCCTTTTAACCAGTTCTGTAAATGATGGTTTTCAGTTGCCCATTTCTGGACTTGGTCCAATCTGTATATTCTTTCTGAAAATATGTCACACATATAAACAGAAGCAATACTCTAGGTGTGATCTCACCACTACAGACAATAATGGGACCAGACAGACACCATATTTCTCTCAATATGGTCTGATCTTTTCCATAGCCCCAACCATTAACACAGCGTAGCCATAGCACATGCAGCTGGGGGTGGGGAGGGGGCGGGGGAGACAATAATCCAAATGAAAAAAAAAATATCTTTACTCTTTTTACATCTTTTTCTTGTCCCTCACAGGTATATTTATCCATGCCATAATGGAAACAACATGTCTACAAGTGTAGAGCAATGTTCCTTGTTCCCATCTAACAGATGGCAGAGATTTACAGTCAGAATGACATTCCATCTGATGTGTACTCCAAGTAAAGCTAGCTAGTGATGACCATGAGCAGGTGTGGGACTCAAAAGCTTTCAAAGCTTTATCTTTTATCAGCACTTCTGGTTTTATAAACAATGAAACCCATCAACCCCATTCCTACCCAGATTTCCTGGTAAATTAGGGTATATTAGGGCTTCATGGGGACCCAAACATTTTTAATAAGGATTTGAAGCATCTTGGCACAGGACCCGCAGGTCAGGCTGTCCTGACCTGCATGGCCAAAGATTCAGAAAAGCTCTCCTTTTCCTTGAAATTAACATAAAATGTATTATTTGCTTCAGGGGTACAGGTCTGTGAATCATCAGTCTTACACAATTCACAGCACTCACCATAGCACATACCCTCCCCAATGTACATAACCCAACCACCCCATCCCTAATCCCCCACCCCCAGCAACCCTCAGTTTGCTTCCTGAGATTAAGAGTCTTTTATGGTTTGTCTCCTTCCCCGTTCCCATCTTGTTTCATTTTTTCCCTCCCTACCCCTATGATCAGCCCTACCCTGACTCTCAAATTCCTCATATCAAAGAGATCATATGATAATTGTCTTTCTCTGATTGACTTATTTCACTTAGCATAATATCCTCTAGTTCCATCCACATCATTGCAAATGGCAGGATTTGGGGGGTTTTGATGGCTGCATAGTATTCCATTGTGTGTGTTTGTGTGTGTGTGTGTGTGTATATATATAATGTGATATATATATCAAATATTCTATGTCCATTCATCTTTTGATGGACATCTAGGTTCTTTCCATAGTTTTGCTATTGTGGACATTGCTGCTATAAACATTCAGGTGCACGTGCCTGAAAGGTCCTTTTTTTTTAATCTTATAATGGTTTTTGGTAAATGTTCCACTATTTAGAGAAACTTTTAATTTTCAGTATTCAATGGAAATTTCCATTCAGATTTCTTGTGATATGCAAATTTAATTCATAAACATTCTGTTTCTTCATTTATTCACTCAACAAATACCCACTGATAAACCATTACATGCAAGTCATTAGCCAAGGCTTCACATGGGACATGAATTTTCGTAAGATTGCTTGCAAGAGACCCTGCAGTCTCATAAGCAAATCTACTAAGTCTTCATCTGCATGACTGCAACAAAAACGATCCCAGTACAGAAACATGGCCCAAGCTTACAGCTCTTTACCTCAACACTGTGTCCTTAATCGACTCCATTTAAAGACAGTCATTCATCAGCCAAGAATCTCCCTTCTGGCTGCTAGCCTCATATTTCCCTTTCTCCATCTTCTCAAAAAATATGAGAAACTTCATCAAGTGTTTTAATGAGATGAAAACATGCAAACAATATTCCTAAATTCACTAATTAAACACAAGAAGGAAAATGAGGCTAATTGGTTATGGTTCATCAGGAACCTAAGCTGGTACTCAGTGTTCATTATTTCCTATTGTGAATGTTCAGAAACCATCTGTTTTCACACACCATTCCAGAAGCTACCAGGGGCTGACTTGATGTTTACCAATCCAGAGAGTCTCTGTTTTCCCCTCTTCTCTGAAAAGAACTCACACAAGCCTATTCCCAGTCTTTGGAACCCTTATCCACAACTGAATCCTCAAAGGCACCTGGAGGTTCTGAGGATCACTCCGGGCTGTGAAATGCTGTTAGGCTTCATGGCTTTCCTTCCACCTTCCCTATGTCTACCTCCCTTTATATATCATTCTACTCTTTCCAGCCAGAAGACGCTCTTTGGCAAACCATAGAATGAGTGATTCTTTTGGCTCTCCTCCTTCTTCTGTATAATAGAATCTTCCTAAAGGAAAGATCTCATAATTCTTGGTCCCCTGCCCCTCTTCTTACAGATCCCTGCCAAAGAGTTTTACTCTATTTAGATAAGCATCTCCCCCTTCACCCTTTGTACATTATCCCTCAAAGCTAAGTTCAAAGATCTTCCTGTGCAACCTTCTGTCTTCTTTAGATGTCTTTCCCTATCATTTTATTTGTGCATTTTATATCACCATTTTGGTTTTGCAAATCTTCTATTCTTTATAGTAAATATCCATTCAAAGAGTTTATAGTTGGGTCATTGGATTTTTAAGACTTTTTTTAAAAATAAAGAGGACAGAATATTCCAGAGACTGGGGAAATTTGTGTCTAAACAGCAGACAAAGTCAAGGGGATACCAATAAAATAGTTTGAGAAGTTTGTGGCCAAATGAAAAGAGATCATGTTCATCAAAAGCAGGAAGCCACCTTCACTATCACTGGAATAGTTGTGCAAAGAAACACATTATTTTTCTCATACTTGCACTGAAAACATCAAAATTACACATGCTTGCCATGAAATAATCCAAACATTCCAGAGCTGCACCGAGTTCTGCAAATGCCATGAGCAGTACCCAGAGACAGACCACAATAAACAGTTCTGCACGTATGGTCCTAAAGACATGAGGGTTTCTTTTCTATAGTCGGCATTGAATCTGAACACAATAAATGAGGTTTTATGTCAGAGACATCAGAAGCATCAGACTTAGTAATGTTTGGCAAACAGGATGTTCTAAACCCAAATGGACAAAAATATTTCTAAATAAGCCATTCAGTCCTCAGGAAACTCACCCAAGATGAAATCCTAATGCATAATGTTGCTGTAGAAGACACCCTCCTTGAGGATGTAGGCAAAGCTTAGCCACCATTTAGCCCCCATTTAAATACACCAGCTGAGAGGTGTCCACATTCCTGTTTCTTTTTAACTTTTTATTTAAATTCAATCTGATTATCATATACTGTTTATTAGTTTCAGAGGTATAATTAAGTGATTCATCAGTTGGATATAATGCCCAGTGCTCATCACATCATGTGCCCTCCTTAATGCCCATCACCCAGTTGCCCATTCCCCTACCCACTTCCCCTCCAGCAACCCTCAGTTGCTTCCTAGAATTAAGAGTCTCTTGTGATTCGCCTCCCTCTCTGTTTTCATCTTATTTTATTTTTCCTTACCTTCCCCTGTGTTCATCTGTTTTGTTTCTTAAATTCCACATATGAGTGAAATCATGTGGTATTTGTCTTTCTCTGACTGACTTATTTCACCGAGCATAATACCCTCTAGTTCTATCCACATCATTGCAAATGGCAAGATTTCATTTTTTTGATGGCTAAGTAATAGCCCAGTGTGTGTGTGTGTGTGTGTGTGTGTGTGTGTGTGTGTGTGTGTGTCTTTATTCATTCACCTGTTGATGGACTTCTGGCCCAAAATCAAGGTATTATAGGTAAAGATCAGTTCCAGGTCTCTCTCCTTGTCTGGTAGATGGTTTTCTTCACATTCACATGGCTTTCTTCCTATGTGCAAGTCTATCTCCAAATTTCCTTATTTAATAAGCACTCCAGTCATATTGGACTAGGGGCCACACAAATTATGCCATCTTTAATTTGGTAAAAGTCCTGTCTCTAAAATGGTCACTTTCTGAGGGACTAGGGATCAGAACATCAACATATGAATTTGGGCAGAACAATTCAACCCACAACATACCCACACCTCCAGCCTCTACCCTGAAAGTCACTTTACTCTGGAAGAAGCCACTCTTCAGCATCAAAAGACAAAATCACTTGAGAAGAACCAGAGTTCTGAAGAATATGACCAGCTCTTGTGGAAAGCCATGTTCCAGCTGGCTAGAGATCTACAAGAGACCGGCCTTTCCCACAAAGTAAGAAACACAGGAAGTATGACAAGAAGGAAGAACAAAAAAGAGAAGAGAGGACAGCAGAGAAAAGTGCCCCCAGGAGGAGGAGAGTGGCAGAGGGAGTGTCTGAGTGTCTGTCTGTTCAGTCCATCCACTCAGTTCTTCTCTGAGAAATGAAGTCAGGAGTACTGTGGGCGAGAAGCCCAGGCACTCTGATGGCAGATGAGTGGCACTCCACACATGAACCATTCAGTCCTATAAAGGCACCAAGGATCCCTAGCAGCCACATTACATGTGTCACAAGCCTCGCAATGTCACAATCTACCAACTAGATTGTTGCATAGACCATTAACTGTCACTGAGGGTCCCTGTTCCCTTCCACACTGTAGACATGGGTGAAGATGTGGCAGGACATGGGAGTGAGTTTGCGTGGAGCCCAAGCATATGCACCACCATATATTCACTGAGCTCCTGTTCTGTGCCAGATGCTGCATTAGATATTGTGCTTAAGTGTAACTGGAGTCTAAGTGTAGCTCAAGTGCAGATGGGGTGTGGGGGCTGGAAGTTTCCTCCATCTGACCTGGGTATCCATCTTCATAAGGTGATGGTGGAGGGGAGAGCACATTGAGGATATAGGAGGGAGGAGATGGTGCTTGGGGGATTGGGGGAGAGCACATTGAGGTTATAGGAAGGAGGGGTTGGTGCTTGGGGCCTGGGGAAGAGCTAGGGGGGAACCAGGGAAATAGTGTGGGAGAATGTGGATGCAGCCCACCCACATATCTTGTTCAGAAAACACTGTTGTAAGAGGTATAGGGGATTTTTTTTCCCCAACAAAATAATCTTTTAATGATTTATCCATTTGTGGTAAAACTACAAAGAAAAACTAACATTGATGAATGTAAAATTCAGGATGGTGGTTTCTCCAAGGGTCATCAGGGAGGTGTGTATCAGACTTCAAACGAGTTGGTGATATTCTATTTCTTAGTTTGATGAAGACTTTGTGACTTCGGGCTCAAAGACAAGTCTCTTCCCCATTCCTGTGGACCCCATAGCCACACCCTGTAGCTGCCTGGCCCAGTCTGCTCTGCCTTGCAAACCAACCCCAACTTGGGTTAACAATTTATTTTGCAGGAATCTTCTGAACCAGTTTTTTTTTCCTTCATACATCCAGTATTTTGTGTCTGATGACAAAATGCCAAGACTCATAAATAACTGCAACTTTTTATCCAATAAACCATTAATTATTAAATTATATCAATTCTTAGATTACTCAGGTAGCCATTACAAGAGAAGTTTCCCTGTGTTGTGTCTGGCCACTGGGGAGCTTTTCAATGGTGTCCTTAGAGAGCTTATAACCATTGGGAAGGAGCTGCTACATTGTAAGAGAAAGCAGTTTAGATATCTGGCATTGTCTTAATGTTTACAATCATGTTTAAGAATTTGCCTCTCTTCATTTTAAAGTCCATTTCGATCCCTCTTAAATACTCATGATCCACTCTGGGATTGCAACTTACAAGAGTATTTCGAACTTCATGCCTTCATGTCATCCGTGCATTATTCACATGAGACTACAGAAGTCATTCCTTTTGCTTTCTTTTCTCCAAGAAAAAAGGCCATTTTCCAAATTAAAATTTCTAAAGCAGTAGCTTACTGTTCTCTTTCTTCTGCCAGTGTATAAAAGGTTCCATTATAATTTGTGTAAATTAGCGAAGTGAATTAAATCCATATGCAAAATATACCATACACATGGAGAAACTACTTGAGTATGAAGGGAACCCACTCGAGCAATAGAGCAGTGGAACTGTCCAAACACAGAGTGTTTGGCTCAAGGCATCAGTCATTTTATCATGCATTCACTGGGTTTCAGAACAGTTCATCGTTCAATTTCCTATAATCTCAACTCAAGACATCCTTATTTATTGGACTGATGCTCCCCACCATCTGCAAACGGGCCAAACACTTGTCCAAGGGCTAGTTCCTATCAGTTTCCCCATATTCCACCAGAGAGTTCTTCTGACCTTTTATCCAAAATCGAGATAAACATGTCTATCAATTGGTTTTGAAGTCTGTATATATTTTGTTTTCTCATGATATATCTATAAACAATGAATATAAACCATACCTCAAAAAACTCTAAATCTAACCAAAATCACCATTTGTTCATTTCTGACCAATATTTAGACCTCATTTAGACCTACCCAGCGCATGGCTGGCCAACAGCATTCCCAGGATGGGAAATAGGGAGAAGAGAAACAGTGCAGGGAGGAGAGGCCATCACCTTACCTCCTCTCCCTACAAATTGTGCCCCTACCAGAGTCCGCTTTCCAGGGGCTTTGAAGGGACCAAATCGTTTGCAAGGAAAATCAGACCAAGGCCCTGTGGAAGAAGTTTGTCCCACTCATCTTCAACTTCTGTCAAGTTCAGAGTGCCCTCTTGTTCTCCTCAGAATCCCTGCTTAGAGCTGTAAGATGTACTCTGTAAGGAGAACATGTTGACATGTGGCTTCTGAAGACAGATTTCCTCTGGCTGGTGAAAATGAGGACAGTCATGTTCACATTAGAGCATTATGTTCACAACGCTGTGGGGGTGACTACGGGGTGGCAGAATCCCTACGTCCCACGGAGCCCTGTCCTCACCGTGGCTATCCAGGGAAGTTCTAACATTCCCAACAGACATTGCTCAAAAGAGGCTTCACATCCCTCTGAGGGAGTCATGTTCCTTCCCAGTTGGGAGGTGCATTTGCTCTTTGGACACATTCAAGTCTGAAGAAGGATGCACAGATCATCTGTCTGCATCATGGAATTTTGGCCCCAAATGATGTGTGATGAAAGGTTTTTTTTTTTCTTTTTTTTTATTTTGATGCAGAGAGAGAGATCACAAGTAGACAGAGAGGCTGGAAGAGAGAGAAGGGGGAAGCAGGCTCCCCGCTGAGCAGAGAGCCAGATGATGGGGGCTCGATCCCAGGACCCTGAGATCATGACCTGAGCTGGAGGCAGAGGCTTTAACCCACTGAGCCACCCAGGCACCCCTGATGAAAAGTTTTGATACTCATTTTCTGGTATGATTAGTGAGCACCTGTTGAAAGCAATTTTGAGGAATGGCAAAAATATCTACATCAGTGTAGTACAGGCACTTCCCAGTAACCTGTGGGAGGAGGACCAGCCAAGCAGCTGACTTGAGTGCCTTCCACTGAAGGAGCATGAATGAGGAAGCTGGAGGAGACCTAGAGAAACATCTGAGGGGCACCGTCAGAGAGCGAAGTCTGGGGCAGGAGCACCTGTTCTGGGATCTGCTGATTTGAAACTGCAAGACGAACAACAGACAGTGGACACAGATGAGGCCCGATTATGGTTCCAGGAGCTCAACAGGGACAAACATGTCAAATGTGAACTCAAACACAATGAAGTAGAAACCATGCGCAAAAGCCTAGAGTCTGATGTCCGGACACAGGAGACCTGACATGTGAATGACAGAAGTTCCAGGAAGAACAAAAGTCCTGGTGGAAGTGAAGGGAGCCTGCTTCTCCCTCTTCCTCGCCCTCTGACCCTCCTGCTGTTCATGCTCACTCTCTTTCTCAAATAAATAAAATCTTTAAAAAAAAGACTGAATTTTTAACATACACTAAGTTATATGTTATTTATGGGAACACAATAAAACAATGATACAAAGAAAAATTGAAACAAAAGTGGCCTTGATAATACCAGATGAAGGGGAATTTAAAGCCAAAAGAATTAACTAGGAAAAAGAGATGTGACATGATGCTAAAAGGCAAAAAAAAATTCGTGAAGAAAATATAGACATTTATGTAACATACAAGATGGCAGATAAGAAAATCAAAACATCCAGAAATAAAAAGACTTGTTAAAAACACATCTTTCCATAAACACGTCATGCGAAGTATATGCCAGATGCTATACTAAGGACATACACGAATATAATGAAAAAAGTCAATTTAATAAATATGCATGTAATATACATCCGTACTAATAGATGTTAATAGAATACATGTCATTCTCTTATATTTGTCAAATAATTTCTAAACCCTCATGCTCTTGGCCACAAAGGAAACTTCTATCAGTTATGAAGGGGTGATTTTTATAGACTATATCCTATATCCCAAATATAGAATAAAAAATCTATAAGAGAAAGATCATTAAAAACATAAGAAATTAGGGGCATGTGGGTGGCTCAGTGGGTTAAAGCCTCTGCCTTCAGCTCAGGTCATGATCTCGGGGTCCTGCAATCGAGTCCCACATCAGGCTCTCTGCTCAGCAGGGAGCCTGCTTCCCCGTCTCTCTCTGCCTGTCTCTCTGTCTACTTGTGATCTCTCTCTCTGTCAAATAAATAAATAAAATATTTTTTAAAAATAAGAAATTAATAATAAAACTTCCCAAAACTCTGGATCCAAGCTAAAACAAAATTGAAATTACAGAGGCGCCTGGGGGACTCAGTGGGTTGGGCCTCTGCCTTTGGCTCAGGTCATGATCTCAGGGTCCTGGGATCGAGCCCCACATCAGGCTCTCTGCTCAGCAGGGAGCCTGCCTCCATCTCTCTCTCTCTCTGCCTGCCTCTCTGCCTACTTGTGATCTCTCTCTCTGTCAAATAAATAAATAAAAACTTTTTCTAAAAAAAACTGAAATTACAAATTCTCTAGAAATAAACAAAAATAAGAATATCTCATACCAAAAATCCTATATGTAGGTAAAGCTACATTTAGAGAAAAATTCGCAATCTTGTGATTAAAAAAGAAAAGTTAACAATTACTGAACTTTCTACTTCTGTTTCCTAGACTTCATGTATTTTAAGATTATCTTCTTAGATGAGTATACTTTTACAATCGTAATATTCTTCCGATATAATGAAACCATACACAAAAATTAACTCAAGTTGGATCAAAGCCTAAATGTAAAAGCAAACACTATAAAACTTATAGTTGAAATATAGAAGAAAATCTTCAGACCCTAGGACAGGCAATGAGTTCTTAGATACAAAACCAAAGGCAATATCAAGAGGGAGGAAAAACTGAGAAAATGTACTTCCTTGAGACCAACACTTTTGCACTCTGAAAGATACCATAAAGAAATGAAAGTGCAAGCCACAGACTGCAGGAAAATATTTGCAAATTACATATGCGATAAAGGATTTGCATTCAGAATGTATGCAGAGGTTCTCACAATGCCGTAACAAGACAAGTCAATGTTTTAAAGGGTAGAAGATTTGAACAGACATTCCATGAGAGAAGACATATGAATAAGCCCACAGAAAGGTGTCCAACATCGTGAGCTATTAAGAAATGCAAATGAAAACTGTACAGAGAAAGCCCTGCCCACCCACCAGAACAACTGCAATCAAAACGACAGTAAGTACCAAGTACTGGAGAAAATGTGGAAAAACTGGAATCCTCATACATTGCTGGGAATGCCAAAAATGCAGCCACTTTAAAAATCGGTTTGGCAGTTTCTTTAAAAATTAAACGTGCATGCAGGATGCATGAGTGGCTCAGTTGGTTGAGCGTCCAACTCTTGGTTTTCAGCTCAGGTCATAATCTCAGGGTCCCGGGATGGGCCCCGGCCCTGTGCTCAGCACAGAGTCGCCTCATGCCTCTCCTTCCACCTCTACTCTTCCTCCTGCTCCTGCGCACTCTCTCTCTGTCTAATGAATAAACCAAATCTTCTTTTAAAAAGTTAAACATGCATGCACTTATTGGCTCAGCAAATCCACCCTACCCAAGAGAAATGAGTGAACATTGTACCCCTGAAAACACTAGGGAGACACCGGAGGGCACAGACGGCAGGTGGATCGTGGAGGCCAGCTGGAGCCAGGAAGAAGTGGTTAGCAGAGGATGTAATGCTGGTTTGGGGACCTTCTGCTGGAGGCCAAGCTAAATTTGACACTTCATCAGGTGGCTGAAAGTTGGATCAAAAAATCTGCAGGCTGAAAAATCAAAGGACCAGGCTCAGGAAAACCACAGCCACTGAAAAATAAGAAAGGAGAACTCCTTTGTGGTCAACTGTCTTATCAAATTAAAGCTCTCCAAAAAAAATAATTATAACTTTCTGTTAATGTTTAAAACTGCAAGATGAGGGGGGCACCTGGGTGGCTCAGTGGGTTAAGCCTCTGCCTTCCACTCAGGTCCTGATCCCAGGGTTCTGAGATCGAGTTCCGCACCAGGCTCTCTGCTCAGCGGGGAGCCTGCTTCCCCCTCTCTCTCTCTGCCTGTCTCTCTGCCTACTTATGATCTGTCTCTGTCAAGTAAATAAATAAAATCTTAAAGAAAGAAAGAAAGAAAAGAAAGAAAGAAAGAAAGAAAAAAAAGGAAGGAAGGAAGGAAGGAGAACTGGAGAAAAGAGAGAGAAGAACCCCAAATTCTGTGTCTGCACTGGCCAGACCTCTGGCTGACCCCCTAAACAGGCACACACAGTGAAGACGCAGATGACCTGGCCAGAATAAGACCCTAATGCAACTCTGCACTGTACTTAATAATAACATCAGTATTTGCTCAACTGCAACAAATGTGGCCCTTGACCTCAAGACGCAGATGAACGGGACAGTGTGGGGGCCGGGGACAGGGGCATGGGAGAATTCCCTGTACTTTGTGGTCAACTGTCTTATCAAATTAAAGCTCTCCAAAAAAAATAATTATAACTTTCTGTTAATGTTTAAAACTGCAAGATGAGGGGGGCACCTGGGTGGCTCACTGGGTTAAACCTCTGTCTTCGGCTCAGGTCATGATTTCAGGGTCCTGGGATTGAGCCCCACATCAGACTTTCTGCTCAGCGGGGAGCCTGCTTCCTCCCCTCTTTCTGCCTGTCTCTCTGTCTACTTGTGATCTCTGTCAAGTAAATAAATCAAAATCTTTTTAAAAAAAAAATTTTTAACTGCAAGTTTAGAGGTGTCTGGGTGGCTCGATCAGTGAAGTGTCTGCCTTCAGCCCAGGTCATGATCTCCGGTTCCTGGGATTGGAGCCCTGCATTGGGTTCCCTGCTCAGTGAGGAGTCTGCTTCTGCGACTCTCCCTGCTCCTTTCTCTCTCTCTCTCTCTCTCTCTCTCTCTCTAAATAAATAAATAAATAAATATCCTTAAAAACTGAGAGGTTGATCTTTGGAAACTCGAAGGTATAGGTGAAGAAGAAATGCCAAAACTCCCAGGGCCAATGGGCAAGGAAGGGCTCGAGAAGCTGTGAGAACAGGGCACACTCGAGCAGATTTGCCAAGAAGCCAAAACCGCCAGCAGCCAACTGTGTCCCCCAGAGGACACTGCCTTCGTTAAATCAAAACAAGGGTACAGTGAGGGGGCAACCACATTGTTTAAAAAACTCAGCTCTCTCTCCCCAAAGGCTCAAGCTGAAAGTGGACAAACTGGGCTTTTGGCACAATAGAGTAAAAAAATCCCTCCCCAAAAAACCGAGTACCTAGATTATTTAATAATTAAGAAGCCACAGCCCCATACAAACTGGCCATGGAATAAATACATATTTTAATAAATGGAAAAAAAAATCCCAAAACAATAGAGGCCCAGCGGCAGCACCTAACCCTCAGGGCCCATCCAATTAGCAGAGTGAGCCCTGAGCTCAGACTGGCGTCCACGGAGGCCTGACCTGCACAGAGCTATGGAGAGGTCATCAGGATTGGCATCCCCCAGGTCAGCGAGGGCCCCGTCCAGTCTGTAAACCACAAGAAGTGAAGGATGGGTGAGAAGGAGAGTGAAGGCAGCCACTCCAATGACAGGTCAGTCCCTTGTCCAGGCACCTGTGTCACTTCTCAGACCCGGAACGCCCGACAGAGGAGAGGCCGAGGGCCCGTGAGGAAGGACCTGCAGCCTCCCTGCAAGACTATTACGTAAGGACTCTCCAAGTCCTTCCCCAACGGACCGTGGTCCTTTTCTCAGGTAAGCACACACAGGGAACAGATACACACACGTCTCAAGATGTTGGACACTGCGTCTGAGGGAGCAGAGAAATGATCACAAACTTGGGGAGAAAATGGGGCCAATATATTTTTTTTATTTTATTTTATTTTTTCAGAGTTCCAAGATTCATTGTGTATGCACCACACCCAGTGCTCCATGCAATCTGTGCCCTCCTTAATACCCACCACCAGGACCACCCAAACCCCCACCCCCTCCCTCCAAACCCTCAGTTTGTTTCTCAGAGTCCACAGTCTCTCATGGTTCATCTCCCCTCCGATTCCCCCAACTCCCTTCTCCTCTCCATCTCCCCATGTCCTCCATGTTATTCCTTATGCTCCACAAATAAGTGAGACCATATGGTAATTGACTCTCTCTGCTTGACTTACTTCACTCAGCATAATCTCTTCCAGTCCCGTCCATGTTGCTACAAAAGTTGGGTATTCATCCTTTCTGATGGAGGCATCATACTCCATTGTGTATATGGACCACATCTTCCCTATCCGTTCGTCTATTGAAGGGCACCTTGGCTCTTTCCACAGTTTGGCGACCGTGGCCATGGCTGCTATGAACACTGGGGTACAGGTGCCAACAGATTTTTTAATGGGAGTTAAAAAAGCATGTTTGTGTGCTTGTCAGCCAGTAAGGAGATAAGAAATGATGGTATAGGAGAGGGAGGGGACACTGAGACAGCCATGTCCTGGAGTAGGGGGTAGGGATGGGTCCTAGGCACAAGCAGGAGAGTCTGTCTACACTGGAAGCCAAGACAGCTCGTCTGTGAGGCAGCACACGACGTACGCACACGAGCAGGGGCAGGTGCGGTGGGAGTACAATGGTGTTCTATCCAACACTCACAGGAAGGAGGAGACAAGGTCACTGGATAAGAGTGAGGATGAAGGAAGGGTGGTGGGAGTCTGAGAAGAGACTCTCTTGGAATCGGCGTCTAGGGGAATGGAGCAAATGGACCAGAAAAACAGTGCCGCGCAATGGCAGTGGCTGTAAATTTGTTTATACTTTTATTTTTTGTCAAAGTATAACTCACAGGCAATATCATATTAGTTTCAGGTGTGCGACAAGGTCAGGCATTGAAGTAAGACTGTAAGACTGGTCGTGTTTTCCTCCAGTGCATTCTGGTGACCAGCTGTGGGCCAAGAGCATGTGGAGACCCGGATTAGCCACAGTGTCATCTCATCGAGCGAGCACGGTAAAGCAGGAGAAGACAAGGAGTTGAGAACGTGCAACCAATGACCCTAATGTTTGAGCCTGAAAGGTTACCAGTGAGAGGAGAAGAGAGGCTCAGGGAGGCAGGAGGAAGGACAGCAGAAAGGGGTTAGGATCACTGAGCCGTGTGTAGGTTCCTGAAGAGTCTAAGGACTGGCAAAGTCCTTGACAAGACAGAGGTAAGCCGAAATGCCGAGAGGTGGTGGGCAGAGGCTGGGGAGCACACAGCTGAGTTTGGAGGGGTTCACAAATCGGTAATGGCAAAGTCCTGTGCAGTGCTAGAAAGTTCCAGTGGAGCTCCGTGATGATAGAAATACTCTGTGTCTGACGAGCCAAGATGGCAGCCACTAGCCACAGCCACCGGAAACGTGGCTGGTGCCACTGAGAAGGGAGACTTGACTTACTCTGAATTCTAACTGGTTGAAATTAGACAGCTACATGTCACTAGTAGCTACCATACTGGAGAGCCCGGATGAATTGTATGAATGCAGGTCTTTGGGATTTGTCCTGCAAAACCGACCACCCTGACCTGCACATACACAGGCAAGTTAAGGAATGTTATGTGTGAGACTCGTGCCATATAAGTGATCTCGGGATCCTGGTTAGTGGACATCTGCTGGCCTCCCAGTCAGAACTGGCCCTTCTGGTCTGGACAGCAAGAGCTGTGAATTTTGCTTTGCATCCCCTCCTGCTTTAGGCCAGGGTGGTCCCCCAGAATGGAATCTGGGAGGGAAGGCAAACACACCCAGCCCAGGCTCCATGAAGATGTAAAGACATGATAACATAGGAATGCAGCTTGCTCCAAACTGCAAGCAGGTGAATAACTGTTTAACTTCAGACCCCGTCATCGGCCCTATAAATCCAGCCCTATGGGGATGGTCAGTTGGAAGTCCCAGCTGAGGAGAGGACGACGCTCCACCCAGGCCTCTCCACCAGGACTCGGGCCTGGATGTCTCCACAGGCCTTCCCCAGCCAGCAAGGCCGGCTGTCGTAAGGACCCGAATCGATGGAATTCTGTCTTATTCTCCTTTACTGCTTATTATTGTCCTCACCTGTGCACAGACGTCCCTTTTCTTCTTTCAGTTGCGATTAGATTTTTACGATGTCGATAAAGTGAGAAACTGAGAGTCCGTTTGTTGTCAATATTTTCTTTAGAACAACAGGTGTACGGCAGCATGAGACATAAAAGCAAGGAGTCTGGTGGGATACAAGTCACAGTTGTGGGCAGAACAGGATTCAAGACCCCTCCCTGTTCGATGAATCAGCTCCGTGAATTCAAATCACAAAGAATCAAGGCTGGAGTGGGAACAGAGACAATGATAGTGACCCAGGAGGTGCAATCACTAAGAAGGAAGGGATGGGACCCATGAGCCATCAACAGATGATCGCAGTGAAAGGGAGAGAGGGACACGGTCTGAAGACCTGAGATTCAGAGATGAGGAGTTTAAGGAAGCCTAGAAGGGGCAATAAGGAGCAGAAGGAACACCTCTGCTCTAGGGAATTCCAGAAGGTGCGGTGGGATGACCTAAGCAGTTGAAGAGGAATAGGACATGGAGGGGATGTTCAGATACCTCTGGGCATGGGGCATGAGGAGAGCAGGAATGACCTGGGATTCCACATGGAGATGAGTGGTAGGGGACTTCTGCAGTGGAACTATGGGCGTTAATGGACAGACAATTTGGGTTCCCTCTCCAACCTGCAGAGGGATGAAAGGATTCAGAGAGAAGGCAGCATCCACGACTGTCTTGGGAGGGAGTACAGAGACCAGGAGAGGGATGCTCCTTTTCAGGGACAGGAACACCTGATTTCAAGTACTCTGGGTTTACTCTTGACCTTTGTCAATGGGCACAGAAGAGTCAAGAGACCATGAAAGATGCCTCGTAAATGGGAAAACACTAGAATAAAGATGACAATCTCCCTACATTAACCTATATGTGCAGGGCCATTGCAGTGGAAACCCCAGGTGAATGTTTTGAGGAATTCAATAAGCTCATTTTAAGATGTACATATTAAGATTAATAAAGGTCTCTAAATGCTAAGTCGACTTTTTAGAAAGCCAAGGGAAGTAGCGGGCTTGTCCAAGTAGACTTTAAGACACCCCTCAAAGTTATAGAAATAAAAAGCAGTGTGCCCTGGCACAAAAGCAGAAAATACGTCACGGGGACAGGATAGAGAATACAGAGCAAAATCTATGTCCATACGGGGATGTAATATATAGTAGAGACAGCAGCAAAACCAGCCGGAGAGAGCACGTTGCTTAGCAGATATGTCGGGGAAATTGTAAGTATATCAAGGAAAACGACATTGAATCTCTACCTGATACATCAATAATAGTGAACCCTGAGTTGATCTAACACTAGACAAGAAAGGTAAAACTATGATATTGTTATGTAAGAGAATATCTTTATCATTTACAGGTAAGGTAAGACTTTTTAAACAGAACCCCAAGTGCACAGAAAACTAGCAAGTTTGATTACATTTACATGAGGGAATCTCTAAAAAAGATCACCACAGGCGAAGATAATAGATGACAGGATGAGACAAGATTTTGCAACAATAAAACCAAGGTATCAAAAATGTAGAACAAGAAATGTCTGCAAGCCAACAAGAATATTTCATCAATCCTAACAGAAAAATTAGGAAGAGCGATTTACAAGGAGGAGGCTGGGAAAGGTGGCCTGCATCAGAAGAATTACTCAAAATCTTCCGTTAGAGAAACGCAAACTAACGCCACTGAAAATCACTTTACAGCTATTAATCCAGCACAAATTCAAAAGCTGGCTGCTCTAGCTTCCATCTTCCTAAAAGACGGGGCTCCTGGACCTCCTGGAATTGTGCCTAAAGCCCAGTGATACACTCAGTGCTTGATAACTAGCTGCAAATCAGTGAATGATTATCCTAGGTTGGACTGGCTGAGAAACATGGGAGAGCATGAGGGGGACCTTGGGAGAGCCTGGAAGGCAGGTCCATTTTAGATATGGAGAAAAGCAGAGAAGACTTTCCAAGAGACCGGTAAGTGGCACAGAGCTGTGCACTGTAAGTGTGTAAGGATGTGGGGATGTGGGTGGGTGGGGTGTGCACTCCTGATGGGTGAGTGTTACGTGGAAATCCGGGCTCAGGTAGAAAGTGTGCGTTGGTCCACAGTGGGAGTTGAATCAGAGGACACAGTTTGGGGCCAGACTGAGAGCTTGAACCTGACTTCTGAATGCCAGGTCAGCCATCTTTCAGAACAATAAAGAGCAGTGTTTGGGCAGAGAGTGTAATGCGGCAGGAGGAACACAATGCCATCAAAGCAGACTTCCCTCACACTGTGGACTAGATCAGGAGAACAGGTGTACCCCCTCTTCTACTCCCAGTTCCATCTCTTAGTAGCCTCCAGATCCAAATAGCCATAAGGCTCCTTGGCATCCAAGGTGGACACACTGGAGGTACAGTCTGCCTGAATGA
This sequence comes from Meles meles, assembly GCF_922984935.1. Taxonomy (NCBI): domain Eukaryota; kingdom Metazoa; phylum Chordata; class Mammalia; order Carnivora; family Mustelidae; genus Meles; species Meles meles. The sequence continues at coordinate 158,984,898 of NC_060069.1, read as the reverse complement.
GGTTGGACCCAGGAAGAGCTCACACCAGCCCTAGACATGGCCTGGGGCACTTGGGGCAAGGTGTGCTCAATGGTGACACCCCAAGCTTCCCAAACTCAGGAAGCTGAATTTGAATTGCTCACCAGCTACCCTGCCTAGAATGTGTTAGACTTTGGAGATATTCTCTGCTAAGACAGCACACCTTCTGGAAACCCTTGGAAGAAACAGATGGGTGGGAATATGGGCACTAAGGCAGAAAACAACCATGATGCTGAATCTGGTTCCAAATCAACCCACACTATAAGCAAACAGGGTGGAAAAGGGGACGGGATGCAGGGAGCTACACGGAACTGCCACTGCCAAGGTGCCAAACAATGAGAACAGATGCCAACGCACAGGCAAACCAATTCTTTAGAGCCTGGCTTGCTGCACTCTGGGAAGACCTAGATGTCACATCCTGGCAATATGCAATCTTGATCACTCACATGATAGGAAGCCCAGAAGTTGTTTCTTATTGGGAGGACTCAGGATGATGATGCTGAGCCACTGGCTGCCCATTACTCAAGAGAATGTTCTTGAACATTGTTCTACAAGAAGAGAATGTGGCACAAGCTGATCAAGAACCCAGAAGATAAAGCAAGTGAGAAGACATTGCTCAATGTGCCTCTTTAAGACCTACTCCCCAGCTTTCTCCACCCTGTTTTTCTGCCCTAGGAAGCTTGTTTTCATGGGGACTGTGTTGATGACACACATAGCCCTGGTGATTAAAAAGCTCCCTTGCTTTCTGGCTTCTAGATTCATTTTCAGCAAAGGGGAGCCACCGCAGGAGATTAGGAAGAGGAAGAGCAGCACCTTCTTGGCATTTGTTCCGTGACTGCCTCCTGCAGGGCGGTTTCTGTCACTACTCCCATTACGGCAGAATTAACAATTCTGTAGATCCCTGGAGCCACGTCCTCCTTCTAGTTCCCTTGATCCTGCTGTAACAGCTCTTCCAGCTCCCTCCTGCCCTTACTACTACACTCCCCTGATGTTTTCCTACACCCTGCCTACACACCTTTGCACCTGTACTGAGTACTTTTATTAAGCCCTTCTTGGGTTTCCCGAGTTTGAGTGTCTAATGTACTTCCTATTGGGATCCTGACTGATTCCACTGCCCCACCATTATGATCAAATCCAACAATGTATAAATCTCTGCCTAGGCCCTTCTATGGGCTTCCTTTATGCCTTGATTTTAAGAAACATCTATATCCCTCTGGGGCACCTGGGTGGCACAGTCTGTTAAGTGTCCAACTCTTGGTTTTGGCTCAGGTTGTGATCTCAGGGTCATGAGATCAAGCCTTGCATGGGGTGAGTATGCTTGGGATTCTCTCTCCCTCTCCCTTTGCCCCTCCCACTCATTCATTCTCTCTCTCTCTCTCTCTCTCTCTCAAATAAATAAATAAATAAATAAATCTTTAAATAGAAAGAAAGAGAGAAGGAAGAAAGAAAGGAAGGAAGGAAGAGTTAGAAAGAAAGACAGACAGACAGACAGATGGACCTATATCCCCAAACATTATGCTGTGCAGGAGGTTTTTCTCAGTTCTTAAAGAGTTTTAAAGCTTTTCTTTGAAAAGAAAACATTTACTATATTTCAAGTACTGCACCAAAAACAGCAAAAGCATTTTCTTATTTAACTCATATACCCTAAATAGAGTATATCGTCATCCTCATTTTATAGATGAATACTCTACAGCTCTTGTCAAAGTCACCCAGTAGATAAAGGTTGTGTTTATCTATGAGAAGTTATCAAGAATCTCTGATCTAGGTCTTCATTGATTTTGCATTAATTTGGGGGAGAAATTTGGTGATGTTTCTTCTCAAAATGGCTCAAGGAGCTTGAGTACTACTCAAATTTCAGCCTCAACAATTGTCATCTCTGCACCTAGTACTTGCAGCTCTCAGGTTCTCAGTTTTTTAGGAACTCCATACTGTTTTCCACAGGGGCTACAACAATTTACATCCCCACCAACAGTACACAGAGGCTTCTTTTTCTCCAGAGCCTCACCAACACTTGTTTCCTGTCTTCTTGATTTTAGCCATTCTGATGGTGTGAGGTGATATTCATTGTGGTTTTGATTTCCATTTCCCTGATAAGGAGCAATGTTGGGTATCTCCCATGTCCCTGTTGAGCTTCTGGATGTCCTCTTTGGAAAAATGTCTATTCAGGTCCTCAGCCCATTTTTTAATAGGATTGTTTGGTTTTTTGTGTGTAGACTTGCATGAGTTCTTTAAATACTTAGGATATTAACCCCTTAAAAGGAGACACGTTTACCTTAAAGTTTTGAGATCATTGACGTAGTGGACTAAATAGTGTCTCGCCAAGATTCATGTCCACCTGAAACAGAGTCTCCCCATAATTTATGTCCACGCGGAACCTCACAAAGTCAGTTTATTCAGAAATAGAGTCATTGCAGATGCAATTAAGTTGAAGCTCACAAGATGAGATCATTCTAGATTTAGGTGGTCCCTAAATCCAATGGCTGGAGTCCTTGTAAGAAGAGGAAAGGACACACAGAGGCAGAGAAAGGGCAGCCACATGAAAATGGAGATGAAGACTGGACAGAGGCAGCCACAAGCTAGCAAACGCCTGGAGCCAGCAGGGCTAGAAGAAATAAGGAAGGAAAGATCCTCCCTAGAGCCTTTGGACAGAGAACGGCCCTGCTGACACCTTGGTTTTGGACTTTTGGCCTCCAGAATTGTGAGAGAATCAAATTTTGCTATTTCAGGTCAAGATGGCGGAGAAGTAGCAGGCTGAGACTACATCAGGTAGCAGGAGATCAGCTCGATAGCTTATCTAAACATTGCAAACACCTACAAATCCAACGGGAGAGCGAAGAGAAGAAGAACAGCAACTCTAGAAACAGAAAATCAACCACTTTCTGAAAGGTAGGACTGGCGGAGAAGTGAATCTAAAACGACGGGAAGATAGACCGCGGGGGGACGGGCCGGCTCCCGGCAAGCGGCGGAGGAACGGAGCACAAAATCAGGACTTTTAAAAGTCTGTTCCACTGAGGGACATTGCTCCAGAGGCTAAACCAGGGTGAAGCCCACGCGGGGTCAGCGTGGCCCCAGGCCCCGCAGGGTCACAGAAGGATCGGGGGTATCAGAGTGTCAGAGAGCTCGCAGGTATTAGAACAGAGAAGCCGGCTGCAGAGACAGAGCCGAGGACTGAACTCTCAGCTCGGGGTTACCTTGAACTGGTCGCGGGCTGGGTGAGCTCGGAGCGCGGCTAGAGGCTGGGGATACGGGAGTGATTGGGTGCTGTCCTCTGGGGGCGCACTGAGGAGTGGGGCCCCAGGCTCTCGGCTCCTCCGGGCCGGAGACTGGGAGGCCGCCATTTTCATTCCCGTCCTCCGGAACTCTACGGAAAGCGTTCAGGGAACAGAAGCTCCCAAAAGCGAACCTGAGCCGATTACTTAGTCTGGCCGCCGGTAAGGGCGGTGCAATCCCGCCTCGGGCAAAGACACTTGAGAGTCACTACAACAGGCCCCTCCCCCAGAAGATCAACAAAATATCCAGCCAGGACGAAGTTCATCTATCAAGGAAAGTAGGTTCAATTCCTAAGACGGCAGAGCAATTCCAGAGGAGGAGAAAGCAAAGCACGGAACTCACGGCTTTCTCCCCATGATTCTTTAGTCTTGTGGCTACTTCAATTTTTTTTTTCTTTTTTCAATTTTTTTTCTTTTTTCTTTTTTCTTCTTCTGCTAAATTTTTTAAAACTTTTACCCTTTTCTTTTTTAACGTTTTTTGACTAGTTTATCTAAATATATATATTTTTTCTTTCTTTTTTATATTTTTTCTTTATTTGTTTTATTTTTTAAATTTTTTCTTTTTTTTTTTTCTGAACCTCTTTTTATCCCCTTTCTCGCCCCCCACAATTTGGGGTCTCTTCTCATTTGGTTACAGCGCATTTTTCTGGGGTCTTTGCCACCCTTTTAGTATTTTATTTGCTCCTTCATATCCTCTTATCTGGACAAAATGACAAGGCGGAAAAAATCACCACAAACAAAAGAACAAGAGACAGTACTGAAGGCTAGGGACCTAATCAACACAGACATTGGTAATATGTCAGATCAAGAGTTCAGAATGACGATTCTGAACATTCTAGCCGGGCTCGAAAAGGGCATGGAAGATATTAGAGAAACCCTCTCTGGAGATATTAAAGCCCTTTCTGGAGAAATTAAAGAACTAAAATCTAACCAAGTTGAAATCAAAAAAGCTATTAATGAGGTGCAATCAAAAATGGAGGCTCTCACTGCTAGGATCAATGAGGCAGAAGAAAGAATTAGTGATATAGAAGACCAAATGACAGAGAATAAAGAAGCCAAACAACAGAGGGACAAACAGCTACTGGACCATGAGGGGAGAATTCGAGAGATAAGTGACACCATAAGACAAAACAACATTAGAATAATTGGGATTCCAGAAGAAGAAGAAACAGAGAGGGGAACAGAAGGTCTATTGGAGAGAATCATTGGAGAGAATTTCCCTAATATGGCAAAGGGAACAAGCATCAAAATCCAGGAGATGCAGAGAACCCCCCTCAAAGTCAACAAGAATAGGTCCACACCCCGTCACCTAATAGTAAAATTTACAAGACTTAGTGAAAAAGAGAAAATCCTGAAAGCAGCCCGGGAAAAGAAGTCTGTAACATACAATGGTAAAAATATTAGATTGGCAGCAGACTTATCCACAGAGACCTGGCAGGCCAGAAAGAATTGGCATGATATATTCAGAGCACTAAATGAGAAAAACATGCAGCCAAGAATACTCTATCCAGCTAGGCTATCATTGAAAATAGAAGGAGAGATAAAAAGCTTCCAGGACAAACAAAAACTGAAAGAATTTGCAAACACCAAACCAGCTCTACAGGAAATATTGAAAGGGGTCCTCTAAGCAAAGAGAGAGCCTAAAAGTAGTAGATCAGAAAAGTACAGAGACAATATACAGGAACAGTCACCTTACAGACTAATAATGGCACTAAATTCATATCTCTCAATAGTTACCCTGAATGTTAATGGGCTAAATGCCCCAATCAAAAGACACAGGGTATCAGAATGGATTAAAAAACAAAACCCATCAGTATGTTGCCTACAAGAAACTCATTTTAGACGCGAAGACACCTCCAGATTTAAAGTGAGGGGGTGGAAAACAATTTACCAAGCTAATGGGCATCAGAAGAAAGCTGGGGTGGCAATCCTTATATCAGATCAATTAGATTTCAAGCCAAAGACTATAATAAGAGATGAGGAAGGACACTATATCCTACTCAAAGGGTCTGTCCAACAAGAAGATCTAACAATTTTAAATATCTATGCCCCTAACGTGGGAGCAGCCAACTATATCAACCAATTAATAACAAAATCAAAGAAACACATCAATAATAATACAATAATAGTAGGGGACTTGAACACTCCCCTCACTGAAATGGACAGATCATCCAAGCAAAAGATCAACAAGGAAATAAAGGCCTTAAATGACACACTGGACCAGATGGACATCACAGATATATTCAGAACATTTCATCCCAAAGCAACAGAATACACATTCTTCTCTAGTGCACATGGAACCTTCTCCAGAATAGATCACATCCTGGGTCACAAATCAGGTCTCAACCGGTATCAAAAGATTAGGATTATTCCCTGCATATTTTCAGACCACAGTGCTCTGAAGCTAGAACTCAATCACAAGAGGAAACCTGGAAAGAACCCAAATACATGGAGACTAAACAGCATCCTTCTAAAGAATGAATGGGTTAACCAGGAAATTAAAGAAGAATTGAAAAAATTCATGGAAATGATAATGAAATTAAATGATAATGAAAACACAACGGTTCAAAATCTGTGGGACACAGCAAAGGCAGTCCTGAGAGGAAAATATATAGCGGTACAAGCCTTTCTCAAGAAACAAGAAAGGTCTCAAGTACACAACCTAACCCTACACGTAAAGGAGCTGGAGAAAGAACAAGAAAGAAACCCTAAACCCAGCAGGAGAAGAGAAATCATAAAGATCAGAGCAGAAATCAATGAAATAGAAACCAAAAAAAAAAAAAACAATAGAAAAAATCAATGAAACTAGGAGCTGGTTCTTTGAAAGAATCAATAAGATTGATAAACCCGTGGCCAGACTCATCAAAAAGAAAAGAGAAAGGACCCAAATCAATAAAATCATGAATGAAAGAGGAGAGATCACAACTAACAACAAAGAAATACAGACAATTATAAGAACATACTATGAGCAACTCTACGCCAACAAATTGGACAATCTGGAAGAAATGGATGCATTCCTAGAGACATATAAACTACCACAACTGAACCAGGAAGAAATAGAAAACCTGAGCAGGCCCATAACCAGTAAGGAGATTGAAACAGTCATCAAAAATCTCCAAACAAACAAAAGCCCAGGGCCAGACGGCTTCCCAGGGGATTTCTACCAAACATTTAAAGAAGAACTCATTCCTATTCTCCTGAAACTGTTCCAAAAAATAGAAATGGAAGGAAAACTTCCAAACTCATTTTATGAGGCCAGCATCACCTTGATCCCAAAACCAGACAAGGATCCCACCAAAAAAGAGAACTACAGACCAATATCTTTGATGAACACAGACACAAAAATTCTCGCCAAAATATTAGCCAATAGGATTCAACAGTACATTAAAAGGATTATTCACCACGATCAAGTGGGATTTATTCCAGGGCTGCAGGGTTGGTTCAACATCCGCAAATCAACCAATGTGATAGAACACATTAATAAAAGAAAGAACAATAACCATATGATACTCTCAATAGATGCTGAAAAAGCATTTGACAAAGTACAGCATCCCTTCCTGATCAAAACTCTTCAAAGTGTAGGGATAGAGGGCACATACCTCAATATTATCAAAGCCATCTATGAAAAACCCACCGCAAATATCATTCTCAATGGAGAAAAACTGAAAGCTTTTCCGTTAAGGTCAGGAACACAGCAGGGATGTCCATTATCACCACTGCTATTCAACATAGTACTAGAAGTCCTAGCCTCAGCAATCAGACAACAAAAAGAAATTAAAGGCATCCAAATTGGTAAAGAAGAAGTCAAACTATCACTCTTCGCAGATGATATGATACTCTATGTGGAAAACCCAAAAGACTCCACTCCAAAACTGCTAGAACTTGTACAGGAATTCAGTAAGGTGTCAGGATATAAAATCAATGCACAGAAATCAGTTGCATTTCTGTACACCAACAACAAGACAGAAGAAAGAGAAATTAAGGAGTCAATCCCATTTACAATTGCACCCAAAAATATAAGATACCTAGGAATAAACCTAACCAAAGAGGCTAAGAATCTATACACAGAAAATTATAAAGTACTCATGAAAGAAATTGAGGAAGACACAAAGAAATGGAAAAATGTTCCATACTCCTGGATTGGATGAATAAATATTGTGAAAATGTCCATGCTACCTAAAGCAATCTACACATTTAATGCAATCCCTATCAAAATACCACCCATTTTTTTTCAAAGAAATGGAACAAATAATCCTCAAATTTATATGGAACCAGAAAAGACCTCGAATAGCCAAAGGAATATTGAATAAGAAAGCCAAAGTTGGTGGCATCACAATTCCGGACTTCAAGCTCTATTACAAAGCTGTCATCATCAAGACAGCATGGTACTGGCACAAAAACAGACACATAGATCAGTGGAACAGAATAGAGAGCCCAGAAATCGACCCTCAACTCTATGGTCAACTAATCTTCGACAAAGCAGGAAAGAATGTCCAATGGAAAAAAGACGGCCTCTTCAATAAATGGTGCTGGGAAAATTGGACAGCCACATGCAGAAAAATGAAATTGGACCACTTCCTTACACCACACACGAAAATAGACTCCAAATGGATGAAGGACCTCAATGTGAGAAAGGAATCCATCAAAATCCTTGAGGAGAATGCAGGCAACAACCTCTTCGACCTCAGCCGTAGCAACATCTTCTTAGGAACAACGGCAAAGGCAAGGGAAGCAAGGGCAAAAATGAACTATTGGGATTTCATCAAGATCAAAAGCTTTTGCACAGCAAAGGAAACAGTTAACAAAACCAAAAGACAACTGACAGAATGGGAGAAGATATTTGCAAACGACATATCAGATAAAGGGCTAGTATCCAAAATCTATAAGGAACTTAGCAAACTCAACACCCAAAGAACAAACAATCCAATCAAGAAATGGGCAGAGGGGGGCGCCTGGGTGGCTCAGTGGATTAAGCCGCTGCCTTCGGCTCAGGTCATGATCTCAGGGTCCTGGGATCGAGCCCCGCATCGGGCTCTCTGCTCCGCAGGGAGCCTGCTTCCTCCTCTCTCTCTGCCTGCCTCTCTGCCTACTTGTGATCTCTCTCTGTCAAATAAATAAATAAATAAATAAATCTTAAAAAAAAAAAAAAAGAAATGGGCAGAGGACATGAACAGACATTTCTGCAAAGAAGACATCCAGATGGCCAACAGACACATGAAAAAGTGCTCCACATCACTCGGCATCAGGGAAATACAAATCAAAACCACAATGAGATATCACCTCACACCAGTCAGAATGGCTAAAATTAACAAGTCAGGAAATGACAGATGCTGGCGAGGATGCAGAGAAAGGGGAACCCTCCTCCACTGTTGGTGGGAATGCAAGCTGGTGCAACCACTCTGGAAAACAGCATGGAGGTTCCTCAAAATGTTGAAAATAGAACTACCCTATGACCCAGCAATTGCACTACTGGGTATTTACCCTAAAGATACAAACATAGTGATCCGAAGGGGCACGTGTACCCAAATGTTTATAGCAGCAATGTCTACAATAGCCAAACTATGGAAAGAACCTAGATGTCCATCAACAGATGAATGGATAAAGAAGATGTGGTATATATACACAATGGAATACTATGCAGCCATCAAAAGAAATGAAATCTTGCCATTTGCGATGATGTGGATGGAACTAGAGCGTATCATGCTTAGTGAAATAAGTCAATCGGAGAAAGACAACTATCATATGATCTCCCTGATATGAGGACATGGAGAAGCAACATGGGGGATTAGGGGGATAGGAGAAGAATAAATGAAACAAGATGGGATTGGGAGGCAGACAAACCATAAATGACTCTGAATCTCACAAAACAAACTGGGGGTTGCTGGGGGGAGGTGGGATTGGGAGAGGGGGAGGGGGCTATGGACACTGGGGAGGGGAGGCGAACCATAAGAGACTATGGACTCTGAAAAACAACCTGAGGGCTTTGAAGGGTCAGGGGTGGGAGGTTGGGGGAACAGGTGGTGGGTAATAGGGAGGGCACGTTTTGCATGGAGCACTGGGTGTTGTGCAAAAACAATGAATACTGTTATGCTGAAAAAAATAAATAAAATGGGGAAAAAAATTTTGCTATTTCAAGTCACCACATTTACGGTAATTTGTAAAGTAGGAAACATGTGAATCTTATTTGAACCATCATGGAAACACCTCATAACCTGAGGCAAAAAATTAATCTGAAAGAATTATATAAAATAACAAAAAATCAGGAACTCTTTGGAGATTATGGTTTATTAACCCGTCACTCCAGGGCTAGCCCGAGGGAGTGTGGTCAAATCACTAACAAGCCCGAGGTCTCCTGTCCTGTATTAATTGGCATCCCTGGGTTTACCTCAGAGCTTACAGGGGAAAAGAAAGACATTTGAGGATTCTACTCCCTCTGTACATATCCTTTGGAATTTTCACCTGAGCAACTCTCTCAGTGGAAATCTCAATCAAGCACCACTTGCCCTATTAATTGGGATCAAAGACCCACATTACACAATATTCAAAATAAATGAGGCCAAGCAAGACACCTACAAAGGTTTGCTCCTACAGGGAGCTGAGAACCACAGACCCAGAGGCATTCTTGGAAGCAGTGGGGTGGTGGTATTTTGGTTAATCTTCCTGAAATTTCCCCAGGCCCATAGAGTTGGGTCTCTGTAAACCCAACTGCTTCTCCAATCATATGACATTCTACACCCACCACTAAAACACCAACTCAACCTCAGGGACCCTCTTGGTGGTTAAAGATTGCTGCTCCCAGATGTCATTTTTAAAAGGCTAATAATTTAAATCCATAACCCTTTCCGACTGCTGCATGAGAGAAAAACACAACATCATAACCAAAATCAGAAGACAAATGGCAATCTATCCTTAGTATGACATATGTAGATGGAGCTTATTTCTTTTTTTTTTAAGATTTTCATTATTTTTTTATTTGTCAGAGAGAGCACATGCGCAAGCAGGGGGAGCGGCAGGCAGAGGGAGAGGGAGAAGCAGGCTCCCTGCTGAGCAAGGAGCCCAATGCGGGACTAGATCCCAGGACCCTGGGGTCATGACCTGAACTGAAGTCAGATGCTTAACCAAGCCATCAGGGGTCCCAACCGAGCTTATTTTCTCACTATACAAAGAGTTCTTACAAATCAGTAAGGAACCACCAATAGGGAAAGAAAAACAGGATTGGAAGTGAGTATTTCACAAGAAAGCAAAGGAAAATTGTCTCGAACTGGTTCATAGTCACAGAAACTAAGACAAAAATAATAAAAAAAAAAAGAGTTATTTCAATGTTGGCAAAAATTTAAAGTTTAAGTATGAGAAACAGAAACATTCTTATACACAGTGGGCTGGCTCCTAAGTACAGGAACTGGGAAGGAATTTGGCAACATTTATTTAAAATGTACAAACTAACACAGTTTAAATTCTTAAAATGCCGTTTAAGAATGTGGAGAGGGAGTTGAGGGAAACTGGAAGGGGAGATGAACCATGAGAGACTATGGACTCTGAAAAACAACCAGAGGGTTTTGAAGGGGCGGGGGCGGGGGGGAGGTTGAGGAACCAGGTGGTGGGTAATAGGGAGGGCATGTACTGCATGGAGCACTGGGTGTGATACCAAAACAATGAACACTGTTATGCTGTAAATAAACAAAAAAAAATAATAATTAATTTTAAAAAAGTCAAAAAAAAAAAAGAATGTAGCCTATGGATATCTGCATAAAAATACAATAGCGGCTATATGGAAATGCTCACCGTAGCATTATTTGTAATAACAAACAAGTGGAAACCACCCCCAAAGTCTAGAGTACAAGCTTGGTAAGTAAACACTGACTTTGGCTTTTCAAAACAATAAGAAAAATCTGTATGGGCTGAAATGGAAACATTGCCTGGATATTTTTTGTAGAAAGGGAAAAAAAAGAACAAAATTATTTATCTTGTACTATACTATATTTCCTATCCATTACACTATATTATAGCCTTCTCACCAGTCCACAACTTGCTTTTTCACTTAAAGGGCAGGGGCACCTGGCTGGCTCGGTCGGTAGAACACACGACGCTTGATCACTTAAAGGGTATATACATATATTTAAATTCTAGAGGAATATACACAAACGATATTAATAATTATTAGTTATTAATACCTCACTAATAATTAGTCTTTGTTAGTTACTTCTGAAGACTAGGAAAAAGATCAGCAAGTAAAGGGAATTTTTACTTTCCTTTCTGTTTGATTTTTTTCTTTTCACCACAAGATGAATTATATTTGTGATTTCAGAAGATGATGCTGATGTTGAAGGTGATTGGGGTCAGGGAGGCCTCGCCCTGTAGGTCAAAGGTACTTGGTGCAAACTGACAGTTGTTCCTGTGAGTCCCTATTTATTGATATCCTGACATTTTTTATGCCCATACTTTGAGGCCTTTACCATTTCAAGAAAGTTCTTGACCTTCTTCCGGTTGTCATTACACACAAGCACAGTTAATTGGGTCTTTTCGAGTGCATTAGGATTTGCCTCTGCCCTATAACTCCTACTGCTGCATCACAGACAGAGACAGAGACAGAAACAGCAAGAAGGAAAGAGAGAGAGAGGCAGAGACAGAGAGAGGGCTGCAAGCATGTCTCCAGCCCTGGCCAGCTTTGCGGAGGTGTCAAGGGTCCTAACACTAGGAGCCTAATAACCCTTAACACAGGTGGTTACTTTTCTGAGTTTGTTGCCTGAGGAGACTCCACCAATCTTTGTGGCTCAGAGAGGCTGGGGAGGCAGTGTCCTTGCACCTACAGCCCAGAACCCCACAACTCCATGGCCCACCCTGCCCCACCCCAGAGGGAGCTCACCTAATTCAGAACACAACAGGAAGGTATGGGGGAGCACTTGCCCTGGGCAATGAGAGGCCCCCCCAGCCCCATTAGGAAGCGTGTATGCCTATCCTGAGCTGAGGGCTTTGGAGGCACCGTGAGCTGTGCGAGGCACTTGCAGTATTTTTTCATGTAATATGCCCATTGCCCCTGTGTGTCAGGTACTGGCATTCTTCACAGCTCTCCTGATGGCACCAAGGCCACTCGAGGTCACACAGCCATAAAGGAGAAGAGCCAGGAGGGCTGCCCCTTCTCCCCACCCCAGCAGATTCCTAGACTCATGACTTCACACAAAGACCCTGGCAGATCCCATCCCTGTGATTTTAGGAACCAAACCCAAGCCATCTGCTGGAAGATGCAGTTAGACCTTCAACTGCTTTGATTCTCGCGTGGAAGACCCAGAGGATGCTCGGCTGTCATGGGTTCAGAAGCACAGTTCAAGGCTCTAGGGGTGGAGATGAACCCAGACATGAGCTTATAATTCCCTGCCTTTGGAATTCCTTTTGGCATTCCCTCTTCTGCGGTCTAGACCCCAGGCTGGCTATTGCTGAAGGAGCACCACTCATTCCAGATGCTTAATTCCAATTCTCCTTTGTTAGAGAAAGAATGCTCTTCCCTTCGCCAGGGTAGGACGCTAGGTACAGAGCAGAATGGTTTGCTGATCCCATGGTGAACCCTATGGTGAGCCGTAAAATCCAGAAGTTGAAGCCAAGAATTAGGTTAACCCTTACTGGACCTTCCCATCACCACATTCTGTATTGCAGTAATAGTTTTCACTGAAATACGCACATGGCCTGATTAACAGCCATCATGGAACCATGAAGCATGGACCGACGTCATAAACTGTGGTGAAGAGCCCTTCCTGCCTCCGTGCTCAGCACACTATGCAGACTAAATCATTTTTCATATTCACAACATTCTGAGGGTTGGTATTATTTGTATCCCCATTTTATCACCCAAAAAGAGGTTTAATAATTCACCAAAAATTGCACACCTAGAAAATAAGAAATGCAAAATTAAGCCACAAAGCCTAAGATTTTACCATTATAACATTCAGCGTAGCTATGTCATAGATCAAAAGGACTGCCATTCAGGCACACTGTTACCATCCCAAATTTTTCAAACGAAGCACTCCTCTCTCTCTAGAATTCAAAAATGAGCCTCTTTTCAGACTCAACACTTTCCATCCCAAGCATTTTGTTACCTTCAGATCTATTTTCTCTTGAATTCATTACATGGATCTGCTAGTTGACAATAAACTCTGTAAACAATGTGACGAAACCAGACAACCTTAGAAATAAGGCATCATAGAAAAGGTGCTACTTTTAAGCCCCCTTTATTTTTTTTAAGACTTTTTTATTTATTTGCCAGAGAGAGAGAGAGACAGAGCTACAGAGCACAAGCAGGAGCAGCAGCTGAGGGAGAGGGAGAGGGAGAGGGAGAGGGAGAGCAGCAGCTGAGCTGAGGGAGAGCAGCTGAGGCTCGATCCCAGGACCCTGAGACGCTGACCTGAGCTGAAGGCAGATGCTTAAGGACTGAGCCACCAGGGGACCCCATCCCCTTTCATTTCTGATGGAGAACCGATGACAAAACGAACTAAGCTAGGAGCAAAGGAAGGATAATATTCTGACAGTAGGAACCATCTGTTTGTTTGTTTTTTTTATTTGTTTATTTACAGCATAACAGTGTTCATTGTTTTGGCATCACACCCAGTGCTCCATGCAGTACGTGCCCTCCCTATTACCCACCACCATCTTAAAGTCACTTTAGAAAGGATGACATTTACAGTCCCCTTTAGACATTCGAGATGCCTTTGGTCGCTCAAACACAAAACAAGAAGGACTGAAAGGGCACGTCCAGACTATGTGGACAGGCATCAAACGTGCTGGTGTGGGAACACGTGCCTCGAAGCCATGATACCTTCCAGGAGAGGAGTCAAATCCCAGGAGGACATTCATCAGGTTCGCCAGCGTTTTTTATTCGTTTTTTCATAAAATGAGTAATGATGCGAAGATTAAGGCGCACCTCTTTCCCTCAGGGGTCCTTGGGCTGAAGGTTTGTCAGCCACTTTCACCACCCCGGGCTCTCCTGGGCTCTCTTGAACACAGAAAAGGCTTTGTTAAAGGAATTAGCCTCCTGACCTGAGCTCTGAAAACCACTTCACTGTGGCAATGTTGTCACCATGGTTACGGGGCCTCCGTGCGGTTTCCACACCTCACCACAAAAGCCCCAGGGGGGAAAAAACAAATAAAACTCCAAGCTGGGCCACATGCTAGTAAATTAGTCTAGATTATTAGTCGTTGAGGTCAAATATAAAAAACTATTTTGGAAGAGGGAAGAAATATGCAAAGAGGATTTTAGAAAGCCATCTGTAATTGCTGAGCTATTTGGAGTTTCAAGTCGACAAATAGGTTGTCAGGAAAAATAAATGCTTTCCCGATTACAGATATTTCTTGAAAACAGGCTGGTTCCTTAGTGCCTATTCATGCAATTTCTACTGGTTTTATTCCTGAATGGAGAACCACTGTGACCCTCTGAGTCAGAAGAATCCCTCTGGGTGTCAGTATTTGAGAGCTCACAGCACCGCGGTCTTAGCAAGCGGAATTTGTGCTTTTATGTAAGTGTCGTTACATTATATCTATTTCATGTCTTGTGGGAATCCCACGACGAGTCACTTCAATAAGGGAAAAACACTCCCCTTCAAACATGTATTCCTGATACAATAAAGTTAAAGTAAGAGTGACATCTAAAACCATCATTTATTCTTTCCCAGAGACCAGAATTGCTTGTAATGAATCACAGATGTTCCATATCGGATCCTAGAGGAAAACAAAGGTCCTGGGGGAATGGCCAGATCCTGGAAGAAGCTACGGAGGACTCTCTGGAGAGACGGCCAGACGCTGGCCCCACGCACCAACCCTGGTGAGTGATGCAGAAGGAAATGACCAGCTCCACGTGGGCCAGAATCTCGACTGTCATTATGAAAGTAAGGTCAACCCAATCTACATAAAGATAGCACAATATGAGAGGCAGTTACTACTTACCTTGAAATTTTGCAAAATTTACAACAAGGCCTGAGGACAACTGAACCATGCTAAGAGGGAAAGCCATGTGCTTTTTTCCTACACAGTTAAGAGCTAAGGGTTAGTGGCTATACGGAGCCATAGAAGCAGCCATGCCCACAGTAGTTAAGAACCCCAGCTTTGAAGTCGGGCAAATCTGGGGGGCAAACCCCAGCCCTTGAGAGCCTGGAGAACTTAGGTGAGCTGCACATTGTTTTGGAGCGTCAAACTCCTCGAGGCAAGGTAGGGATGGTAACACCAACTGCGTGACTTGACATGACGCTTGGAACGCAGTAACGGTCAGTAGGTGGGGGCTGTACTGCCCATAAGAAACAAGAAGGTGAAGGAGGAGGCGGGTTGGAGAAAGGAGGAGAAGGACAGGAGGAAGGGGGGAGGGGGGAGGGGGCGGAAGGAGAGATAGAGATGGAGAGGAAAGGAGGAGGAGGAGGCCAAGCAGGAGGAAGAGAAGGAGAGAAGGGAAAGAAGAACCAGAGGAAGACCAGGCGGTGGGATTAGTTCCAGCATCTACAGCATCTCGCTGCGTATGAACAGGCGGTGGGGGGGAGGTCAGTGGTGGCTTCTAGATACGGGTTCAAACCCCGACTCTAGCATGTGTATGTTCACGATCCCTCGACCATCTCTGTTAGTTCCAGAATTTGCCATTTGGTCTTCCCTTCAGACCACATAGGTTCACTCTTTTGCTTATAGTTTGACTGAAGGAAAGGACCCAGCTAACTACCTCCCCCGAAACGGGAATATTACGGAGGAGACAACAGGAGGCTCCAGCTTGAGGTGTTTCTGCCACTCTCCATCTTCCCCTGTTCCCTTTCTCCTCTTATCTCTGTGGAATCATCGTTCTATTTCGATGTCCATTCTCCAGAGCATAGCCAAGAAGGGGGCCTCAGCGGCTGGGCTGTTCCTCAGAACTACTCAGGGCCACAAAGCCATCCTCCTCGTGGAGGGCAGTAAAACCGGGAACTGGCTGGACTTCTGGCCACGAGAAACATAAGAGGTCATCTACTGCCATCGGTAACATTTATTGGCTTCAGAACCAGGCCTGGGAGGCAGAGAGCAAAGATGGCCAAAGAAATGAGACTTAAGGAAACAATACTGCCCTGATTTTCTATCTTTTGAGGAGACGTTTCCATGGAATGTTTGGGGGATTTTTGTTCGTTTGTTTTTAGATTTTATTTATTTATTTGACAGAGAAAGAGATCACAAGTAGGCAGAGAGGCCGGGGAGCAGGTTCCCTGCTGAGCAGAGAGCCCGATGTAGGGCTGGCTCCCAGGACCCTGAGATCATGACCTGAGCCAAAGGCAGAGGCTTAACCCTCTGAGCCACCAGGCGCCCCCCATGGAATGTTTTAAACTAAGAGCCAGGGTGACTTCCCTGATTCCAAGAGCGAGGGAGCTGTGCCATTCCAGCACTCTGGAATGGCAGATCCATCTGCGTGTGCGTGTGTGTGTGCGTGTGTGTGTAAGTTAACCATTTGAAACATAATTTACAGATTGTTAGAAATCAACTCTCATTTTGCACCCCATCAATTATTTCATTCAATAACAATATATATCATCCAGAATAATGAAGAACTGCCCACATCGGCAGCCTCCAACATGACCAGGTCTGAAGGTATACAGAGGAGAGATGCCAGGTGTCAGCCAAAATTTAGCAGAGCTCATAATATAGCCCAGTCATTTTACAGTGTACCTAAAACAACACTTAATTCCCTAGAACACTACAAGCATTCTATGACACAGGTCAGTCTGGTGTCTTTCAGGACCTGTTCAGCGTCTTCACAGACTTGAGATTAGTACAGACTTGGCTGCTACCTGGCAGCTGTCGTTGCCTTTCAGACCATCTCCTCAATGTATGGCCCCCCTGTGCGGTCTCCCCACCACTGGCCTCCCCACCCATCCCAGCAGTATTCCCAAATACTTTCAGGTTCCCCAAACAAGGCATTTTGGGATTACCTAGAGACCTGAGATCTAGGATTTAGTGCTTTTCACCCTCCTGATGTATTACCTATGGCTTATTTTCTGTATGTGATGCTCCGACATGGGGGGTCTTGCTGACCCTGGAGAGACTGCTCTTGCAGGACCAATTCCTAGATATAGTAGACAGCTTGCATGCTTTTCAAATGCAAACCCACCAATCCAGAGCCCACACCCCTGACCACTTTCTCCCATACTCTGGGTCACTACCTCTGCCCTCATCACCTGGGGCCAGGTATCAAACAATGAGGGACAGCCCCTATGCCCCCAGAGTCTGCTGAAATTATTCCAACTAGCCTGTCCTATGCCTGGTTACCCCGCAAGGCCATGTCTTTCCTGTGGGAACCATAGTAAAAGCTCCTGCCCCTATTTCCCCCCTCCCTCTCCCTCTATCTCCTGACCCACCTGGCGCTTCCCTGTGTGCCCCCTCCTTTGGGAGCTGTGAGTAACAAACTACCATTTCAATGGCAATTGTCTCCTGATGTTGGCCTTACTGAGCCTCATGTTTCCTATCAACACACTGAATTTGAAAACATCAAGGAAACCAAGTTTTCCTGGAGGGAAGGGAGTCAAGGATTGAGGTTCCTTGCTAGGACCACACAGTTGTAGGCAAAGTGACCCCAGAAAGGAATCTTCAGTCATCCCTGTAAGAATGGTTTTCCATCTTTCAAAGTTTTCCATCCGTGCAAATGTTTTCAATCCAAATCTTGGGTCCCTACTTCTTACAGTGATCTACCACAAAAACATCCCATTTTTATTCTCTTTCCCTTCCTGAGCAACCATCTTTTTATCGTCTTTTTGAAATGACTTTCTTGTGTCAGCTTTAATGTACGTATAGTTACATTTATGCAATTATTCAACACGTTTATTGAGCACCAACTCTATGCGCTGTTCTAGGCCCAAGATACAACAGGAAACAATACAGACAAAAATGTCAAATCACATGGAGTTTATAATCCAGTGGGAGAAGCCAGACAGTAAGCAACAGTAATAAATGGTATGTTGAGTTGGGCTTAGCAGGACAATAAAGCAGGAAAGGGAGAATATATGTGCCAAGAGGTTGGGGAGTTCACATTTTTTTATAACAGCTTCATTGAGATATAATTCAGACACCATAAAATTCACCTTGTACACTGTCCAGTTCTGCAATTTCTCATGTATTCACAGAGTTGCTCAACTTCCAGGATGTCCTCATTTCCCATCCCTTCCCTGAAAAACACCATAACCATAAACATTCCCTCCCTGTTGTCCTGTGTCCCCAGCTCCCAGAAACCACTAATCTACCTTCTGTCTCTGGACTCGTCAGTTATGGGAATTTCACATAAATGGAATCAGACAATCCGTGGCTTTTTCTGTAGCTTCTTTCCATCGGCATAATGTCTTTAAGGTTTGTGTATGTGATAACATATGTCTGTATCCCATTCCTTGTCATGGATGAATATTCCATTGCATGTACGCACGTAACATTGCACCGTATGCATTTACTGCAATTAGTTTATCCACTCTTCAGTTGATGGGTACTTGGGTTTTTTCACACGTTTTGGCTACCGGGAATAATGCTGCTGTGAACATTTGTGCACGGAGTTCTGTGTGGGCCCCTGTCTTCAGGTCTCTTGGGGATATACCTGGAAATGGAGTTGCAGGGTCATATGGCGACTCTACGTTTCCACTCTGGGGAGACAGTTCTGTTCTGAATCAAGTGATCTATGGAGGCCTTGCTGATAAATGACATCGAGCGGACTTGGGAAGGAGGTGATCTAAAGAAGTCCTATTCAGAGATGGCAGCCACGCACGCTAACAGGGCTGAATTGGAAAGAACAGGGAGGGAGCGACATGTTCACCCTCGGTGCATCACATTTGCGTGGAACCTGTGAAGACCTTTATCATCAAATGGGCCCTATATTCCAGCCTCCTGAATGTAGCCTCTTATCCCAATTTCTCCACCGTAACGTTCTTCACAGATTGATTCAGATCTCATCCAGTCTCATCTGCGATTCTGTCTTCCCCTGACACAGTTCATGAAGGAAAACGTAGCACATGTACGCACAAGGACTATACAACCAAGATTAAGTCAGAGACACGTCTGTGTTGGGGGGTGGCAGGAATAGGTACCCTGCGGCTCCTGCCAGGTAAAGGAAGGCTAACTAGCAAGTTCTGTTATTGCCCACATTCCCCAGCCCCGCTGAAGTCACCCGGGTGATGCCTGAACAGCAGCTGCGTGACCAGACCCAGCAGACTGGAAAGCTGCTCCTCTACAGACAGGCTCGGGATCACGTCTTCTTTCTGCCCTAATCAAACAGGAGAACAACAGAGTGAGCAAATATGCTTGGCCACTTGCTTCTTCTGGGAGTCTTGATTGCAGCGGCTGTCCCACGATGGCTTTGGGCTTATGGTTCAAGAGGGCAGTGGGAGTTCTAAATGGTGTGTGCTGCTGGGAGGGGCTAAACTGGGCCCCAAGGAGAGTGGAGAGGCCGGGGAGGCTGCACCGAGGAACAGATATGGTGGCTAACATATGAAGGGTGAGGTTTGCCTGGTTATGAAATGAGCAAGCACATTCCAGGAGAGAGAACAGCAGGAGTGAAGGCTCAGACACAGGAGAGACACAGGGCATAGGAAAGGAGAGGAAAGGAAAAGAAAGGAAGGAAAGGGAAGAGAAGGGAAGGGAAGGGAAAGAGAAAGAAAGAAAGAAAAAGAAAGAAAGGAGGGAAGGAGGGAGGGAGGGAAGGAAGGAAAAAGGAAGGACGGGAGGGAAAAGAAGGAAGGGAGAGAGAGAGGGAGGGAGGAAAAAAGAAAGAAATTAACTACGGTCCAGTTGTGGTGGGGAAATGCAGAAAGATAAGCAGTTTTGAAAAGCACAGTCACGTCACGTGCAGCCTTGCTGGACATTTAGAGCAATCTGGATTTCATGCTAAAGCTAGAGGGTGGCCAGGGAGGATTTCAAGCAGCAAGGTGACATGATAAGGTTTGATGTGGCCGACAATCATGGACACAGCATGGGTGAGACTGGAGGCCAGGCACACAGATAAATTCCCAGTCCTCCCCCACGACATTGGATGCAGCCACCAGGCCCACCCGAGCGTGCTGCTTTGGGACCTTGTAATATCCAGATTTGAGTCCCTGTTCGGCACAACTCTATTTAGTAAGAAAAGCACAAATACTCCTTGACATAACAGGTACACCACTGCGAGCCAAACGTGACAGTGAAGATCAGACCAGTCCAAATTCAGCCACATGAACATTGTCAGTATTTGCAAAAGGACCCACAGTAGAACCATTTGTTTGCCTTTCCTTCCTTGTTCCTTTTTTTTTTTTTTTACTTAGAAAGTCAGTCCAATCAAAGGACTGGAATTATGCCACTTGTCTTAGGATGCAAAGCAACTAAGATCCATGCCCATGTACATACTATATGGATGTGTGAAATGAAGTTTTTCTATCACTAAACTAATATTTCACCAAGATCATATTTGCCCATGGAAAATTCACAGTGGGGGCAGGCTTCCTCCTTTGAGTGAAACAGGAACTTGAGCCAAATTTAAGTAAATCTTAAAGGACAGCTGATCTTACTTGACATCAACATCATCTTGGTAAAAAGAAAGAGGAGTGTCGGACCTCGATCACATCATTATTTTTCATAAAACTTATCTGTAATTGCACCTTTGAGAAGAATCTTATTGCTGCTTGCAAAAAAAAAAATCTTGCCAGTTCTTAGGTATATTTCTAGTTTCTTCCTTCGTCTTCCCCAAGATAAACCAAATGAACTTTTAGCCAAGATTAAACATCCTCAAAGGAAATACCGTTACATGGAACTGTTCGTAATCTTAGAGAACCGTGTCCACCATCTGTAATCATTTCTCCCGGTGTCTGTGTGTGATCACAGGAGGAACCAGTGGCTTGAAGCACTGCCTCAGAGGGAGCTATGTGTTCCCTCTGGAAGCTCCCAGCTCTCCTTCCCCCTCAGTGTTTTCATCTCTGGTAATAATACTCTTCCAACACACGCACACACACGCATGCACACACACCACAACACCTACCTTTCCAGCATCACTTCTTGACAGTTTTAGAATAAATTCTGCTATTGCTTTTGTCCCTAAGCTATGTGTATTCTTTCAATTTCAAAATACGACCTTGTCAGGGAAAAGACTGGATCGGAAGACTAGGAATTTTGCTTGCATCGTTATTTAAAGCCAAAGTTCCAGGGGCACCTGGGGGCTCAGTGGGTTAAGCATCTGCCTTCAGCTCACATTGTGATCTCAGGGTCCTGGGATCGAGCCCTGCATCGCATCGGGCTCCCCCTTCTCCCTCTGCCCCACCTCCCCACTTGTGCTCTCTCTCTCTCAAGTAAATAAATAATATATTTTAAAAAATCAAAGATTCAAGCCCCTAGGGACTTACAGCTTTTCTGCCCAGAAAAGCTGTACTTCATTGTGTTCCGTTGATTTTCTACGCAAGACACTCCATGACTGCACCTTCGCTCCAACTGTGTCAGCTGAGACTGTAGAAGTGCAAAGTCCAAGCATTAAGTCTGTTTCTCTTTTTTTTAATCAAAGTACAGTTGACCCATGTTACATCAGTCTCATGTAGTTTTTTTGTTCTCAAAACCTGTTTCTTCTTTACTTCCTGCTACTTTTTTTAAGTTTTCATTTTTAGAGGCATGCACATGCCCATGTCTTAGAATATCATCGACAGTGAATGAATCCACAAGAATTCAGCTGGACTCCAGTGGCCAGCATGTCAGGAGCCCTCAGCATGAGGTGCTGGCCCCCATTAACCCACTCATCTTTGGCAACAACTGTGAAGTCATTGTTATGTTGCCCATTTTACAGATGAGAAAACTGAGATGTTAGGAAGGCACACAACTTGCCTTAATTCATCAAAGATCACACATGTGAGGAAAGAGCAAAACCAAAAATCGAAAGTGATGCTGTCTGACCCCAAATCCATGCTCAAAACTGCCCTACCATGTCTGTCTACTCCCTGGCACGACCAGAAAAACTTGAAACAGACATGAATCCAATTTTTTGTGCTTAAAGTGTGTCTATGAAGCGTGAAGGAAGAAAGCAATGCTTCGCTGGGGTTTTAAATACCAAAAATTGGGGTGAGAACATGACTACAGAACATGGCCTATACAAGAGCTATATTCAAACTGCACAACAATTTTGTGTCATGGGGGCCAGCCAAGGGGGAATGGGCCATGGTCAAGGCAATGGAACAGGGCTCTGAAGGCCTCCCGAAGAGATGGGTGCTTACCCTTTGGTTGCTGGATCTGGGGGCAGTGGAGAGGAAAGGGCCCCTGGGGAGGGGCCAGGGCAGCATGCTCTTCATCTACTGCTAGACAAGTAGTTCCACATTTTGTCAGCCAGTGTGGTCAACCCAGGGCCATACATGAGACTGGGCCAACCGGAGTCCACTCCGTCCTCACCATGGTACCACAGGCCACACTGAACGCTGGTACCAATTGCTCCCCTGTATTCCATGCCCGCTTGGAGGAGGTGGATGAAAATAAAATTTTAAAGAACAACTGGCTCCCCACAAATTCATTTTCTTCAGAACATTCTGGAGGCCAAATAAAAAGGTTTTAGAATAGTCTATGGATATGGTAGAAGCATCGTTTATTCAAGTCAACACAAGAAGAGCCAGATAATTAGTCTAAATTTCCACGAGGTGGCAATTATAATTAATTTAATAGTAAAACGTGATAACATGGGAAATGCAGGTAAATTTCAGCTGATGATTCTCCTTTTTTTAACAAATGGTCAGTGTCCCAAAGTCACAGGCTGACTCAGACATCACAGCAGCAGGATCTGACCCGCTTCGGTGGCCGGAAAGTCTCTGCTTAGCCCAAGAGGCTCTCTGGAGAATGTCAAGATATTCCTGCAAATTAAATTGCTTTAATTGTTTGGCTACACCACTAAAAATAGTAGTGGCAAAATAAACCTGGCCTTCGAAGTCCAACAGAGGGTTTGACTGCTACTCCTACCCCTCACTAGCTGTGTGCTCCCAGGGAGCCTGCTGGACTCATCTGAGCCTCCATTTCCCCAGCTGGAAATAAAGCTCTATAACAATAGGTCTTAGGATCATTGGAAGGAGTAAAGACAACAATAAATTTAAAATGCCTTAAAGGGTATCTAGCCCATAACGAACATTTCATAAGTATTCGTTCTTTTTTCTGACCAATATATTCACTTAACACTTAGGCTCAAGGCGACTATGCTGAGTCGTGCGGATTGCGTTCTCTAACACCTACGATTTAAATTCCACTGCTTGGTCTTTACTGAAGAGAAATAAAACATTTGTGCACAAAGAGGTGTGTCCACAAATGTCTGTGGCAGTTTCATTCAAAATGGCCGAGAACAGGACATGACCACAGTGTGCGTCCACAGACCTAGGAGCAAACGGACTGGTAATTCCATACTCGGCAATGAGAAGAAAGAAACCGAGGCTGACATTAGCACCAAGATGGGTGCATCTCCAAAGCATCGTGAGGAGGGAAAGAAGCCAGACCAAAAAAGAGTAAATAGTCATTTGACCCATTTCTGTGCAGTTCTACAAAAGGGAGATCTATAATATCAGAAAACAGAGTAGCTGTTACCTGAGGAGGAGTTGGAGGGGAGGGAGCAGCTACTGAAAGATCACAGGTGATCTCTAAAGGGTAATGGGAATGTTCTGGATCTTGACAGGGCTATGGTTTCCATAAAAACACACAGTTGTCAGAATGCACCGAACCGGACAGGTCAAGTGGATGCCGGGGGATACAGTAAGCAACATAGCTGGTCTTTGTCTCCAGTTCCTGCCACAGAGCTCCTACAACCCTTGGAATTCCCTGAGTGATAAGAGCATCTTTTGTTTTTCATAAGGAACCCCTTTGGATCCCTTTGCGCCTGAGGCGTGGGAAATGGGAGATGGGAGCTGGTCGCCAGAAAAACCAACCATGTGATTAGAAGTTTGGACCTTCATGCCTTACGTAGGAAACCTCAATTAAAAAGCTCAGAAATTGGGGCACCTGGGTGGCTCAGTGGGTTAAAGCCTCTGCTTTTGGCTCTGGTCATGATCCCAGGGTCCTGGGACCGAGCCCCGCATCGGGCCCTCTGCTCAGCAGGGAGCCTGCTTCCCTCCCCCTCTCTCTGCCTGCCTCTCTGCCTACTTGTGATTTCTGTCTGTCAAATAAATAAATAAAATCTTTTAAAAAAAAAAAAAAGCTCAGAAATTAACCCCAGGAGTTGGTGTCAGCACCAAATTGTAAGACACCAGTTGGTGTCAGAAAACTGGAGAACTGGGTGGTGTTGGAAAAACAGCACAGCGCATATGATTGCATAAAATAAGCCTCAAGGAAGTGGAAATAAAGAGCAAAATCTACAACCAAGTAAAGAGTTTTTCAAACTATTCTTTGCATCGGGTCTCCTCGGGGCGAAGGTCCCTGAAACTCGACTCAGAGAGGCTCTCCTGCGATGAGTTTACACTGGAGATCCACTTGAACAGAGAGGTCCACGGCTTAAAAACATGTATTTGAAACCCACCGGTTCCTTTGTAAGAGTCTGTTGGAAGCGATCAGTCTCGTTGGCCCATGCAGGTGAGGGAACAAGGGCTTGGCTGTTTCCCTGAGTCTGGATTCCTCCTGGACAGCATTTCCTACACCCAGCTGCACATCTAACCCTCTGAGGAGCTTCCAAAAGTACTCTGGTGCCTTCTCCGTGGATCAAAGACACCGTCCCGGTACAGAGTCCCCAGCGATTCTAGCCTGGTGGAGAACCATCGCCTGGTGTGCTGAGGAACTACCCAGAACTCCCAGTCCCCTGCCTAAATACTTCACAGAGAACCTCTTTATACCACCGAAATCCCTCGTAGCCACTCTGAGTCACCATCAAGCTGACCGATTAGTGGATGTGACCTCACAGTATCTCAATCCCTGAATCTAGCTAAAAGCTGGAGAATATCTCTACCCCTTCGAGCAAACAAAAATCAGGCTGTATTTCTCTGCTTTATTTTTGCAGAATCTGAAAAGAAATTAACCAACGAGTATGATGTTTTTCATAGGAGCTTTACTTCCTTCCCTAGATAGTTTCTGTTTCCTTTCAGCGATAGACCAATATTTTTTATAAAAGGAACACAGAGAACTCTGATCTGCTACAAAACCAGAAAACTAAAATTCATGCCCTGGGACTAAAGCATATTTTGCCTCATTAAATCTTCCTCAACGAGGAGCCAGAAGGAACCATCCTTTCGGCTAAAAATACCGTGCGGAGCTCGTTGCGACACGGGCGCATCCTTCAGTGGCCGGTGACAGCTAAGCCCTGGAGGAGATCTGAGTGTACCCTTCAGCCTCAGCGAGCGGAGTGTACCCAAGGACGACCAGACTGGAAAAAGCAGATGACAATTTTCCTTTTTTCTCTCTGCAAACTAAGGCTTTGGATTGGAAGCCACCAACTGACTTCTGGAGCGCTCTGGGCTGACAGCGCTCCCCTTCCCTCTGTAACGGGGGCGGCCGTGGGTGACACAGCAAACAGCCCAAGAATCCTAGAATGAAGGCGATGGAGTTGCCCCCTGTTGGTTCAACTGAGAAATCAGCATGTGCCGATCACAGCTGAGAAGTTCCAGTCCCTTCCCTCCATGGCACTGAGTCTAAAGGCAGAACACGAGGACCATCGGGGTCCAGGGAAGGATGTGCTCTGAGGACAAGGCACACACTGCCCTGCCCAACGGGGAACAGTCCAGGGGGCGCGGCCACAGTCAAGGACGGAGAGAACAGGGTTTGTGAGGAAGGCTGCTCCGGACCACAGGGTGGAACCCAGGTAGATCTCACCCAGCCTGGCCATCTCTGGGCTGTGTGACCTTACAGAAGTACGGAACACCTGCCCTCACACCTCTCTGATGCCTCACTTTCCTAATCTGTCAAATGAGGATGTCGTCCCCATCATCAGGTTACCATAGGGATTACGTGAAGCCCTTAATACAGAGCCTGACTCACTGCAGGCACCCAACAAATGTTAGCGAATAAACACACAAGGAAACACAATAACCACAGCGGCCTGATTTTATTCCTAAACTGTGATTTTGACTCATGTGAGCGGGTGAGAAAGGGGGCACGCTCCGGCGCCAACAGACTGTCTCCTAGACATGAACCCGTTCCACCCAAGCTACTCCTTGACCCCACATGCACCTGCCTGGCCAAGTCCTTTCCCACACGTATCCTCCCCCCAGAGAGCATCATGGTGACTGCGAACAGTCCCCAGACTTCCAGCTCTGGACAAAAGCCCGACCTGCTGATATGTTTTCAAGATTTCACAACTCATTTTTCCTACTTCCAACAAAGTCCCTCCAAAGCAAACATAAAAAAGGAAAGTTGAAGCTCTTAGACAATCGTGAAAGGTATGCTTTCGTGAGGACATGAGGGTATCTCCGAAGAGCTGGAAATACACGGGATTAGGACTGCAGGGCTGGAATGGGGAGGGACAAGCAGTGGCTTGGCTCATCAGCATTCCCTCTATACTCCTGGGAGAAGCTGCTTGGAGGCTGCAGGAAGATCCTGAACCTTTCCCCAAAGTACCCATAGGAAGTCGTTGGCTGAGTTCAGACTCCTTCCACGGAAGGCAAGGATGTGAAATTCAAACAATCAGTTACTGGTTTAACGGCGTTTAAGAATGCACAACACAAACAATGAATCTTGGAACACTGAAAAAATAAAATTTTAAAAAGTCAAAATAAAATAAAAACAATGCACAGCATTTTGCCCAAGATACACTACCTTGGATAAAAGCGTGATAAATGGTTGCACTAATTAATTGGCCCGTTGACATGCAGGGTTTCTGTCTGTCCTTCCTCTGTCCCGTTGGTGAATCCCCTCAGCCCACCCTTCTGATTTCAAGAGTACCCCACCTTGCAGGAGAAGAAGGGGGCTCTGGGAGGCAGCACACTGGGTCCAGAAGCTTATGTTCTATCACCACCTAATGGTCCTTCTCCATTATTACACTCACTAGGGTCACCAAGCAGAATCATGCTTGCAGAGGTAGGTGTCATCCTGAAACTGTTTTGTAAAGGAAACATTTAAAAATGTTTCTCAAGGAGCTCTGCAGGCAATACGTCTCATTCTCTTCATGCATCTCTCACCTTTAGCCTAGAAAACAAAGAACTCAAAAAACCACACACTGCCTTTCTTGCCCGTGTGGGATGAGTAAATGAAGACTCCAACCCAAAGACAGGCAAGGAGACCCCAGATGGGAAAAGAGCAGAGGGTGGAAGAGAACAGTTCTTGTTCAGGGCTTAGGAAAAGTGCGCCTGGATTTTCGTGTAGTTGTTTTTCCACTTAAAAAAGCAAAGGCACGGGGGCTCAGTCAGTGAAGCATCTGCCTTCAGCTCAGATCATGATCCCAGCGTCCTAGGCTCTCTGCTCAGTGGGGAGTCTGCTTCTCCCTCCCCCTTCACCCTTCCCCCACCTCGTGCTCACTCTCTCTCTCTCTCTCTCCAATAAATAAGTAAAATCTTAAAAAAAAAAATCAAATGAGAAACCGTTACTTGGAATCTGGGCCTTCTGTAGACTGATAAACTCTCTGTACCTCTGTTAGTTTCAGATTATTAATTATTCCATTTCTCTGCTCTTTTCTTCTATCAGAATGACTTAGCTTATTCACGCGGGGTTTTCTTTTGAGTTTCTTTTTTTTTTTTTACATATTCATAAAACTGCTTGGTTTCTAGAAATCTCCTATACTGATGAAGTATGTGGAGATTTACAACTGTATTTTGATACTGCAAACTCCGTACTGGGGACTCAGCAGCCACAGAAGCCACGGAGGCCACGGAGTCGAGCCTGCAAGAAAGCTGGTGCCGTTTACTTGGCATTTCAGACCTGAGTGGAATCCGCATTGCAGGAATACTTTCAAGAGAAGGAAGTGAGAGCAAATACTACACTCGTCCAATGTTAATTTTCTGATTGCAGAAAGACAACATAAGAAAAAAGTAAGTAAGTGGTCACCATTGTTCTCTTGCTTATTATTAGCACAAATAGTTATTTTCATTTGAAAAGACAAGAACCAGGAGAAAAATTGGCATCCCGCTAAATAAATCTATCTCCATGTGACTCCACCACCAAAGGCCTAAAATTCAGCCCAAGCGACAGCAAAGAGCTTCAGTGGAGTTCTTACTAAGTACACCCACTCTTGAGACAGAACAACACTTAATGCAATAAAGTACAAAACAGAAATTAATTTTTAATTACATGCATTTTCATTCCACTCTAGTCTCACGTCATGTTTAGCAAAGAAAGAAATGTTTTTCAGGCAGTCTTCTTCAACAATTGGGCACAAAATATCTTAATTCTCTTCAAAATGCCTCTTTTTGTTAGTAGGGTAAAAGAAACGAGCTGTTGCAGGTTCCTCTGAGGCACACAACCTCTGCCACGCACGCACACGTTCCCGGGTGACACAAACAGGCTCAGCCACAAAATCAATAGGCAGACGGAGGAGGAGGTCAAGTTTATGGCCACCCCCTAGGGAAATGCCATGATCGCCCTTAAATAGGACCGCATCGAGGGGACAAGCTCTTCTGACTGAACGGAAGCAAAGCTTGCAGCAAGAGAAAGGCAAGGACTAGCACAGACAGCAGAGAGGAGAGGGATGTCAACAAAATCTCATCAGGAAGGAAAAATCCCCATGACAGACTGGGATGGGGCGCTTGAGCAGAGAAACGCTTCGAGCCTACCTGGTGCACACGTCGTCGGAGCTGGATCAGCTCCCGGTGAACTCCGGCATCAGGAGGCACAACGACAGAATCGAGCTCTACAGGTCCCAGCCTGGGGCTGCAAATCAATGAGAAGGAACAGAAGCAGCCCCTCCTTCAGTGCAGAAACGTGCAAAGACAATGGGGTGCAAACTTATCTGTCCTTACCATCATCCCCACATGTGTGCATGGCAGACTTACATGTAAATAAGGTTTCAGAGAGAATGTGCACAGCTGTGTGGACAATGCAAAATATGACGTAACAAGACAACCAGTGTCATTTGAAAACATGGACCGAGTAACCAGGACAACCAAAAATGCCCATCCTGGTGCAGACAGAAAGGTTGTGTTAAGAACCTAGACTTGGGGGCACCTGGGTGGCTCAGTGGGTTAAGCCTCTGCCTTCGGCTCAGGTCATGGTCTCAGGGTCCTGGGATCAAGCCCCGCATCAGGCTCTCTGCTCAACGGGGAGCCTGTTTCCCCCTCTCTCTCTGCCTACTTGTGATCTCTCTCTTTGTCAAATAAATAAATAAAATCTTTTAAAAAAAAAAGAACCTAGACTTGGCAACAGACAGACTGAGTTCAAGCAGAACCACGTGGAGACTATAAATAAATAAAGAAATTAATGTTCCTTGGGACAAGAGATCTGCCATTAATCTTTATTTGTATGATTGTTTTCTGGAAAGCTCTTTATTTTCAAAGCTCTTTTCAGCTAATTCTGAGACAAGTGGCAGAAGGAACATACAAAGAAATACTTTTATTACACCACAAAGAGAAGTTCTAAATTTTGAAATCATTTCTCAAAGTCGTTTCTTTTTTTCCTCCAGGGCATTAGTAAGAAGATCTATTCATGCAGAGCAAAAAAAAAAAAAAGAAAAATTTTAAAGCAAAGGCCAAGGATGTCAGGCACATGAAAGTATGCACGAGCTGTCTTCACATAGAATTTCACGTTGCTAAGATTAGGTAGACATATCCGTGTACATCTAACCACGTCAGATGGCACAATCCTCAGTAAACCCGGGTGTATCGAGAGAGGTGGGCAGGCTTCACGCCAAAGCGTTTTGTTGAGTTTGGTTTGTGGGCAGACGGTTGAAATACTGCTTCATGGCTTAGGTTTTCTGAAAGAAAGGGAAAATACCAGAGAAGACTTCAGGAGAGAAAGTCAGTGTTTCCCATGACTGTCACTATTTCTCATGCATCAGGGGGAAGTATTTTCTTGAACTCTATAAACCATTACTCATCATTTGCTTTCAAATACAAGGAAAGGAAAGGAAATTCTTTTTCATGGAAAACCAGGTTGATATCCTTTCTCTGTACTAACACGTATCAAACACCGTAAGGAGACATTGACTCATGTCTCTGATTACAGTTTCCCACTGAAATTTCAGAAGAATGCAGAGGCCAAATCGAGGAGCTTAGTCCTGGGGAGGGAAATTTAAATGGTCCACCCCTCAGCTGGAGGACAGTGTTGAGTAGCAGCCCTTGGAGAACTGTTTCATACTAGAGATCATTTCTCCTGGGCCTCAATTAAGCATCAATTTCAGACACAGGACATGAGAATTCCTTCTTTGTTCCACTCATTGTTCTGCATGGCTTCTCCACATTCTCCCTAAAGTCAAATCTTTTCCAATAAAAACTCCATGAGTGAAGAGTTCTATTGCCCAGTTGAATGCATGACCACGTCGCCACGTTGGGTTCGGAAGGACGCTGAGACTCTCAGGAGTCGGAGGTAGGATTTGGGGGAGATGTCCCAGACCTTCCTTCAGCATCAGGCACTCTGACCTCACAACACACCGCTATGGACCGATTCCAAACGAGGGAATCCGTGAAACACGCAAATGCGTTTGCGCACGGTAGCTGTCGTTGCTTTTTTTTTTCCCTTTTCTTCTTTGAATCAGCCTACAGAAAGCCATCTGGCTACAAGAGGGATAGTCTGAGCTGTGGCACTTCACATTCGATATATTTTTTTAATTACCACAGTAAAATTGCATAATTTTAAAAGAACCTTGTAAGCACAGAGAAAAGAAATGGATTTAAACTGTACTTACAAGTTTTCACTTTGGGGGGCCTTTTCAGTATAAGAATAAATAGTCAGGATATTTCCCTTCCCGAGCATTCTTCAGATAGAATTTCTAAAAGTAAACTTGCTCATTTTCTTTCTTTCAAAAAATATTTTCGCAACCCATTCCTTAGAAGTGAGAGCAGGTAAGATTAACAACAGGCTTCTCAATGGTAACAACAGAAGAAAGTGTTTAAATTTTCTTAAATAAAAGAAATTGGATTATTTCCAAAATGACAACCATTAGGCCTTCAAGGGGAGGTCTGTGTGTCCAGAACATGAAAGAAACCACCTGGGAAACGTCAAATGCTGGGCCAGATTTGGTTTGAAATTCCCATGATCTGATAACAATGGGCTACTCTCACCAGCTCCGAGATTTCCTAAAAATATATGAAATTTTTTTAAATTCTTCTTGATTTTATTGTCATAGATTTCTGTTGGTGAAATTTTTTTATATTAACTTTTTATGTATAAGCATAAGAACAGCAAGGGGGGATGATTCACACTAATCCAATTGGTCTTTGGTACACAGGGTGGCCCTCTCCCTGAGCTAATATTGACAAAGCACCGGGGATTTCTTTTTCCTCCTCCCGCTGAGCCTTTACCCACCCTTCACGCCACAGGCTCCGAGACGCACTGCAGACCTTTACTGAACACCAGCTGTATGCTTCAGCCCCTCCCTCCTTCTCTCCTTCCCCAGCCCCCCGATGTCTGCGGCCCCCAGATCTGCCTCACGTGTTTCCGTGGAGACAAGGAGACCAAAAAAATTTCTAGTAAGGAGACTGGAAGAATTGTTCTTACTAAAATTTTAAACCCTTCTAGCATCAGAGCACACTGTAGACCTCACTGCGCAGAGAATAAACTGCTGCCACAAATCTGGTCACAAGGTTCAATAAAATTAGTAAGAATGCAACACTTGCATTTGCTAAGTGTCTGGAATAGCCAGATATTTCTGTAGCGTCACTGATCTTGACTTGTTTTCACTCAGACAGTCTTATCTATGCAGCCCACGGTATTTGAGCATTTCTTCTAGGTCCTCAGCACCCACTATCATTAGATAGTCTCGTCATCTCATTAATATATTTACACAGTGCCCACCGGACTGTTGAGAATTACCTGTCTATCCTACTTCGTCAGAAGTTTTAAAATTATAAAGCCAAGCGTCCTTGTCAAAGACACCTAAGGTGATTCTCACGAGTTCCACGAGGTTTCCACGTGGGCCTTCTGGTCGATATTTGATAAAGGAGGTTCCTCCCCCTCCCTCTCCAGCAGCAGTATTTCCCTTCCAACAACACCCTGCGCTGCAATTGTTCCAGGCTGACATGTTTACGGCCACCACCATGAACCCTGACTGTCATTCCCCTATGGCTTGGTGAGCATCTGGGCCAGGACGAGTCCGTGTACTAGAACGCCGGCAACAGAGCACCCTTCCACCCCAGGACTACGTGCTTACCTGGAAAAGCTGAAGAAGTAAAGCGTGAAAGGGCCTAAGAATCTTCTCCTCCTTCCTCTCCGGCCTCCTCTTCTTCCCCTTCCTCAGCTTCCTCGGCTTCCTCTTCCTCTGCTTCCCCTTCTGCTCCCTCTTCCGTTACTTCTTCCGTCTTATTTAAACAAAAATTTCATTATTTGTGAGAAAGGTCACAGATACACTGAGGAAAGAAATGTAAACTCTCACACTAGAGATGAGGGCCTCCCACACTCCACCCCCAACACAGACATATCCCATCACACACACAATACACACAACACACATCACACACAATACACACAACACACCTCACACACACAACACACACAATATACATCTCACACACAATATACACAATACATACACACATCACACACACAATACATACATATCACACACAACACACATCATACATGCAACACACACATAATATACACAACATGCATCACACACACTACACAACACACACACCTATCACACACAACACACATCACACACAACACAGAATACACACACAACACACATCACATGCATCCCACACATAATACACACAACATATCACACATACAACATATCACACACAGAACATACATCACACACAGTACACACACACACACACACAGGCCCCACAATTTGGAATGGTGTTGCAGAGCACTACATTAATTCTAAAGGGTATTCATGATTTCTCTTAAGCATGTCGTCTTTACTCATATTAACAGACTATTGTCATCAAATTACTTTAAAAAATTTAGAAGGCTATTAGAAGAATAAAACATAAAAGGAATCTCAGAGAATAGAATTCTATTACAAAAGATGAAGCTTTTAAATGTGTAAGTTGGTTATATTTTGTTATAGGAATCTGATTTTTTTCAAGCCAAAGTCATCAGCAACCTATGACATATAAGCTGAAATTACTTCCAAATTAATAGTACCTCCTATCTTTATATATAAAAATGGGATTTTTAAAAATGGAAGCTTGATGGTGAAGCTGTGAAATGTGTAAACCTGGTGATTCACAGACCTGTACCCCTGAGGATAAACATACATTATATGTTTATTTAAAAAATTTAAAAATTAATTTAAAAAAATGGAAACTTGTCTAACAACAAAGAAACTAATGGAAAGATGTAATTTATAGATAATTTTTAAAATCATAGCATAGAACAGGCTAGAAATAACCTTTAGGTCTAGGAATAGGGATTAATTTGACAAAATGACATTAAAGCTAATGAAGCAGATCTATACTTACCGCCTTCCCTCCCTCAAAAACCATACACACAATTCATGAATGAAAGTAGATTACAAAAGGGTATTCATCAAGATTTGATGTGTGTGTGTGTGTGTGTGTGTGTGTAACTAGTGGCTACCTCTGGGTAATGGGGCTGTAAACTATTTTTGTCTTCCTTTTTAATCTGTACTTTCTCAATTTTTTATGAAGTCATGAACTATTTCTGGGGTGCCTGGGTGGCTCAGTCAACTGAGCATGTGACTCTTGGTTTCAACTCAATTCATGATCTCAGTGTCATGAGATCAAGCCCCAAATATGAC
The DNA here is from genome assembly GCF_922984935.1 of Meles meles. Taxonomy (NCBI): domain Eukaryota; kingdom Metazoa; phylum Chordata; class Mammalia; order Carnivora; family Mustelidae; genus Meles; species Meles meles. Next base: position 158,950,893 of record NC_060069.1, on the reverse strand, counting down.
CGTGCTGGCTGTGGAGCCTGGTTAAGATTCTCTCCCTCTCCTGCTCCTCCCTGCTCATCTAAAAATAAATAAATAATAAAAGATCATGAACTATTTCTTTTTTGTTTTAAAGGATTTTATTTATCTATATATTTTAGAGAACAAGAGAGGGAGAGCAGGTGCACGCCCACAAGCAGGGGGAGTGGGAGGGAGAGAAACAAGCAGACTCTGACCCAAGAACAAAGCCCTGTTCAGGGCTCAACCTCATGACCCTGAGATCATGACCTGAGCAGAAATCAAGAATCTGATAGTTAACTGAATGAGCCACCCAGGCACCCTGATCATGAACTATTTCTAATTTTAAAAAGCAACAATATTGGGGCACCTGGGTGGCTCAGTGGGTTAAGCCTCTGCCTTCGGTCCAGGTCATGATCTCAGGGTCCTGGGATCGAGCTTCACATCGGCCTCTCTGCTTGGCAGGGAGCCTGCTTCTCTCTCTCTGCTTGCTTCTCTGCCTACTTGTGATCTATCTCTCTCTGTGTCAAATAAAATAAATAAAATCTTTTTAAAAATTAAAATAAAATTAAATAAATAAATAAATAAATAAAAAGTAACAATAGATTTTTTTAGGGGAATTTCTTTTGACCTTCAGGACCCTTTTTAATGTTGATGACCTTCATCCACAAAGGACTTGATGAGACACCGAGATAATACGTTTGGTGATTTTTGGTAAATTATTCTCCCTATCCTTGAGTTCTCATTTTGATTGAGCTCTTTGATTAGCATTTTCAAACAATTAATCAAAAAACATTCATTCACAATATTCAAAAACTCTGGGTTACAGTGAAAGTCACTGAACGTCAGCTCACATGGGGGACTGGATACGAGGGAAAATCTGAGAACATTCCTTTGGACCTGCCCTCAGAATCCACCAACATTCTCTCAGCTGATTCCTCTACATACAGACATGATTCCATCCCTGCGAGGGTTTAAATTTAAAACTCCCTCGACGCCCAGGTCACATGCCTCAGGCTCAACAAGAATCTCAATCTGCCTCATTTGGACATGTAGCACATCGCAGCAATGAAAAAATCACATGCTGCCCTTGCAGGGCTAAAGTAATGAAATTCTCGTAAATGCCTTATAATGAAGTCCCTCCCCCAGTGCCGATTAGGAAGCAAATCAAAATTTCTCAAACAAGAGAAAGATCCTTCTTGGAAGCTTTCAATTAAGAATTAGAACATTTCAACAAGCAGGAAAAGAATGGGAAAGAAGGGGGTTCATCTGTAAAAAGGTTAAGCCGAGTTACAGACCTCCTCGGGTCTGGGGTCTCTTTCCCCCTTCTCATTTCCTGCTACTCACCTCAATCACTGAAAGAAAATTAAGGATTTGGGTGTTGTTTGGGTTTTTTTACTAAACACAAGTTCTTAATATAAAACAAATATTATTGTCTTTGAAATTAGATGGACTTTTTTTTATTAATTTTCAGCATAACAGAATTCATTGTTTTTGCACCATGCCCAGTGCTCCATGCAATACATACCCTCCTTAATACCCACCACCTTGTTCCCCCAACCTCCCACCCCCCGCCCCTTCAAAACCCTCACATTGTTTTTCAGAGTCCATAGTCTCTCATGGTTCACCTCCCATTCCAATTTCCCTCAACTCCCTTCTCCTCTCCATCTCCCCATGTCCTCCATGTTATTTGTTATGCTCCGCAAATAAGTGAGACCATATGATAATTGACTCTCTCTGCTTGACTTATTTCACTCAGCATAATCTCTTCCAGTCCCGTCCATGTTGATACAAAAGTTGGGTATTCATCCTTTCTGATGGAGGCATAATACTCCATAGTGTATATGGACCACATCTTCCTTATCCATTCATCCGTTGAAGGGCGTCTTGGTTCTTTCCACAGTTTGGCGACCGTGGCCATTGCTGCTATAAACATTGGGGTATAGATGGCCCTTCTTTTCACTACTAGATGGACTTTTTATGATGAGTTTTGAAATTGGCTACCCCCCTGACAAAACCTCAGGTTACCTAGAGCTTATATTCTCATCCAGTAGTTCTCAGAGTTGATGGGGCATCAGAAACACCTGAAGAGCTTGCTAACCCACAGTTTGCTGGGCTGCACCTCAGATGTTCTGATTCAAGAGATCTGGGGCCAGGCCTGAAAATGTGCATTTGCAGAGGTTCCCAGGTGAGGCTGCTGCTGCTGCTCTGGGAACCCCACTTTGAGAACCTCCACTGCATCTCTGTTCTCTCCCTTGAATCACGCTGATTGACAGCCAGAGCACGGTGAACACTCACAAGGAGTACGTTTGGTATTCATCTTCCGGGGGGGTTATGTTTCTTCCCACACTTGTGCATGGAAGTTAGAGTCATATTGTAATTACATCATTTCAATAAATATCATGGAAACCAATGAAATAGGAGCATGAAAGGATTTTTTTTCTATGTGAACTTAACAAAATGCTTTAGAAAGACCCAGTATTTGTAAGTCACCTTAAAAACTTATCATCAAATGAGGTGCCAAAAAACTGAGATACCCAGGGAGGTCTCACAAAACCCAGACAGATTACACACCTGGTTTACTTTGTAGGCATCTTTAAATTTCTGCTCTATTTTAATGAAGCCAAAACTAATTTTCTACACAGAAAAAGGAGTTCTGTTTGTGTTAGAAAGACAATAGGTGATTCTAATCATTGAACTCTTGTTAAAGAAATAGTCTTTCTCCTGCATCAAAAACACTAGCAGTAAGTATACGTGTGTATATTTCAAATTGGGGTGAAAATTCTAGGCTTCTATGTGTTTACAACTTAGCGCTTGAAGTGACTTCTTCAACTGGTCAAACCACCTTCAGTTCCAAACACAGGACGTGAGGTCTTCCCTTGTACCTGGGAATGTTGGTTATTATTTAAGTATACAATCTACAAGCAAACATCAGCCAATCCAATAATAGGTTACATTACATTACAGAGGATAAATCTTACTTCCTTAAATGTGTCTTTCATAGCTTTAATACTGTTTTTTAGTTGGGTTTTTGTTTCGTTTTATTTGGTTTTTCTTTTGTTGTTGTTGGTTTTAAGTAGGCCGCATGCCCAGCGTGGGGCTTGGACCCACAACCCTGAGATCAAGACCTGAGCTGAGATCAAGAGTCAGAGGCTTTACTGGCTGAGCCACCCAGGAGCCCCTCTAGTTTTTCTTTTAATGCTTTAATTGTGCTTTTAAATCTTATATCCTCAGTACTCCTAATTTCTGAGTACTTGTTTTGTTGGATTCTTAATCTTCTGTCTCCGTGACACTCGATTCTCTTCTATTTAAGTCTTATCTACCTTTATTCATAGAAGGCATTTCTTTTTTTTTTTTAAAGATTTTTTTTTTATTTATTCATTTGACAGAGAGAGAGATCACAAGTAGGCAGAGAGTCAGGCAGAGAGAGAGGAAGGGAAGCAGGCTCCCTGCAGAGCAGAGAGCCCGATGCGGGGCTCGATCCCAGGACCCTGAGATCATGACCTGAGCCGAAGGCAGCGGCTTAATCCACTGAGCCACCCAGGCGCCCCCATAGAAGGCATTTCTTTTTTAAATTCTTTATCTTATTGAATGCATATGCTTCCTTTGCATCCTTAATTTTAAGTCTTTTTATAATCCTTTTCCTTCTTGTCAGTGGGTGTTTTCTCTTGTGGACGTACGAAGAGGGCCAAGAGGAAGGCTGTGCCCCAGCAGGGACTCAGAGGCTCTTGCTATGCAAGCTCTTACCCTCTTCAATCCTGGCCTCCTAAAGGAAGACAGACTCTCAACCTCAGTTCTATCAGACAACTGAAGGCCTGCCGGTCCAAGCCCTACAGGGCCTCATTCACCAGTCACGGGAGGCAAGCTCCTGGTGACTCTATGGCTCACAAGTGGATGAGAAGCACTGCTCTAATATAACTTCCAGGTTGGGGGAGGGCATGTTAGAAATTCTTCCCAAATTAGTCACGCTCTCCCTGGATAGATTCCCACTAGAGCCATGTTATGGTTTCCTAATGTTGCGTATCTTCCAGACACTTCATGACGAGCTGTGTGTGTGAACTTCCATGATACACAGCTATATTTGACTTGATATTACATGCTATCTTGACATCCGGTAAAATCTGGAAGGCCGGAAATGGCCTTAGGACTGGCCAAAGATTAGGTCTCCTACCTAAGCAGCCTGCTTTACCAAGGACCCAGGTACCACCGTGCCTGCCTTTCCCCTGGAATTATTCCAACAAGCCAATCACAGGGCACACTGAGCCCTCTTGATACCACAAAGCCTGCCTCCCACCCCTCAAACTGTTCACACTGTCCCGAGGGCACCCCCTATGTCCCTGCACTGTGTTGATGTCCTCATCCCTTGGGCATAGAGAATATGTCATGAACTGCGGTGAATCTCATCTGCCCCATCTCAAGGGCTGTGTGTTGGCCATCCCCATGACCATCGGAAGGCATCCTTCCCCTAACAACGAGGTGCACAGGAGGCATTCTGAACAACACGGCTAAGCACCATGCAAACTGCATTAACTGTTCACACTGTGCAGTAAGGGGGAGGGGAAGAACAGAAGCATGACCTGGTCCAGCCCTGCAGACTCCACAGGCAACACCTCCACCAAGGGGGCTCCAGCTAGGGGCACCACCACACCCTATTTCTCCATCCACCTTTCTTCGATAAATTTGCCTCTGACTTGCTATAGCTCCCTTCTCAGCAAGCTAAAGGAGGATTATCGGGGATGTAGGCTACGTTAGCTTCTTCGTGTCATGAAGAACAGGGAGAATGTGGCTACAGCCACAATTCTCTGACTTAAAGATGATTTTATTAAGCACTGCTGTTAAATATGCTACTGTACCTGTTGTCACTGTCCCTCCACTCTTCCGTAGGTCCACAAGTAGAAATTTTTAAAAATACATGAATTCATTCAATTTTAACTTTTTTTTTTTAAAGATTTTATTTATTTATTTGACGGACAGAGATCACACATAGGCAGAGAGGCAGGCAGAGAGAGAGGAAGGGAAGCAGGCTCCCCACTGAGCTGAGAGCCCGATGCCGGGCTCGATTCCAGGACCCTGGGATCATGACCTGAGCCGAAGGCAGAGGCTTTAACCCACCGAGCCACCCAGGCGCCCCCCAAAAAGGAATTTTAAAAAGTAATTTACAATAAAACATTAGGCATTTCAATATGAATTTCTTGTCAGGGCTACATTAAGAGACATAACAAAGCAATCAGATGCTCACAGCTACAGGCAGATCATCGTGGACACGAAGTTACAAATGCAGACAGATACATATGTCTTTTGATTACACACATGTGCCCATTTTGCTGGTGATAGACACAGGTGTGCGGTATAGGTGGTGACTCCAACACTGCCACCAGCACCGCCATTGATGATGTGATTTTTTTTTTCATATTAGTAAACACTTCTTGGTAAAGTTTGGAAGTGTTTTCCCTTGATTTATAATCTATGCAAAAATTACCTTATGGTGTTATCTAAAACAGATTTATATTCTAGATTCAGAGCGTTACAAACAGATTCATGCCCCATGGAGAAAAGCCAGGAGAGGGAAAAATGGATACAGATTTAAGAGACATTTAAAAAAAATGGAATGTGTGGATCTTGTCTGAGTCCAGATTCAAGTAAACACACTTTCTTGAGATGTTCAGGTGGATCTGAACACGGACTAAGTGTTGAATGATGCGGAAGCACTGCTGATAATTTTGTGGGATATGATAATGATACTGTGGTTATGTAAGGCAAAACTGTCCTTATTTAGTAGAGTTGCACTGTGATATACTTAAGAGTGCTATGCCACATTATATGGGATTTGCTTGAAAAGATTCAGCAATGAGAGAAAAAATATATATATGGAAAGGAAGGAAAGGATGAATCAAGAGTAGCAAAACATTTCAAAGCCTGAAATGGATCCGATATGATCTAAAGTTTCAGGGTAAAGATTAATTTGAATCAGGTTATTTTAAGGCAATTTTAACATAGTCCTCAGAATCAACAAAAATGTGAGCATAGAGAATAAGAAGACCAGATGAAACAAGATGAAAACTAGACCAAATTAGATTGGCCAGTTGAAAGCAAATTTAGGGACCCCTGGTGGTTCAATCTGCAATTTTGGCTCAAGTATGACCCCAGGGTTCCGGGATTGGGTCCCACACTGAACTCCCCGATCAGCAGGGAGTCTGCTCCTCCGTCTCCCATTGTCTCTCAAATAAATAAACAAAATCCCCAAAAAAAAAAAAAAAAAAAGAAATTCTCTCCCCTTCTCTCTGCCCCTCTCCCCTGCTCACTTGCACATGCGCGCGCTCTCTCTCTCAAAAAAACTTAAAAAAATCTTTACGGGTGCCTGGGTGGCTCAGTCATTTAAGCATCTGCCTTCAGTTTAGGTCATGCTCTCAGGGTCCTGGAATTAAGCCCCACGTCAGGCTTTAAGTTAAATCTAAAAACTAAACAAACGGGGCACCTGGTTGGCTCAGTTGTTTGAGCACCCGATCTTAATTTTGGCTCAGGTCATGATCTCCAGGTCGTGGGATCAAGTCCTGGGTCACACTCTGCATGCTAATCACTGAGTCTGCTTCAGATTCTCTGTCTCCCTCTGCCCTTCCCCCACTCATACTCTCTTTCCCTCTCTCTCTCTCTAAAATAAATAAAATCTTTACAAATGTATTTAAAATTAAACTATGATACATTTTCATCAAAATGAAAGACATTAATGCATTGATGAAATATATAAATAGCAAAGACATGATAACTAAGTGATGCCTACTTATTTTATGTGTTATGCTTGAAGCCCTTAGAATGCAGATTACAGACATTTTTTCCCCACTCTTACTCCTGAGAAAACATAATTCATTAGTAATACTGCCTCATTATGTGTTTAATTCTGTCTATATCCAGAGAACATGGGAGATCTGTAGCTATCTAGGAGAAATCAGACCATACATGCAAGCAATTAAAAATTAAAATAAAATTATGTCTTTTCTGAATTTATGTCCCTGTAAGTATGCCTTTAGTTCAGTTCTGAACCAGTAAATAAAAGTAGTCAAAAAGTTAATCCTCCATCAAAACAAAATAATCACATTTCTGAAACATTGAGTATTTAAACACTGATTTCTGGTTAAAGAAAGGAATGGGCGAGGTAGGAGAGGGTGAAGTCATCCCAACTTCAGAGAGGCCTGCACTGTACCAGCCCACTGGAATTTCGGTTTGCCTGGATCAAAGTAGTAGGACCAGGCTATATCTCCTACAAATGTAAGGAAACAAGAATTTTTCTAGCCCTTCCCAAAACAGCCCTTGCTAAGTGTCTGTGGGGCCAGTATATTAGAATTGCTTTAATTATAAGTGGAGGGAGCAGTCCCTAAGAATTCCTCATGCCTTACAACTCGGGCAGTGAGCTTATGGAATCTTGCCCTGGGGGAGTTGAAAGCAATCTCACCTTCCCATAGCCTCTCACTCCATTCCTCCTTTGGACAGACAAGGTCACCAAGGCCAGAGAGAGAGTTAAATAATTTGCTAAAGGTCAGAGGACAAGTAAGCAACACAATCAGGATTGACTTTGAGGCTCCTGGTCCCTGATTCAGTGCCCTTCCTATCTACCTACCATGCTATTTCTCAACATCAGGAACAGAAAAGGCAAAATCATGGAAGACGGGTGATAAGGACCCACCACATCCCCATTGCAGCCCCCGTTCTTGGCCAGCTCTGGAAGCACACTCTCAGATTTCTGAGGTTGGCAGAGAAAATACAGAACCAGGAAGGCTGCTCCAGCTGGCCAGGTCGAGTCAGCCCCACAGGTCTGCCCAGCACACGGAATCTCCAAACTAATCCCTACACCGCTGGCAAGGCACCAAGTTTCAGTGCTAAGATAATGTCCAAGAAAAGAGAGGCCCACTCTTGTTGGTTTCTCAGCAATGTGTTGAGTTCAGCCCATTCTTGGGCCCTCCCTTCCATGACCCCCAGCTTCTCTCATGGGGCACAGCACCCTAGTATTCCTTATCCCTGACCCGATCTCTACACCATGGCGAGGGATGTTGTCCCAGGACACCACACACCTTACCATGCTTCCCTCGTGTTGAGAAACTTCCATCGTTACAAGAAACTTCCATCTGTTATCCTAAGGATGGCTGGAAGAGCATCACAGTTGGGCCCCTGCTTACCCCCCACCCTGCCATACCCCTCACCACTCCTTATTTCGGCCATATGGACCACATGCTACTTTCTCACATTGGCCACCTTCTAGGACACTGCTTAAAATGACACCTTCAAGGAAGACGCTCCTGACCCACAAGGCTGAGTTACGGGATCCCTTCATCTGTTCCCATGACCATCATTTATCTGTCTCCCTGACTGGTCTGTGTACTCCTTCGGGCATGTCCTGTGTCTTCATTCATTTTTGGGTCTCCAGGATCCAGCCCCTGTCTGGAACCAAGGTATAAGCTCACTAAATGTGCTAAGTGACCAGATAAATGAACAAATACTCTGCTGACAACTGTTTGGACCTCTAAAAACATTAATTTCTCTTTTATCCACATGATATCAAATTAAAATGTGCAACAGAAAATTATCAGCTATGTAGAATTTCACATTTTTCTAAATTCAATTATCTATATGAAGTGCATTCAGCTGAACCAAACGCACTAACAAGACACACACTGCTAAAAATGGGGTCATACTTAGAGCAAGGCTGGAGGACGGGAGGGGGTCCCACAGGAATCAGTGCAAGCCAGAGCTTTGACAGTTAGCCAGCAGCAATTACCAAGGGACCAAAGACTCCCTACCAAGATCTGAATTGATCTTAATTTCTTAAAAGAAACATAAAATGGGGAAAGTAATTGCCCAGAGTATTTATAGAACGACTTAGCCACCCAAAAAATCAAGAATACTTTGAAGAACCCAGGATGTGACCATCACCAGCTCTCCTAGAACATAAGCTCTGGGGGAGCAGAGACGCTGTTGTTTTCATCACTCTGTCCCTGGTCCCCAGAATCCTGCCTGGCAGGCAGCAGCACAAGCTGTCAACAGCATATTTTTTTTTAAAGATTTTATTTATTTGATGGAGAGAGAGAGATCACAAGTAGGCAGAGAGGCAGGCAGAGAGAGAGGGGGAAGCAGGCTCCCCGCCGAGCAGAGAGCCGATACGGGGCTCGATCCCAGGACCCTGAGATCATGACCTGAGCCGAAGGCAGAGGCTTTAACCCACTGAGCCCCCCAGGTGCCCGTCAATAGTATATTGAATGGATGCACTTATATTCGCTATTTCTGCCTCTAATCCCTCATAGGAGGAGGGGGATATATTATGGAAATAGAACTTAAACTCCCATCCTTAGATCACAGAATTATAAAACATCAGAATTGGCAGAACCTTAAAAGTCATCCATATTCAATGCTTGAGACAGACCTTTATGATTGGCAAATAATTATACCAGCAAAAATCTTTTGTTTTGTAAGATCATTATGATCACGTGGTCAGTTGAGCTAAGCTCTTGCAAATCTTAGGATAGGCTATGCATCATTCAACTGATAAAGCCACAACTTAAAATCATTTTACCTTGTTGCTCCTATAATAAAGATAGGGGAAGCCTCTGCAGTGGAGAGTCTTAGAACCTTCCCCGGCAGCTATCCTGGTTGGGAACTTGGCCAGCGAGCCAGGCCACACAGGTGGCATGCAGCCAGGATGAGGGACAGGTGTCAGCTGTGGTGAGTGTCAGGCAGTGGCCGGTTAGGACAGGTGGCTGGTGTGGAAGGAAACTGAGGGCCAGCCCAAAGTGACCTGAGGAGGGCGAGTGGTCTCCGAGTGGCTGGAAATCTCAGGGACAAAGGCAGAGTTCTCTCCATCTCCCGGCACTGCAGGGATCTGGCCTGAGACTCAGTAGCTCCTCAAAGACCTAAACCTATCTCTGCCCCTCAAGAAATCAACTCTCCGGGGTGCCTGGGTGGCTCAGTGGTTTAAGTCTCTGCCTTCAGCTCAGGTCATGATCTTGGTGTCCTGGGATCGAGTCCCATATAGGGCTCTCTGCTCAACGGGGAGCCTGCTTCCTCCTCTCCCTCTCTCTGCCTGCCTCTCTGCCTACTTGTGATCTTTCTGTGTCAAATAAATAAATCAAATCTTTAAAAAAAGAAAGAAAGAAATCAACTCTCCTCAGGACTGGTTTTGGAGCAAGCCGAGTGGGCTTTACAAGCCATAATCATGTAGTCAGGCAAGCCAAGGTCTTAAGAGATTTTTGGAGAGGACCACTGAGTTGGCAAGAAGCACAACTTAAAATAATTGTTACCTCAGGGGAAACCAAACACGAAGGTGAACCAGCTACAACATGTCCAGGCTCCCATAAAGTTCTCACGAGGCCCCCAGACCGCAGCCCCTTCCTCAGAGTGCACCCTGCAGATGAGGTGAACTTCTGCTTCCTTCCCTTCCTCCTCAGAGGCCACGCACAGCTCACCTCTCCTCCCTAGCTCCCCATCCCTCCCGGGTCAGCAGGGAAGACAACCACCAAGTCCCCTCTCTACTGGGGTCTGGAGCAACAGAGGAGATCTTCTGTTCACCGTCCTGCCTCCCAAATTCCCCCAACCCCCCAGCGCCTGGTAAGGCGTATCTTGGCCTCTGGCGTTTAAGAGCCGGGACACTTGTGTTGGTGGTCAGGGGAAGTCCGTTTCACTACAGGAGGTGATGGCTTCTGTCTCCATTTCTGATTTGTTTTGTAAACCAAGAGTGATATTCTTAGATAAATATTTCTCACCACTAAAATGGCATCAAAGGGGCATGTGGGTGGCTCAGTCAGTGAAGCGTCTGCCTTTGGCTTGGGTCATGGGATCGAGTCCCATGTCGTGCTCCCTGCTCAGTGGGGAGTCTGCTCCTTCCTCTCCCTCTGCTCCTCCCCAGCTGTGTCTCTGTGTCTTTCTCTCAAATAAATAAATAAATAAAATCTTTAAAAACTAAATAAGTAGATAAAATGAAATAAGATAAAAAGGCATCAAGTATGTCCCGAGTGAGCACTTAGAGGAACAAGCCCACGCCTCAGATGCTTACTTAGCCTGTTATCCCTCGGTTTAACGTCGCCAGACGCCTCAGGCAGTTGCTACCATTGTACACTTGAAAACTATTCTTAACACACAAAGGAAAGGCCTGCAATGAGGGTGCACACTGAGTCAGCTCTGTAGTCTGTTCCACAGAGGCAGCGGCATCACGTTCTGGTGTCCACACTGCCCCGTGGCTATGGGGGATGTCAGCCCTGGGCGCCGCCACAGGCAGGCCACATAGGACGCTGAACAATGTCCCTGTACATCTATAATTATTTCAGAAGGAAAGGTGAAAATATGTTTGGACTCTATGTCATAAATAGTGTGGCCAAATGCCAGGATATGAATGATGTTTTGTTCTCCTTAGCACACAACTCTGGGGACAGGGAATGGAGTTACTACCCCTCCCACACTCCAAGAAGACAGCCACAGGTTGGTGGTTGGGCTCCTGGGGAAGAATGCAGAGGCCTTGCTTTTTAAGACCGTAGGCCTGCTAGGAGAGGCGATGAATCTCGACAGTCCCTATAAAGGGGGGCTTGGAGCTTGGGTTTGGAGTTGTCTTGACAGAAGCAGCCAGAGTGGGGACACAGGGGCAGAAGGGGAAATGCTGAACCCCGGGGCAGCAGATGCGCTCCGTCAGAGGCAGAGGGCCTGACCCAGCCAAGGGGCCAGTGTCCACCAGCCCCTCACCCTGATGGAAGGTCCCGCCAGCATGAGGTGGAGGGCTGAAGCAGATAGCATGCTGGCAGACAAACAGAAGAAGCTGACATTCTTGCCACATGATTTAGGACCCAAAGGAGGCTCACGGGTCCTGGAACCCTTCTATTCCCCACGGAGGGAGCAGAGGGAGCCCTGCTGTTCAAATACAACCGGCCAGGAGGAGCAAAACATTAAGAGTCCATGGAATCTCCTCCCGGTGGTTTTCAACAGACCAGAGCTTTATCTAAAAAAGCTCTGGCTTTCTGGATTGATCTGGGCTGTAAGATCTAGAAGAATCTACCAGGACGTGTCTAGTGCTTTGAAAATCAATGTTTAAAGAGGTAAGACCCAGCAATCTAGTTAGCTTCTCCGTTAGTTACAAATTAACCTATCTAAGTCCGAGTGCACCGTGGGTCAAAAGGTGTGACGACAAAAAGCCTGGGTGGCCGTCCCATCTTAACCCTGAAAAACAAACCCAAGGGGTGCCTGGGTGGCTCTGTCGGCTGAGCGTCTGACTCTTGATTCCAGCTCAGACCAAGATCTCAGGGTCAGGAGACGAGACTTACGTCAGGCTCCAGGCCCAGCAGGGAGTCTGAGATTCTCTTGCCCTCTGCCCCTCCCCCATGCACTCCTCTCTTTCTCTCTCAAATAAATAAATAAATCTGAATGAATGAATGAATGAAAGAACCCCAAAAACATTTAAACTGATGAGAGGTTTTTTAAGTACAAAATGCAACCATTCAAAATATAAGATAGTTTCGTCTCCTTTTCAAATTTCAGTCCATTTTCCTCTATACTCAGTCCCAAAGTTAATCATGTTACTATGCATTTGTGATGCCCACTGACAAATCATGGGGTTTCTTTCTTACACAACTGAATTAAAGTGAGGCAAAGGCATGGATCATTGTCAAATGGAAGAAAGTCAGAATCTATCTTTATGTAGAATATTATTAAAGAGTTGAAGATGAGTTTGATCATTAATGTGAGTAATACATTCATCTAAAATTAAAATGTCTTTTACTTAGTCATTTCTCCATCAGAGCCCAGGCAAAAATAACAAAAATTATTTTTTTTATATTCCTACCAGGATTATAATTTACTTTGTAAGGAGTTCTCAATTCAAAAAAAAAAAAAACAAAACAAAAACAAAAACCTAACAAACAGAACCCCAGATCTGATGGCTTAGCACCTCCCTGAACACCAGCTGAGAAGAGGAAGTAGACCCATCTTTGCTGTAGCTATAAAAATGTTACCTTCCTCTGGATCCCCAGGAGAAAGGGATTAGGGTGTAATGTTTCTTAGTTTCTCCATCTTACAGGAAGCAAACTGGATTTCAGAAAGTATTAATCAATAATACCATAAGAGGGCGCTAAGCAATTCCTGTAGTCTGCACTATAAAAACACGGATTTTCAAATGACAATGTAACGAGATTGCCACTATATTTAATTTAAAATTTATTATTTCTGAACGATACAGGCTGCCACGAAACTCCATCTAACTTCTAGGTTGGGATTAAAGATCCTGTGTTTTTCCAAACAAAAGACTTCAAAGAGTCTTGAATTATCAACACTTTGAAATAGCCATCTTTATTTTTTAAATTTTATTTATTTATTTGACAGACCCAGTCAGAAAGGGAACACAAGCAAGGGGAGTGGGATGGGGGGGGGGGGAGAAGCAGGCCTCCCGCTGAGCAAGAGGGCCAATGAGGGGCTTGATCTCAGGACCCTGGAATCACTACTCGAGCTGAAGGCAGATGCTTAACGACTGCTTACGACCAAGACGCCCCTAGCCATCTTTAAATATGAGGAACTTACTGCCCTGGCCCCTCCAGATTTAAATTCTTTAAGATACAAATGAATTGATACCCATGCCCACCCCAACAAGCCCATAACATGGTTCCCTAGGGCCCTTTCTAACCACATTCTGTCTGCTGGGAATGAGATATCTACACCTTTTCTGGAATCAATAAATCAGTAAAAAAAAAAATCATAAATAGGTAAAAACGCAAACCATCATAGTTCAGTAAACAAGTCTCTGTTAAAACTGGCCCAATGCTTTTCGACCACTGAAACTCCGAGGGGGGCTCAGCCCGATGTCCACAACCCAACACACTCAGCTCCCTGAGCACCACCATTTCCGCTTACCTGGCTTCCCAGCCACATTTTCAGAATTCCATGACTAAGTGGCCCATCTGATCCCCCATTCTCTCAGCCTGGCCATTCTAGAACTACAGTCTGCCCTGCACTCCCACACCCACACCCCCTGCCCTTTATTCTAGGGCCCCGGAATTGGGACGCCTTTAGAATTAGATCACAGGCCTTGGAGCTGCTGATATTCCCATGATTGGATCTGAACTGACTATGGGTTTCCCTCCCCAGGGCCCCTTCTCTATCCCCAGCTCCTACTGGCTTCCCACAAAATGTCCTACCCCCTTACCTCTGTGTCCCCAGTAGGCAATGCTCTTGGCAGGCGTTCACTGGGAATCCATCATTACTCATGACCAAGGGATAAGGTCCCTTGTTTTATGAAGAACTTGAACCTAACCTACCCATAACAACACAACTATAGATTATTAAAGCCTTGTCTAGCCTTCCCCTTCAGACCTGGGTTCAGGTTCCTTCTCTGGCTTCCTTTTAGTCCTCAACCTGCCTTAACCACAGGAGTGAACACTTCTTCTTGCTTCCTCCCTGGCTGAACGCTCAGCTCCTGGCTTCCCTGCTCACTTCAGTGTGCTCAGGAAGATCACTTCAGTGTGCCCAGGAAGATTCCTGGCACATGGAAGGTGCTGCAATGCTTGTTGACCTGAATCCAGAGAAACCATGGGGCAAAAAACCAACACTCACATTCTTCTCTTCAGACTCGGCAAGGTTGCCCACATCCCCATTGTCCTCTTTTTGTGCCTCATTTTCTCCACTCTCTTCAGTCTTCTCTGTTCCCTAGACATAAAGTAAACCCATGGTATCACTAACCTTAGATAAGATTTCGACGAAAGACCAAACCACACATGCTACAGTTTTCTTACTTGGATTCACAGTATATAAACAAAGGGAACACAGACTTCCTATATGTTTGGTCACTTCGCTACTAGTACAGAATCACCACCCCCTGTATTGCTCATGGGACCTCCTATTGTAGGTCAGTATATCTGAGTCATGTGCATGGTAGAGAAATAAACACACTAATGAGGAGCTATAATTCACCCATTTAAGGCTTATAAAGAGAACTCCAAAGGATTTGATATTCAGGCAGAGTTTGTTTTCTGTTGCTTGAGTGGTGGCAGACTTTATCATTTTAGAGAGTAAGAAAAGATGATAGAGAATAGAGAGAGAGATAATATATGAATAGATGGATGGATGATGGATGGATGGATGGATGGATGATGGATAGATGGATGGATGATGGATGATGGACGGATGGAAGAAAGGATGGATGGATGGAAGGAAGGTTGGATGATGGATGGATGGATGGAAGGATGGATGGATGGATGGATGATGGATGGACAGATGGATGGACGGATGGAAGGAAGGATGGGAGGATGGATGGAAGGATGGAAGGAAGGAAGGATGGATGGAAGGATGATGAATGAATGATGGAAGGATGGATGGATGGATGATGGATAGGTGGATGATGGATGATAGTGAATAAATATATGGATAGATGGATGGATGATGGGTGGGTAGATGGATGGATAGATGGATGATGGATGATAGATAGATAAATAGATAGATAGATACTCTATCTATGTAGAGTTGAATGACAGAAAAGTGAAAACCAAGTAGACATTCTGAGGAAGGTAGTCGGGAAGATGGTTCAAGATACTAACTCTTACCTCTGCACTGCTCTGTTCCTCTCCCGCTACATCACCATTGGGAAGAGAAGATGTTTCCTCAGATGATTTTTTCACCTGCATTATATAAATTGAGAATGTTTGAGAATTTTCTTGAGGCTAATAGCTTACATTTCAACATTTTTTAACTATTGAAATTATACTTGTCTTCATCCTTCATTTTACCTTTACAACACTGTAGCCTGATAGGTAGGATGGTTACTACCACTCACACTTTAGAGATGAGAAAATCAAGGCAGAAAGCGTCACACTGCAAGTCAGAGGTGGGACTAGTTCTACGCCTCCTACTTTATGATCTTCAGACTTACCCACAGTTGCCAACCTTCTAAAATATTAAGCTAATTTTCTCATCATAAGAAAAAGTTTTGTAACTGTGTGAGGTGATGGATATCGACTAAACTTATTGTAGTAATCATTTCACAATATGTACATACATCAGATCTTTACGTTGTATACCTCAAACTAATACAATGTTACATGTAAATTATATCTCAACAAAACTGGGAAGAAAGCAGTTACTCGTATTTCAAAGGCAGTTAAACCATAGATTCACCCTCTAATGCCATGCTCCTATGATAGTCAATATCAAAATTTCTATATGTACCTGAAACTATCCTAATACATACATATAGGCTATTTTTTTTATTGGTTGCTATTTTTGTTTAATTTTTGTGGTTTTTAAAGCAGACATGGGAACATGGGGCACAACTTGATTTTTTAGCTTAATATATCATGTATATTTGCCCAAGTTAAATCAGATGGTTCTAACTTCATTTTTTTTAAAAAACTGCTGAATATTAAATATGCAATTTATTCAAATATTTCCCAGCTGACAGTTTTTCAGAATTTATCTGTTTGTACTCTATAAACAACACTTTACTAAGCTGAATAAAATGATGGGTTTTTTTTAATTTTTTAATTAGATCTCTTTCCAAAAAAAGAAACCATAGCAATTCATATTCCATAGTAAATAAATGAACATTCTCTTTTCCTTTATCTTCATTACAAGAAGATGATAGCTCTTTTTGATCTCTGATAACACACTGGGGACAAAATGGAATTTTATTTTTGTTTTAATTTACATTTTCCTAATTAAGAAGAGAAAGCATATTTTTCATGAGTTTTAGCCAGTTATATTTCTTGTCCAGCTACCTGCCTTCATATGTTTGCCCCTTTTCACTTCAGTTGGTTGTCTTTTATTGTCAATTTTTAGAGGTTCTTTATATAATAGAAATATTAGCTCTCTGTCAGGTTACAACTTTTTTTTTTAGTCTATAAAGTTTTATGAATTTTGTTTTTCAGTTTTTAGTCTTTTACATAAAATAAATTTACCTCATTTTATTATCTGAAATGCAGTGCTGTTCTTCTATATTAATTAAGAACATCCACAGCTTTAATTACTCTAGAATTTAATTTTACATATAATGTAAAGTAGGGCTCTGTTTTTCATCCAGATAAACAGCAAAGTATATCTGCATTATTTATAGGTCATCATTTTCCCATTTAATTAAGATGTTTTTGTCACATATTAAGTTTTTTTTCTTTTAAGATTTTATTTATTTATTTGACAGAGAGAGATCACAAGTAGATAGAGAGGCAGGCAGAGAGAGAGAGAGAGGGAAGCAGACTCCCTGCTGAGCAGAGAGCCCGATGCGGGACTCGATCCCAGGACCCCGAGATCATGACCTGAGCCGAAGGCAGTGGCTTAACCCACTGAGCCACCCAGGCGCCCCACATATTAAGTTTTATGTATATATTTGCATCTGTTAATATACGATTCTATATATGAATATCAAGACATGCCCATGAATATATTTATTAGTTCCCATGCCAACATACTGCTTTTATCAGTGTAGTGTTTAACATGAATATTAATATTCAGAATAGCAAGTTGCTACACAAAGTCTTTTTTAAGTTTTTCTCGGCTCTTCTCAGACATTTTTCATTCTAATAAATTTTAAAGCCTTTTTTCCTGGTGTCAAATTTTTAAAAATAAGCTTTTGGTTAAAACAGCATTAAATAGGGGTGCCTGGGTGGCACAGTTGGTTAAGCATCTGACTCTTAGTTTTGGCTTGGGTCATGATCTCAGGGTTCTGAGATCAAGCCCTACGTGGGGCTCCACACTAGCAAGGAAACCGCTTGACATTCTCTCTCCTTCACCCTCTGCCCCTCCTGCCTGTGCTCTCTTTCTAAAATAAATAAATAAATAAATCTTTAAAAAATAAAATGAAATAGTATTAATTATATTTATTAGTTTAGAAAATGTTCACTTCTTTTTTTTTTAATGTTCTAGTTCATGCATGTTTCTAGCCAGCATCGTAACATAAGCTTTTTTTTTTTTAAGATTTTATTTATTTATTTTACAGAGAGAGAGAGATCACAAGTAGGCGGAGAGGCAGGCAGAGAGAGAGAGAGGAGGAAGCAGGCTCTCCCCACTGAGCAGAGAGCCCAATGCAGGTCTTGATCCCAGGACCCCAGGATCATGACCTGAGCCAAAGGCAGAGGTTTAACCTACTGAGCCACCCAGGTGCCCCGAAAATGTTCACTTCTTATTTTTTAGTCAACATATCCAGACACATTGTAGGTCTCCCTATTACTTTAGTATTTGTGGGTGTCTTTCAGAATAAAATTACGTTCTTCATAATGTGAAGCCCCATATTTTTCTTGAAAAATTTATTCCTAATTATTTTATGGATTTTTATCACCATTGTGAATGAGATTTGATTTTTACATTCTAACTTCCTATCCGTTATTGTTGATATAAACAAAAACTACTAACTTTTATGTTTTTCTTTTATCCAAAAATGTCATAAACTCTTAATTCTAATAGACTTTATTGGAGTTTCTTGAGATTTCTAGGTGTACAATTACATCATATACAAATAAAGATAATTTTTAAATTTCACATGTATTACATATATACATGATGCATTTTACTTTCCTACATTACTATAGTAACTACAGCTTTTAAAACAAAGTTTAATAATATACTGATGACAAGCATGCCTGTCTTGCCTCTAATTATAGTAGAAATGATTCGATATGTCATGATTAGTTGTGACACTTATAGCTGCCTTTTGATAATTGGTTTTTATCATGTTTAATTGGTTCCCTTCTGTTTATATTTTAATCCATTTTCGTTTGGTTTTTTTTTTCTTTTTGGTGTAACAGAATTCATTGTTTTTGCACCACACACAGTGCTCCATGCAATGGGTGCCTTCCATAATACACACCACCTGGTTCCCCAACCTCCCACCCCCCGCCCCTTCAAAACCCTCAGGTTGTCTTTCAGAGTCCATAGTCATTCATGGTTCATCTCCCCTTCCAATTTCCCTCAACTCCCTTCTCCTCTCCATCTCCCCATGTCCTCCGTGTTATTTGTTATGCTCCACAAATAAGAGAAACCATTTTTTTTAAGATTTTATTTATTTATTTGTCAGAGAGAGAGATCGCACAAGCAGGCAAAGTGGCAGGCAGAGGCAGAGAGAGAAGGAGGCTCCCCACTGAGCAAGGAGCCCAATGTGGGACTCGATCCCAGGACCCTGGGATCATAACCTGAGCCAAAGGCAGCAGCTTAACCGACTAAGCCACCCAGGCATCCCAATCCATTTTAGTTTTAACTAGGAATGTCTGAAGAATTCTATCAAATATCTTGCTGGTATTTATGGAAGCAAACATATGGGTTTACTCCATTAATCAATTCCTGCAACTAAGTATGTTAACTACTGCTTTGTATTATACAGTTTGCTAACATTTTATTTAGACTTTTCCCCTCTGTACTTATAACAGGAATTGATCTAAGTAAAACTGAAAGTATTCAAAGTAATATATCAACTGGTCAGGGGTTTATTCTATTTCATTTCTCTGTTAAAATTATATATAATCAAATTACATATATGTATTCAAATTACATTTACTCAAATTTTTTTTAAAGATTTTATTTATTTATTTGATAGAGAGAGATCACAAGTAGATAGAGAGGCAGGCAGAGAGAGAGAGAGAGAGAGAGAGAGAGGGAAGCAGGCTCCCTGCCGAGCAGAGAGCCCGATGTGGGACTCGATCCCAGGACCCTGAGATCATGACCTGAGCCGAAGGCAGCGGCTTAACCCACTGAGCCACCCAGGCGCCCCCATTTACTCAAATTTTATATATATGTGTGTGTGTGTATTATATAGGAATGTCCATGTGCACAAAGACACATACTTTCTCCCTCATTTAATCGATTTTGGGTTTTGTTTTTATTGGTTTATACTGCCTGCATTGTTATTTTGTTTTCCTATTGTTAATTATTTAAATTGAATGTTTCTTTTAGAGGCACCTGTGGTTCTGCCAGTTAAGTATCCGACTCTTGATCTCTGCTCAGATCCTGATTTCAGGATCGTGAGTTCAATCCCCACATCAGGCTCCACACTGGGCATGGAACCTACTTATAATTAACTACTTTTACTAAGTTTTTACCATTCTTTTTAATTTTTCCTTTCTTTTTTAACTGTAAAAGTATTTAAAGGTAATAGTTTTCCCCTGTGTAGACAGAGATTGGTCATATATTGGGGTTTGGGTATGAAATAACCTCTCTTGTTTATTATTTGATGATTTGTCATATCAGGGGTTTTTTGAGGCAGAGAGGGCAGAGAGAGAGAGAATCATAAGCAGACTCCCTGTCCAGCACCAAGACCCATGTGGGGCTTAATCTCTTAACCTCAAGATCATGAACTGAGCTGAAATCAAGAGCTGGGCTCTTAACCAGCTGAGCCACCCAGGTGCCCCTATAATATCAGTTTTATTTTCTTTGGGATATGGGGTTACTCGAAATGGGATATATTTATTTCTTAAATTTCTATGATATTTTTATTTCAGATTATAATTCTGTGTTTGGGATAAGAATATACTCTGTAAAATCATTCCCTTTTGAGATTATGAAAGTTTTCTTTTTGACCAAGTATATGATCACTCTGGAAAATGTTTTAATAAGTACAAGGGAAGAATACATCTTATTAATGTCGATCTAATATATTGTTACTCATGTGAGTATGCATCTGTATATCCTATACACATCTATTAAATTAAGTTTCTAATTATATTTGTACCTGATAAGTAATAAATACAATATATCTATTAAAAGATGTTTTTAGGGGCGCCTGGGTGGCTCAGTGGGTTAAAGCCTCTGCCTTTAGCTCAGGTCTTGATCCCAGGATCCTGGGATTGAGCCCCGCATCAGGCTCTCTGCTCAGCAAGGAGCCTGCTTCCCCCCTCACCCCACCCCGCTCTCTCTCTGCCTGCCTCTGTGCCTACTTATGATCTCTCTCTCTGTCAAATAAATAAAATATTTTTTAAAAAAAGATGTTTTTAACAAGTTTTCATTTTATTTCTAGGAGTTTCTGATTCATGTATTTGTGTATTTGACTGCTATCATGATCCATAAAGACTCATGACTACTGTATTTTCTTCATAGATTTTTATCATTTTTCATTATATAATACGTTTTTCACCTATTTAATGCTTTTGGCCTTGAATTCCTCTTTATCTGATATCATTAATGAGACTACAGTTTTCTTGTTGTTTGTATAGGCCTGCTGTATACTCATTCTTTTATTTCAATTTTTCTTTAAATGATTGTCTTATTATGCTCTCATAAAAAACATACGGCTCAATCTCTGTTAAAATTCAATTTCATTGTTGACTCCAATTCCCTTATAGCCAAGTTACCTCCTTTTGAACCCAACCTTCCAACAATGACTATAAATTCTGAATCAAAAAAAAAAAAAAAGAAACAAACAGGGGCACCTGGCTGGCCCAGCTGGTAGAGCACGCAACTCTTGATTAGGGTCAGGACGTTAAGCCCCATGTTGGGTGTGGAACCTACTTTAAAAAACAAACAAATGAGCAAGCAAACAAAGAAAAAATAAGAGGAAAATGAGCCAAAGCAAGAAGATTCAAGAGAGACTTCACATGTGAATGATAAAAATAATTTTATATCCATGTTCATAGCAGCATCGTTCACATAGCCAAGAGCTAGGTACAATCCAAATGTCCATGAATGAGTGAATGAACAAAATGTTGTATATATATATATACAATGGAATGTTATTCAGCCTTAAAAAGAAAAGTTATCCTATCTCATACCACCACACATACGAACCTTGATTGCATTATGTGAAATGAAATGAGCCACTCACAAAAAGACAAATGTTGTTTGAGTCTACCTATATGAGATATCTAAAATGGTCACATTTAGGGGTGCCTGCATGTCTCAGTCATTAAACGTCTGCCTTTGGCTCAGGTCATGATCCCAGGGTCCTGGGAATGAGCCCTGTATCAGACTCCTCGTTTGGCAGGAAGCCTGCTTCTCCCTCTCCCCCTCCCCCTACTAATGTTCCCTCTCTTGCTGTGTCTCTCTGTGTCAAATAAATAAAATCTTTAAAAATAAACAAACAAACAATAAAAATAAAACAGTCAAATTTATAGAAATAGATAGTAAAATGTTGGTTACCAGGAACTGGAGGAGAGGAGGAAATTGGCAGGTGTGTGACTATAGCATTTCTCTTTTGCAAAGTGAAAAAGTTCTAGACATCTTTTGCACAGCAATATGAATATACTTAACATTACTGAACTATACACTTAAAAATGGCTAAGACGGTTTTGAAGAAAAGAAAGAGGACAATGACACTGAGTGGGTTACTGCTTGGGGGGCCTAAGTCTGAGAATAAGCAAATCTTCTTGGGGAGATAAAACCAACAGAAAACTCGGGGGGTTTTAACTGAAGAATCAGGAAACAGAACTTGGGGCAACCATAGCTACTAGGAATGAGGACAGAATCCTGGACAGGAGAGAGGGAGCCCCAAATTCTGCAGCCTTGCTGTTGGGAATGTTAGAACCTCCTTGGATGGCCGCGGTGAGAAGAACAGTACTCCCTGTGATGAGGGGTTTCTGCCACGCAGTAGTCACCCCCACAGCATTCTGTGAACATAATGCTCTAATGGGGGCATGACTGTCTTCATCTCCATCAGCCAGAGGAAATCCAATTACATATGTAAGTGGATGTTTGTTATTGATATCTTAATAATATTCCCCTGACCAAAATAATGTATAAAAGACCTTGATCCTGGGCACCTCAGTGGCTCAGCTGGTTAAGTGTCCAACTCTTGGTTTTAACCCAGGTCCTGATTTCATGGGTGAGGGGATCGAGCCCCAAGATGGGCTCCGTGCTCAACAGGGAGTCTGCAGGTGGTTTTCTCTCCCTCTCTTTTTCTCTCAAATGAAATCTTAAAAAAAAAAAAAAAGACATTGATCCTAGTGCTTCCTTGCCTGACATTTGGCAACCACAGTATAGGTTATCAATCATAATTTCAGTAATTTTTTAAATGTCAAATTGATCATATCTGTACTTCTTTCATTTCAATCTAGCATGTTCTAGAACAGTAGCTTTCTTTTTTTTTATTCGTTTATATGTTTATTTACAGTATAACAGTGTTCATTGTTTTGGCATCACACCCAGTGCTCCATGCAGTACGTGCCCTCCCTATTACCCACCACCTGGTTCCTCAACCTCCCACCCCACCCCCCGCCCCTTCAAAACCTTCTGGTTGTTTTTCAGAGTCCATAGTCTCTCATGGTTCATCTCCCCTTCCAGTTTCCCTCAACTCCCTCTCCTCTCCATCTCCCCATGTCCTCCATGTTATTTGTTATGCTCCACAAATAAGTGAGACCATATGATACTTGACTCTCTCTGCTTGACTTATTTCGCTCAGCATAATTTCTTCCAGTCCCGTCCATGTTGCTACAAAAGTTGGGTATTCATCCTTTCTGATGGAGGCATAATACTCCATTGTGTATATGTACCACATCTTCCTTATCCATTCATCCACTGAAGGGCATCTTGATTCTTTCCACAGTTTGGCAACTGTAGCCATTGCTGCAATAAACATTGGGGTACAGATGGCCCTTCTTTTCACTACATCTGTATCTTTGGGGTAAATACCCAGCAGTGCAATTGCAGGGTCATAGGGAAGCTCTATTCTTAATTTCTTCAGGAGTCTCCACACTGTTCTCCAAAGTGGCTGCACTAACTTGCATTCCCACCAACAGTGTAAGAGGGTTCCCCTTTCTCCACATCCTCTCCAACACACGTTGTTTCCTGTCTTGCTAATTTTGGCCATTCTGACTGGTGTCAGGTGGTATCTCAATGTGGTTTTAATTTGAATCTCCCTGATGGCTAGTGATGATGAACATTTTTTCATGTGTCTGATAGCCATTTGTATGTCTTCGTTGGAGAAGTGTCTGTTCATATCTTCTGCCCATTTTTCGATATGATTATCTGTTTTGTGTGTGTTGAGTTTGAGAAGTTCTTTATAGATCCTGGATATCAACCTTTTGTCTGTACTGTCATTTGCAAATATCTTCTCCCATTCCGTGGGTTGCCTTTTTGTTTTGTTGACTGTTTCCTTTGCTGTGCAGAAACTTTTGATCTTGATGAAGTCCCAAAAGTTCATTTTTGCTTTTGTTTCCTTGGCCTTTGGAGACATATCTTGAAAGAAGTTGCTGTAGCTGATATCGAAGAGGTTACTGCCTATGTTCTCCTCTAGGATTCTGATAGATTCCTGTCTCACGTTGAGGTCTTTTATCCATTTCGAGTTTATCTTTGTGTACGGTGTAAGCAAATGGTCAAGTTTCATTCTTCTACATATCGCTGTCCAGTTTTCCCAGCACCATTTATTGAAGAGACTGTCTTTTTTCCATCGAATATTTTTTCCTGTTTTGTCGAAGATTATTTCACCATACAGTTGAGGGTCCATATCTGGGCTCTCCACTCTATTCCACTGGTCTATGTGTCTGTTTTTATGCCAGTACCACGCTGTCTTGGTGATCACAGTTTTGTAGTAAAGCTTGAAATCGGGTAACGTGATGCCGCCAGTTTTGTTTTTGTTTTTCAACATTTCCTTAGCAATTCGGGCTCTCTTCTGATTCCATACAAATTTTAGGATTATTTGCTCCAGCTCTTTGAAAAATATCGGTGGAATTTTGATTGGAATGGCATTAAAAGTATAGATTGCTCTAGGCAGTATAGACATTTTAACAATGTTTATTCTTCCAATCCAAGAGCATGGAACGGTCTTCCATCTTTTTGTGTCTTCTTCAATTTCTTTCATGAGTGTTCTGTAGTTCCTCGAGTACAGGTCCTTTACCTCTTTGGTTAGGTTTATGCCCAGGTATCTTATGGTTCTTGGTGCTATAGTAAATGGAATCGATTCTCTAATTTCCCTTTCTGTATTTTCATTGTTGGTGTCTAAGAAAGCCACTGATTTCTGTACATTGACTTTGTATCCTGCCACGTTACTGAATTGCTGTATGAGTTCTAGTAGCTTGGGGGTGGAGTCTTTGGGGTTTTCCATATAAAGAATCATGTCATCTGCGAAGAGAGAGAGTTTGACTTCTTCCTTGCCAATTTGGATACCTTTTATTTCTCTTTGTTGTCTGATTGCCATTGCTAGAACTTCTAATACTATGTTGAACAAGAGTGGTGAGAGTGGGCATCCTTGTCGTGTTCCTGATCTCAACGGGAAGGCTGCAAGCTTTTTCCCATTGAGGATGATATTTGCTGTGGGTCTTTCATAGATAGATTTTATGAAGTTCAGGAATGTTCCCTCTATCCCTGTACTTTGAAGTGTTTTCATCAGGAACGGATGCTGGATTTTGTCAAATGCTTTTTCTGCATCAATTGAGAGGACCTTCTCTCTTCTCTTATTGATTTGTTCTATCACATTGATTGATTTGCGAATGTTGAACCAACCTTGCAACCCAGGGATGAATCCCACCTGGTCATGGTGGATAATCTTTTGAATGTGCTGCTGGATCCTGTTTGCTAGGATCTTGTTGAGAATCTTTGCATCCATATTCATCAGTGATATTGGTCTGAAATTCTCCTTTTTGGTAGGGTCTTTGCCTGGTTTGGGGATCAGGGTAATGCTGGCTTCATAAAAAGAGTCTGGAAGTTTTCCTTCTGCTTCAATTTTTTGGAACAGCTTCAGGTGAATTGGTGTTATTTCTTCTTTGAAAGTTTGGTAGAATTCCCCAGGGAATCCGTCAGGTCCTGGGCTCTTGTTTTTTGGGAGGTTTTTGATCACTGCTTCAATCTCATTACTAGATATCGGTCTATTCAGGTTGTCAGTTTCTTCCTGGTTCAATTTTGGGAGTTTGTAGCTTTCCAGGAATGCATCCATTTCATCTAGGTTGCTTAGCTTATTGGCATATAACTGTTGGTAATAATTTCTGATGATTGTTTCTATTTCCTTGGTGTTAGTTGTGATCTCTCCCTTTTCATTCATAATTTTAT
Source organism: Meles meles (assembly GCF_922984935.1). Lineage (NCBI taxonomy): Eukaryota > Metazoa > Chordata > Mammalia > Carnivora > Mustelidae > Meles > Meles meles. The sequence goes on along the minus strand of NC_060069.1, from coordinate 158,924,997 downwards.
TAATTTGGGCTTTCTCTCTTTTCTTTTGGATTAGTGTGGCCAATGGTTTATCGATCTTATTGATTCTTTCAAAAAACCAGCTTCTAGTTTCATTGATACGTTCTACTGTATCTCTCGTTTCTACCTCATTGATCTCTGCTCTAATCTTGATTATTTCCCTTCTTGCATGTGGAGTTGGTTTGATTTGTTGTTGATTCTCCAGTTCTTTAAGGTGTAGAGACAGCTGGTGTATTCTGGATTTTTCAGTGTTTTTGAGGGAGGCTTGGATGGCTATGTATAGTAGCTTTCACCTAGAGAGTCCCATCACCTACTCATACAGTTGTGTTAATATGTAGGTGTTTAGGACCTAGTCCAGATCTACTGACTCTCCTCACTTGATGTTCTTGATCTATTCCTACCACACATGGTGAGCATGTGCTTGGCATTCATGGTATCTTTCATGGGACATTGCTTGGTATATTCATGGTAGAATATGTTTCTGGATAATTATATCAGCAGTTTTCCTTCATTCATCCATTTTTTTACAAATAAGATGCAATGTTTTCTAACTTTGAAAACAGGCTTAGTGATTATGTTTATAGATATCTCATCTAAAACTTTTTGGACTGAGTTTATTGTTTTGTTTTGCATGACAGAGAAACAACCACATTTTCGTATCAGGTGCATTATTCCTTTTTTTTTTTTTTTCTTTCCTCATTTTATTTTTTTTTATTTCTTTTCAGTGTAACAGTATTCATTGTTTTTGCACCACACGCAGTGCTCCATGCAATACGTGCCCTCCTTAATACCCACCACCTGGCTCCCCCAACCTCCCACCCCCCGCCCCTTCAAAACCCTCAGGTTGTTTTTCAGAGTCCATAGTCTCTCTTGTTAGAATCCCCATAAAGACTTTTACCTTCAAAAAATATTATTAAAAATTAACCACAATTATTTTAAGTCTTCTGTCATCCACAGATGTTTTTCTTAGCTTGTTTCATTCTGCTGTTTCCCTGAAAGCTTTTGCAGTCCACTACAAGCCAGACTGCTTCATTCGTCACATAGAATGACCCAGAGCCCCCGAGAAAAGGACTCTATGCCAGGTGCTTTGGGGTATAGGCTTCTGATGGCAACACTTAAAGATCACTGAGACCATACCAGTGGACTGAGTCAGGATTTCCAGAACTCTAGCTGAGAAGCAGAGGGATTCATGAAACTACAACTCCAGATCCAGCGGAATGAAAATTAATTACGTAGAACTGAATGAATCAGTGAAGGATGAGTACGTTTTTTGTTTGGTTTACTGTTGATGTTCTTTTAATGTCCTATTTTCTGGATATATAAGGAAACCCTCTGTCTTTCCTCTTAAGCTTTTTATAAATCACAACAATGTGGCAGACTCTATTTTTGTACATTGAAATGAGACATTTGTAATTGATATTCCCTCTGCCTGAGCCCTTTGGAACTCGAAAATTCTTATTAAGTCTTTTTGTGTTTCATAGCAATATAGTTCTCTGCCTAAGTTCCCTAAGAATGTGTAATCCTTGTTGCCAGGACATAACTGGAAACTGGGTATACACCCAAAGCCTTGCCAGAAGTGTGCTATTAACAATGATGCTCATTTAATCAGATATGACCAGATGGTTTTAAGGAACTACAGTTGCCTTTACGGAGCCAGTGCTTCCTGGCAAAGCCTTCGCCGGGAAAACTGGCCTCATACTTGCCCCCATACAGCCTGCTTTAGACAAGAACAATATTCCAAAAGCAAAAATGCTGAGTATGCTATTTAATATCACTTTATAAGCAAACATTGTCTATGTAATTGTTCAAGAGTGTCTATTTTAGGGGTGAGATTCATTTCCTTGCTGATACTTATCCACAATGTTGTTTACTACAAAGTGACACTGTGGCAAATAATATCATTTCCATAAATCATCAAATGTCTGTCTTCCCAAAGGACACTTGAAGGACTTTGCCCACATGTGCATGCATAAACACCTATAAATCCAAGCAACGCAGACAAGACCAGAGGTTCCAGCACAATCTGTTCTGCTAATTAGTGCAGTATCTGCAGAGATCATGTAAGTCCTGTGAGCTTCAAGCCCCTCCCCAGGGAAGAGAAGAATCAGGACTGGATGGTCTCTTAGCTCTCTCTAGGCTGGGTTTTATAATTCCATGGCCAGAACTTTCTTTCACTTAGTTGAAGAGAATTTCATGCAATATGACAAGACTTAAGCACAGATCAGGGCAGGATATAAAAGCTGAAATTAGATATTTTTTAAATGGGACAAGATAAAACTTAGCAGAGGCTGAAATAGATTTACCTATATTAGTAGGATATCTCTCAAAGCATAATGTTGTTTTTTAAACAGCCAGCTATAGAACATTCTAAAAAATGTGATACCAATCAGGCATTAAAAGTACACCCCTACAACCTGGGGTCCCAGCTGGCTGGGTCCTGTGCACTGCCCTCCTCCCCCTTGCCTGTCCTTTCCCTCTGGCTGTGTTGGGAGTGAGCACATCAAAGAGCCACCTCACACTGTTGTCTGTTATTAATTTTTTTTTTTGATAAGATAATAAAACCTGGTACTTTCTAAAAAAAAAAAAAGTACAAAATAACATATGCATTGCTCATGGAGATAAATATACAGTGTATATATATAGTTTTATATCTATTTTTTTTAATTCATGATGTTGAGTGAGGAAAGGGTTAAGTATAGGCAGGGAGAGGAGGGGGCCCCTGGCTAGGATCTGAGACTATTCCTAGTAGGAAGAAGCTAAGCCAGAGACAACAAGAGATAAGGGAATAGACAGGACCACCTGGCCCTGATGTGAGGGAGCATCACTTTCTGTAATTACATTGTAATTACAGAACATGACCAGACCTCAAAGAAGTCAGTCATTAAGGATGTTATCAGTGCTCACTTCGGCAGCACATATACTGAAAAAGGATGTTATCAATAGTCCACACTCAAACCAAGATGGCACAAGACTCTCAAGGCCACAAGCTTCCTGGTCAAGTTTTTGATGAAAAACTGCCACTAGAAGCCCTCAGTGGCAACCCATTCAAGACCCACCTCATTCAAGAGAGCTGCTGCTTTCCTTTCTGTGCTCACCTTCACTGAATAAACTTTCACTTTGCTTCACCCTTTTGTGTCCCAGAGATTCATTCTTCCACTCCTTGAGACAAGAACCCTGCAATCTTGCAACAATGTTGATGGTCCCCAGGGAGGGAGGGAAGCAAAGTAACCTTATAATTGCTCTGTAACGTTTGAGTTTTTTAAATAAAGCAAATGCGGAATCACATTCATTTTCCAGAGGCACGTATGTGAATACTTAAATGAGTCCCTTGTTTAGTGGTTGCTAAACAGAAGTGTGCGTCAGAGCCGGTACAGCCACTCTGGAAAACAGCATGGAGGTTCCTCAAAAAGTTGAAAATAGACCTACCCACGACATGGATGGAACTAGAGGGTATTATGCTAAGTGAAATAAGTCAATCAGAGAAAGACAATGATCATATGATCTCTCTGATATGAAGAATTTGAGAGGCAGGGCGGGACATCATGGGGGTGGGGGGAGATGATACAAGATGGGATCAGGAGGGAGACAAACCATAAGAGACTCTTAATCTCACAAAACAAACTGAGGGTTGATGGGGGGTGGGGGGGTAGGGATAGGGTGTCTGGGTGATGGACAGTGGGGAGGGTATGTGCTATGGTGAGTGCTGTGAAGTGTGTATGACTGATGATTCACAGACCTGTACCCCTGGGGCAAATATGACATATGTTCATTAAAAAAACAGATTGCCCAGGGGCGCCTGGGTGGCTCAGTGGGTTAAAGCCTCTGCCTTCAGCTCAGGTCATGATCCCAGGATTCTGGAATAGAGCCCCACATCGGGCTCTCTGCTCCACGGGAAGCCTGCTTCCTCCTCTCTCTCTGCCTGCCTCTCTGCCTAGTTGTGATTTCTCCCTGTCAAATAAATAAAATATTTAAAAAAAAAACAGATTGCCCCAAAAAAAAGAAAGAAAGAAGTGTGCATCAGAATCAACCAAAGAACTTTTTTTAAGTGAAAATCCTCACACCTCTCCCAGTAATTCAGAACTAGCAGGTCAAACGAACTCTGGCATCTGAATTTTTAAAACTGTACAAGTGTTTCCACAGCACAGCAGCCTATAATGCAAATTAGTACCATTTAAAATGAAACCAAGCAAAAGATACACAAATGGTCACAACAGCATTACTCATATAGCCAAAAATGAAAACAACTCAAGTATTCATCAACTGGTAGGTAGATAAGTGAAACGTGGTCTCTCCATACAATAGAATATTATTCTGCATAAAAAGGGAAAGAAGTCCTGATACATACTAGAAAATGAATGAACCTTGACAACATTATGCTAAGTCAAAGAAGCCAGGCAGAAAGAACAAAATGTTGTGTGATTTCATTTCTACAAAATGCTGAGAAGAGGAAAGTCTATATAGAAGTAGTATATCAGTGGTTCCTTAGGTCTGGGGGCATGGTTAGGTTGAGGAGTGGGGTGTAATAGCTAAGGGGTACTGGGCTTTTTGGAGGTGACTGATGAAAATGTTTTGGAAGTAGATCATGGTGATGGTTGCACAAATCTGTGAATATACTAAAAGCCAGTAATTGCATACTTCTGGTAGGTGAATTTTGTGATGTCTGAATTATATCTCAGTATTATATTTTTAAGATGACAACCAAAAATTAAACATTTAATTTCATTATATAACTGAGAAGTAAATTAGACAGAATTAACTGACTAATTAACTGAATTAATATAGAAAGGACTTAAGAGAAGAATAGATAATGATACTCGCCTTTTTAAAAAATTTTTATTTATTTAGTATGAGCAGGGAGAGGAGCAGAGGGAGAAGGAGAAATAAACCTAAACCAACAGCAAAAGCCCGAAGTCCCAGATCCCTAACAGAAAGCCAACAGATCATCTCTACGTCAACCCATGGTAATGCCTACCACACAGAAAGTTAGGACCATGGATCCAGACCATCCATTCAACTTCTTAGCAACTTGTTCTTAGATAACCAAGGGTCCCCAGACATCTTAGGAAATATCTTACAGAAAAATAGAAAGGAAACAGAAAGGAAACACAATGGTCACTTGTTTGTCCTCACTTGACTCAATCTCTCAGAAGCGTTGGACTCTATTCCATGAAAAATGCTCCTCCTTGGCAGCCTTCACGCCACACGCTCCTGGTCTCCTTCTGACTCTGACCCTCCATCTCGGTGTCTTCAGGTGGCCTCTGCTTCTCCTCTACCCAGCTTTAAGCTCCAAGCCCGGTATCCTTCCTGTCAACCCTCCCTCTTTACTTTAGCCCCATCCCCATGCCAGCAGACCCCACATGTGCCTCTTCAACCAGACCTCAGTGAGACACACAGAAATCTGCACCTGCCTACCTCATTTCTTCACTTAGATGTCTCATTCAGACCTAACAACACCCTGTAAAAACGGTCCTCCACCAAAGTGAATGCATACACCCAACAACCAGAAACCCATCCCCATGCACCCCAATCTATCAGCAAGTCTTACCAATTCTTCCTCCAAAATGGACCCTAAAATCTCCCACTTCCATGCAGTTCTATCCCACCACCCTAGTCCAAGCTGCCATGACTTCTCATCTGTATTACTATGGGAGTATGCACCCTTTTAGTCCATTCATCCCACAGTAACCAAATGACTTTTCAGAAAGGAAATAAGATTACTTCTCTGCTTAAACCACTTACAATGTCTCCACTGCATGTAAGACAGAATCCAGAGCACCACTATGGCCCATGGGATGTCCACCTGCAACTCCCACCTCCTATGGTACCTCCATCCTTCCCTGCAGCGATGCGGCAGTTTGAGAACTTTCCACACTCTTTCCTGCCTCAGGGACTTTGCACTTGACCTTCCCTTTGCCTGAAACAGTCTTCCCTCTACCTTTCCTTCTCGTCTTCAAGACACAAATGACCTGAGTGTCCCCACCAAGCAATGTACCTTAACACCAAGGCACCATGTCTTGAATGTAGTAAGTAAACTGACACAACCCAGTTAATAAACACCTACACCAGATAAAACTCCCATACCAAACTCCAATGCCAAATAAAAAAGAATGAATTGCACGTAATAGCCTTTCTTAACTGTGAATAGAATGTATGAAATGTGTTGCATTTACGTTGGTCAAAGCCAAAAAGGTGTTTCATTAAAGGGAAGATTTTCTTCCTTGTATAAAACCTTATTAGCAATTGTGAAATCCACATGTCACCTTTGGAGAAGGAATTGCCATGAGACCTTCGTATGTTAACCTAGGCACTATGAGGTCCCGAATGGCATTACCTGAAGAATGCTGACATATGAAAGACAGCACAGCCACGTGCCTCTGAGACAAACCCATCTTTATAAGGCAGGCTTTTGAGTTGTTTCTCCTACAATGAGAATTAATTTGGACTCAGTCATCACAAATCTCTTTTGAAATGAAGCTGAGGACAAGCAAACAAATTAATTAAACTGGGGGCACCTGGGTGGCTCAGTGGGTTAAAGCCTCTGCCTTCGGCTCAGGTCATGATCTCGGGGTCCTGGGATCGAGCCCCACATCGGGTTCTCTGCTCCTCAAGGAGCCTGCTTCCTCCTCTCTCTCTGCCTGCCTCTCTGCCTAGTTGTGATTTCTCTCTGTCAAATAAATAAAATATTTTTTAAAAATTAATTAAACTAATTAATTAATTAAACTAACTAATTAATTAAACAAATTGATTAAACTAATACATACTTGTCTTGACCTGTGGAGAGTCATGTGTGAGATTCTTGGGAGAAGGAAGGATGCAGTGGCTGGTGCATGGACTGAACCAGGTGATCTCCATCAGACAAATTCAGGATATTGGCTTTATTAGCTTAATTCCATATTTAAGTGACATAATTATGCATAGTCAAAGGTAAGACAATACCAGAAGAGAAAAAGAGGTTGAGATTTATCTTGTTCTTGTGCCTGGTTCTCACCCTTCCCCTCTCTAAAAAAGCTAAGTCAACTGATTTTAAATAGAAAGAATTAATACAGGTGATATATTATTATAAAATTAAAATAAGTTACACATGTGTAAGACTTCATCAGAATAAGGAATATATTTAAACTATGTTGAGGTAGAGATCATCATTTATTAAACAGTCTTGGCTGCTGATTTCTAGCTTCATTTATTATGACTTGTGTGGAGACCCAGTGGGGTGTTCAAGCTTACCTTTGAGCCTGGAGGGGGAGCCAAACCCAGAAATGAATAAATAATATTCTCTTCTTTTGCAGAGAAGAAAGAGTCAAAATCCTGGAAGCAAAGAAAAAGAATGTTTAAACCCCACTGCACAATTGTGAGCCAGAATATTTGCCTAGGTTGATCATTTTTATTATTCATTAACTTAGAACATACAACTCAAAAGTTTATCCCAGTTTGTTTTGTCAAAGATGACTAACCCCAAAAGTTAAAAAATCTCTGACCATGAACCTTAAGTTTGTTTTTATCATTTCACTGTGCGGAATACAAAGCAGCGAGAATGAGCACACACGGGCACACACACACACACACACACACACACACACACACACACCTGTTTGTGCTCAGGAATTGCTAACAAGACTCAGAGATACAGAATGAAAGGATTCTCCGGAAGTGTCATATCTTTAGCTGGTTTCCTTAAAATGTGGCCCCATGGATTTGGACCCTGATCAGCTGAGACTAAGACAACACAGGATTTCTCCAGAGCTACTGTAATAGCTTCTACGGGACAAGACCCATCTCAGACCTTCTGATACCAGCTGCCACAGGATCATGGAGGGCTTACAGCGGCACCTGTTTTGGCAAAGTGGGAATAACTACAGACTGTGGTGAAACCTGGTAGCCGATGGAAATCTGGCACTCAGTGAAGACCCACTTGCCCCCCACCACATGCCCACCCAGGGGTCCAGCCCTAAACCCTCTCTTCAGGAGTGTGGATGTCAGGAGCTCGGAAGAGTTTCATTTCATATAACTAACATAGGAGCTCTTCCCCAGACTCCTTCATGACTGCCAGTCTCTGTCGTCGGGGCAGCAATCGGTGTCTCCATGCACGAAGGGCGGTGTGTCTGGCCCAGTTTGAACAGAGGGTGCTCAAACCAGCTTAGTCTGCACACTCTCTCTGACGTGTGTTAAGAAGCTTAAATCCAAATACAGGCCACTGACATCGGGAAGAAAATGTTATGTATTCTTGTGTGTCCATCTTACCCAAAGTTTTATTATTTTCCTACCTGTTGCCCAGATTCACTCAGTGGCTAATTGTACTCTCTTACACGGAATGCATTTTTGTGAGCTGCCTCAAATCTTAACTGGTGGAAATACAGCATCAAGAGCAAGCGGTCCTTTGGTATGGATTCCTGGAGCAGGCATACGCAGGGTGTTAAAGATTACATGATAGAGGGGCACCTGGGTGGCTCGGTCAGTTGAACATTGGATTCTTTGATCTCAGCCCAGGTCATGACTGCAGGGTCATGGGATCGAGCCCCACATCAGGCTCCAGGCTCAATGGAGAGTCCGCTTGAGATTCTCTCTCTTCTTCTCCCTCTGCTACTCCCCCCAACCATGTACTCACACACTCTCTCTCTCTCTTTCTCTCAAATAAATAAATCCTTTTTAAAAAATTATATGATAGAACACATTAGTAGTAGTAGTAGAAAATGGTGAAAGACAATGAAGTAAGTTTATTCCATTTTACAAAAATTCCATAAAGATCTGTAACTTCTCTAGTTGGCCAACTCTAGAAGCTTTCAAATCAAGAAAGTTTTTCTTTTTTTTTTTTTCAAGATTTTATTTATTTATTTCAGAGAGAGAGAGAGTATGAGTGGGGGTGGGGGGTAAGGGGGTTAGGGGCAGAGGCAGAGGGAGAAGCAGACTCCCTGCTGAGCAGGGAGCCCGACACAAGGCTCAATCCCAGGACCCTGGGATCATGTCTTGACCCAAAGGCAGATGCCAACTGACTGAGCCACTCAGGTGCCCCAGAAAATGTTTCTTATCATTGAGTGAATTGTCTTTTGCTTCAACTTAGGTCTAAATAGCTTCTCTTTTTTTTTTTTCTTTCTCTCTCTCTCTTTTTTTTCCCAAATAGATTTTCTAACTTCCAAGGACTGAACAACAATTTGTCATTATTTTTGACTTGACACTAACAAATAGATACAGAATATAATGAGTATGAAATGGTTTTTCAACTACCAGCTATGATAGTATAGCAGATTAGAGGCCCTGAAACACTGTCTCAAAAACAATTTTTTAAAGAAGTCTGATTAAGAGAAGAAGTATAGACACATTGTTGAGCTGACAAAGGAAAGATCCTTGCAGGTGAGACCAGGGGTTCTAAGAATGAGCACATACCAAGGCAGAGTTTCTGACACAACCAGTAGATCTTTATGTCCACTTTGATGCCACAGAGAGTGAAGGCAGGAGTGATTGAAGCCTAGAGCCTAAGGTGTGGAGTTTTATAAAAGGAGGGCAGCAAAGGAGGGAGTGAAGGCGTCAGGCAGAGGGGCAAAGAAAAAGTCTCCCCACGAAAGAATGACAGACTAACAACTGGCTTCTTAACACCAACACAGAAGTCGGAAGAAAGTAAAATCATAATTTCAACATCTTTTTTTTTTTAAGATTTTATTTATTTATGTGAGAGAGAGCACGAGAGGGGAGAAGGTCAGAGGGAGAAACAGACACCCCATGGAGCTGGGAGCCCGATGTGGGACCCGATCCCGAGACTCCAGGATCATGACCTGAGCCTAAGGCAGTCACTTAACCAACTGAGCCACCCAGGCGCCCATAATTTCAACATCTTTAGAAAAAAACAACCATCAACCCAGAATTTTAGACCCAATGAAACTATTTTTTTCAGTGAAACCATTTTTAGACATGAGAGTAAAACAAACATTTTTCTGAAAAATGTCATTTTCAAACAAAAATTTAGAGAATTTACCACCAATAGACAGTCACTTAAAGAAACTTTTATAGGCTATATTAAACCAAAGAAAGTGATTTCAGATGTATTATGTATGATGCAAGAAGAAATCATGAGCAAAGACATTAATAAATATGTGTGTAAATCTAACCCTTAACAAGTATTGACTATAAAACAATCATTAGAAATGCTTAATTTGTGGGGTGGAATGAAGGCCAGCCACCTAAAGTACTAAAAAAAAACAAAATACATGTATATAGGGAAATGGTGATTAAGGTCTTAAGGCTCTTTTAATGTTTCGTGCACACATAGTTGCACATTTTGTTATTCCTCTTTAAGCTGTATTTTTATCACATGATACATTTCATAATAAGTTTTTAGTTATGTGAAATAGTTTGTCCGGTAACATCCGAGCTCTGAGAACGCCCTTCCCCCGCCCTAAATGGGCTTGTCTCCTGCCTCCCTCACAGTCCTGAGGATGCTTGCCTGTGCTGAATGACCAAGGTCCCCTCCGATTGTGTTCAGGCCCCGGGCAGGCACCCAGCCTCTACCTGGGCTAAGACCCACAGACTCCAATTTGGCATTGACAGACATGTCTGTATTACCAGTTAGTATCCTCTGCCAGGTGGGTAACCTGGCCTCCACTGCGCCTGGCTTTCCATCGGGTGTCTCCTTTCTCTAACTAACGGTTGTCAGCCATGCCCTCGGGATAATATCTTCATCCGTTCTGCATAGATAGAGCAGCAGGAGTTCCCGCTAGCAGGGACAGGATGGTACTTAGAACTACCATCGACATCCAGTCCCCTTACTGCTGTGGTGCGAGAAATCCACTGTCCGTCCTTGAGGGTCCTGCTACCTGCCACCATCATCAGACGAGGCATATGAGTGACCATTCAAGACAAGACCAGTGATTCTACATAAATAATAATTATTCTTACGGGAGGCATTTCAAGCTCGTGGGACACACTGACTGACCCTCCAGATCCATGCCATTTTAAACCTGACAGGGCCTTGGAAACCTTTGCGTCTCCTTTCAAAATCTGAACCTACAATACAAATAATCACTTTTAACTATTTTCTGGAAACCACGTCCTCTGCTTCATCAATGCACTTTCGTTAAGAGTGTCCGCAGACTGCAGAAAGCAAAGTTAGCAAAGCTGTTCATAAGATACACTACTAATACCTCTCTGAAAGCAGAAATGAAAAGAATTAACATTAACAGTTAAACATAAAATTATTTATAGGCTCGGGACACCTGGGTAGCTCAGTCTGTTAAGCATTCAACTCTTGATTTTGGCTCAGGTCATGGTGTCAGGGTCCTGGGATCAAGCGCTGAACTGGACTCTGAGCTCAGCAGGGAGTTGGCTTCAGATTCCCTCTCTCCTTTTCTGTCTGACCCTCCCCTTGCTGGCATACACACACACACATATTCTTTCTCTTTAAAATAAATAAATAAAATTTTAAAAATAATAATAAGGAGAATTTATAGGCTCATCTCATTAGATCCATATTTATAATAGGAAAAGATTATAAAATAATATTCAAAATATTCTATTACAAAATAATATATACTGAAATATTACAAATATATATCCAAATATTAGAAAATAATCTTCTTAAAAAGTAGAAGTCTTTTTCTTAGGAAAGAGGAAAACTTTTCTTTTTCTTCCACAACTAAAATGAAAAAAAAATCACTAGATCACACCAAAATGGGATAAGAAATGCCTTTGAGGTTTTCTTCTCATAGAAAAAGTAATTGCAGAACTTTTATACTAAGAGTTAACACGGGTTAAAAGCTACATATGTCAATATTTTCTCTACTATAACTAACCTTAACTTAAAAGGACAATTAAAATAAGCAAAAGTAAGAGATTTAAAATACTACTTTCACTGGAAAAGTACCAGAAGAAAAAATGAAATTATTCTTTTGATAATTTCCGAGTGCAGAAAACTTTTTTAAGTAAGACTCAGGATCAGAAAACATAAAGAAAAAGGATTCATGAATTTGTCTTCATAAAAAATGTCTTAAGTTCTACATTCTAAAAAAAATCACTTTAAAAAGCCAAAAGACAAAAATCACGGGAAAAAATTTTGCAACATCTATGGTCATAAAAGGGCTACTTTCCTTCACAAATGAAGACTCTTACAAACCAATAAATATTACTTGTAACCCAACAGAAAAATAGTGAATCATAGAGGGGGGAAAGATGCTTATAAACATAGGAAAAGATAGGCTTGCACACATAGACAGAAATCCAAGTCAGCTCTCATGCTCTGAAGTTCTTTGAGTTTTTAAATGTTTCTTTTCTTTTCTTTCTTTTTTTTTTTTTTTTTGGTTCTTTGTTTTAATCTATATGACCATATTTCTTTAATATGAATTATTATCAACTATTTCTTTAGCTTCTGTGGTATTTCCTGAACTGTGTGTATATTATTTCTCCAGAGAAAGCAAAATTAGCACAGAGATTCACAGTAATGAGAATAATTTCACTGATCTAATAGCTAAACTCTTCTCTTTTTCTATCACAGGCTCTTGCTCTTTGGGCATTCCTATTGGCATCTCTAATTCTCTCATATTTCTTTATGATCTCCAATAACTTCTTTGAACTGGTTTCCCCAACTGGGTGGCTCAGTCGGGTGAACATCTGCCTTCAGCTAAGGTCATGATCCCGGGGGCCTGCGATGGAGCCCCTCATGGGGGCTCCCTGCTCAGCGGGGAGCCTGCTTCTCCCTTTCCCTCTGCGCCTCCCTTTACTTATACTCTCCCTCTTTATCTTTCTTTTGACTAGTCCCATTCGAGCCTATTGAGGGCACCACCTCCCCTCTCCTGTCTTCCTCCAACATCTCTAAATGTTTCTTTTCAACAATTTGATTTACTAAACATAACTGTAAATTCTGGAGGCAAAGGTGACTTTCCGGTGAAAAGAACTATTAAATGTATCAAATAAAATTGCTGTTGAATCACAATGTCCAGAAGAGTTTTTAAGCTATCTAGATACATTTCCACAAATTTACCTTGCATCTGTATTAGGATTTGACTTCTGCAAATCATTCTTTATAAAAGTGAAAGCCGACCCTGTGTCTGCCTGGATTCATGAATGTGTACATCGTGAGACTGATCAGAATTCCTTCCCAACAAAATGTATACTCTGTTTGTACGAGTGACCTGCACTCTTCAAAATAAAATAAGGGAACTAAAATAATCCCAAGAACTACCAAATCACCATTTTATTGTTTCTATCCTTTTGTGAATCTTATATATTAGTGACTCACAATGGGTCTACCATCCAGGTATTAGTAGAAATAGATCATGTCCTGAAAACCATCAACAAGTTCAAATGCTGCCTCCAAATTAGCCTTTTTTAAAAGATTTATTTATTTTATTTTGAGAGAAAGAGAGTCGAGGGGGAGAGGCAGAGGGAGAAGGAAAGAGAGAATCTCAAGCAGACTCTCCACTGAACGTGGAGCTGGACTCATTAACTTGAGATCATGACCTGAGCCAAAATCAAGAGTCAGATACTCAACAGACTGAGCCACCCAGGCATCCCCAAATTAATCTGCTTTAAATAATTTCTTTTTTTTTTAAGTTTTTTTTTAATTTTTTTTAATTTATTTATTTGACAGACAGAAATCACAGGTAGGCAGAGAGGCAGGCAGAGAGAGAGGCAGCCAGAGAGAGAGGAAGGGAAGCAGGGTCCCCGCTGAGCAGAGAGCCCGATGCGGGGCTCGATCCCAGGACCCTGAGATCATGACTTGAGCTGAAGGCAGAGGCTTTAACCCACTGAGCCACCCAGGCGCCCCTAAATAATTTCTGATAAACATACATGCAGAAGAATTTCCTAAGAAACCAAATACTCACCCCACAATACTGCTCTTCATTGAAGATCTGGGGGGGCAAAGGGATTCCATTTTGAGGTTTTTTCTCTCCAGGAACATTCTCCCTCATCCACTTCCTATTGTCTTCATCTCCAGCAATGTCTAATTCCTTAAAGTCGATCTTATTAGCTTCCAAAAAGCCTACTACTTCTTGCTGCTTCTTCCTAATCTGGTCAAGAGTAGAGAAAGATCACTATTAGACTAGGGTTTTTTTATATTTTGCTTATATTTACATAAATTAAATCTTTTCTCCAACTATACCATACAACACAAATAATCTTGCTATTTTTTAAACAAGGAAAGCAATAAAGTCACACCTCTTCATTATAAAGGGTCAACAGAGTCATTGTTTAAATTCTAAAATTTTAATCTCACCAATGTTTCAGTCATGGTATAATCAACCTATTAAGAATAGAGATGTCCTCCTATCCCCCTAACCCCCCAAGATGGGATTGGGAGGGAGACAAACCATAAATGACTCTTAATCTCACAAAACAAACTGGGGGTTGCTGGGGAGAGGTGGGGTTGGGAGAGGGGGAGGGGGTTATGGACATTGGGGAGGGTATGTGCTATCGTGTGTGCTGTGAAGTGTGTAAACCTGGTGATCCACAGACCTGTACCCCTGGGGATAAAAATACATTATATGTTTATTAAAAAAAAATTGGAAGGGGAGGCAAACCATAAGAGACTATGGACTCTGAAAAACAACCTGAGGGTTTTGAAGGGGTGGGGGTGGGAGGTTGGGGGAACCAGGTGGTGGGTAATAGGGAGGGCACATATTGCATGGAGCACTGGGTGTTGTGCAAAAACAATGAATACTGTTACGCTGAAAAAAAATAAATTTTTTTAAAAATGCAAAAAAAAAAAAAAAAAGAATAGAGATGTCCCCACTCAGCATCAGGGAAATACAAATCAAAACCACAATGAGATACCACCTCACACCAGTCAGAATGGCTAAAATTAACAAGTCAGGAAATGACAGATGCTGGTGAGGATGCGGAGAAAGTGGAATCCTCCTACACTGTTGGTGGGAATGCAAGCTGGTGCAACCACTCTGGAAAACAGCATGGAGTTCCTCAAAAAGTTGAAAATAGAGCTTACGACCCAGCAATTGCACTACTGAGTATTTGCCCTAAAGATACAAACGTAGTAATCCGAAGGGGTACGTGCACCCGAATGTTTATAGCAGCAATGTCCACAATAGCCAAGCTATGGAAAGAACCTAGATGTCCATCAACAGATGAATGGATAAAGAAGAGGTGGTATATATACACAATGGAATACTATGCAGCCATCAAAAGAAATGAAATCTTGCCATTTGCGACGACATGGATGGAACTAGAGGGTATTATGCTTAACGAAATAAGTCAATCAGAGAAAGACAACTGTCATATGATCTCCCTGATAGGAGGAAGTGGAGATGCAACGTGGGGGGTTAGGGGGATAGGAGAAGAATAAATGAAACAAGATGGGATTGGGAGGGAGACAAACCATAAGTGACTCTTAATCTCACAAAACAAACTGGGGGTTGCTGGGGGGAGGTGGGGTTGGGAGAGGGGGTGGGGTTATGGACATTGGGGAGGGTATGTGCTATCGTGAGTGCTGTGAAGTGTGTAAACCTGGTGATTCACAGACCTGTACCCCTGGGGATAAAAATACATTATATGTTTATAAAAAATTTTAAAAATTAAAAAATAAATAAACAAAAAGAATAGAGACGTCCTCATCATAGCTTTTACTTGAAGTCTTTGATATGCTTTTAAATTCTCTGCTAAGCCTTAATGCAAAAATAATAATAATAATAATAATAAAATAAAAATTGGTCATGAAGAAAAGGGAGGACTGGGAGAGGAGCAAGAAGGAGAGGCTGACAAGACAATTTGCCACGAAACTCAAATACCAAGTACATCCAACGGAAAAAGCACTTCACTCACAGTTATGAAAACGGGCATGTGAGTCACATTGAACAAGAGGGACTTCAGAAATAATAGAGGAGATTGGAAAGCCCACGTGGAAATGAGTGAAAGGCAAAAGGACAGAGGAAAAACCAGGAAAAGCCAGTAGCTGTGTCTCCCAGTCACAAACAGCAACACAGTAAAGTACCCTATCCTCCCTCAGATTTCACCTTTCCACTCACCCGGAGAGCAGGACGCCAGCCTCACCTGAGAGACAACTCTTGGTGCCCTTCTCCCCACCCTGGGCTCTTGTCTACCAGCCACTATTGCTCAGGAATGCGGCCCTCTTCACAGTTCAGACCTCCACCCCCAGAGATAACGCCAACCATTCTCTCTCTTCAAAGAATTCACTCCCGAAATGCACAATGCCCTCTTTCACACATACTGGTAAACACCATGCCACTCTATGGACCCTACTTAGGAGCCTCTGGGAGAAAGGTCTAGAGTGGTCCACCAACCAGTCATAAACACGTGTTTACCCACTCTACTCTGCACAAGACAGTATACCAAGTTCTTCGTGTGAACAGACTCACAATCTGCTTATGTGGGTGAAAAAAAATGCAAAGATCTCATTTGTACATTCTAGGCAGTGAACATGCTGAAGATGATCAAGAGGCAAAATAAGTCATTTCTTAAAAATAAGCATAAAATATTGAGATTTTCTTTGACACGAATATAATATCTTAATTTGTTAAATCCTCTCCATAGAATGTTGTCTCATATCAAACAAACCATTAAAACTGTGTTATAGGGTGTGAGGCCCCTGTCATTCTCATGTAACTCGTTCATCAGCAGAGGTATGAGAATTTGAGAATCCCAAACAAACATTACAAAAGGCTCATGCCCATCCCAAATCTAGTGTCTAGCCTTAATGACCCTTCTTTGGGTCAAAACCAATTCCTTTCATAGATTTGTATACCAAAAAAATTTTATTTTATTCATTTTTACCAAAATGAATGAGTCTATCAATGACTCACGTGTAGAGTATTTCTTTCTTAATATAAGGAAAAATAAAGTACATATTGACACGTAAGCCCTGGAAGCAGGTCACAACCAAAACCAAATTAAGTTTTGGATTATGTAGAATTTGGTGGTAACCTTATTGTATATATTCTATGAATTATAAATATGACATAAATGAACATAAATAATTTTTATAAGTAAATGTAAATTGCAAGTAAAATTATATATATGTTAGTTATCCAGATTTGTAAAAGTGGTAATCACACATTTACTTTTTAAGTCACATTTATTCCATCAACATAGCAAAGGTAATACGTCTAAAAGCATTAGATCTATAAATTGAAGGCCACTGTTAGCTACAATACAACACTTAACCAGGAAGACTCAGTTTGGAGCAGGTGTGGACAAAAGTAAAAATTAAGGTCCTACAGAAAGGTGTGGGGTGACAGAATTTCCCCTAAGCTTCTGGCACATTCCTGAGTGTCACATTTATCAGAAGCAAAGGAGGAGCTCATGTTTCTCCCCCATGTGCCCTCCCCCAAGGCTAAGCTAGCATAACCCTCAGACCTTCTGCTCCTTGTCACCAAAACTGCACTCCAAATCCCATAGCTTCACAGCCGAATTTCTGAATATTACAAAATCCCATCAGACCTGATGACAGGTCGTTGGAACTAAATTACTATTTTAATTAATCATGCTTTCTATACATACTTGCCACCTTGTCCATAATTATCTGTGCCACTCTATAAATTACTTATCCCTTTGGCTATTTCCAGAGATAACTTTGCTGTTTGAAGAGCACAGATGTCTTCATTTTAGGCAGGCTTACTTTTAGTTAAAGATTCAGAAGGCAAATTCTGTCCAAACCCCTGTCTTCCTCCTCAAATACCCTCCTGGGAGCCCAGATTAGCCTGGCCGCCTCACCAACATTATTTCCACCTCTATTATTCATGCCTCAAGACTTGAGATGAAACAGAAGGATTTCATTTTATTCCACAATTTCTGGATAGATGAAAAACAGTTCCCAAAGCCCTGACTTGTGTTTCTGCAGTTAGAAAGTCAAAGAGGGATGGAGAAAATGGGAGGGGAAGATCTGTTTGCTGTTACCTCTTGCAAGACAAGCAATTGCATGTGCAGGAACTTAACGGACTGTTAATTGCTTGACCTTGTGTTAATTGCTATTTCTCAGCCCCTCACCCCTCAAAAAAGAGAAGAAAAGTAAAATCTGATTCTATTCTCCCCAAACACCAGTACTTTATACTGGGTTAAAGGCATCACTGATCTCACTGTTTGGAGCACCTGAGTTCTGCCGGGAGCTGAAGTTGAGTCTTAGGATGAGCCCAGAGGAGGAGAGAGCAGTGCAAGGAGTACATGAGCTCACCTGGTGACATGGTCACCTCTGCCCACACCCTGATGACCACCCTGAGTGGGGGCCCCCTCTCCCACAGTCTTTCCTCCTATTCAAGGAGCCCCACAGACCCTCCCAGGCAAAGTGCAGCTCTTCTCCATGTGGCCTCCTGAGCCAACCCCCAAGGACATAAGCTCCCAGAGGACATCAGCTCCCTTTGTGGCCCCCAGGGGAGAAGCATTCATGGCACCCAGTGGTTCTCACCACAGACACCATCTCCTCCCCACCTCCTGCCCCTTCTCCTCCCTCCAACAGCACCATGGCCAGTGCTGGCCTCACAGGCTGTACCTTCTTTCCAGGTAGTCCCTCTGAAGGATCTGGGGTCCCTGATGTCTGGGTCACTACGGGTCTTTGGGACTTCAGCAGAGGCTCAGAGAGCTCTGTGTTTCCTATCCTGTTATATTTACTCTTAAGAAAGTGTTCTTCTCCAGAAGTCACTGGCCACTGTTGGTTACCGTAATGTGTCAGAGTGATCTTTGAGTCATTTGCTTGGCACCTCCTTTTTATTGTCTCGCACAGTTAGGAGCTTTTCCAACCGAGGTCGCTGCACTTAGTGAAAAGCACACTGCAATTGAGTGGAGGTGACCTGCATTTCTCCCCTGGCTCAGAAGGCTGCTGTCTGAGCCGGGGTCCACTCTTGAATGGTCTTGTCTGCAAAATGGGAAAAGCACCACCCTCCTCAGGTTCTGGTGAGAACCAAGGAACATCACATGATGTGTGGCAGAGAATCTTGGACAAGGTGAGAGCCTGCACAGGGTTATCTCACTGACTTGTCCTGATTGTCAAGCCAGGTTAAGTAATCTGATCACCATTTTAAAATAACAAAGCTAAGGCACCAGTGAATTAAGGAATTTTCCAAGATCTACACCAGGATCCATTTCGTTCAAGGGTAGAGTTTTTGCTCACTATATTTACACTCAAGCAAGGCTGGAGGAAATGATGGACTAACCCAGGAGCCACCCTCAGGGTCTATCCTCCAAAGTCATGGTTCCAAGGGCTGTACATCTTGAAAACAACAAGGACAGTCCTCTCTCCCTTTGTCCCCCAGCCCACTGTGGCACTGGCCTTTGGGAAGACACAGACCTGCTCCGCTCCCAAGTTCTCTTCACTATGTTCCTTCATAAATCGGTAAAACATATGACATTGACTTATCGTCAACCATTCAGAAACATGACACACAGCTGCATATGCATAAGCCCAGGAAAAGACATTTCCTTTTTCATTTATTTCATTCATCCCCTAGAAATCATATGACCTCATTGACTAAGTTACAGGCAAGAATCCATTTTTAAAGTAAAGAGACTAAAGAAACAAGTAGTGAAGTGTTTGCAGACCGACCACCACACACACTGACAGCTGCTCTGGGGTTCTCCTGCAAAGAAGCTTCTGGGTGAAGTCCCTCCACCCAGGGAAAATCATTAGCACTGATACCATGGGAATAATCAGTTGTCCTTCTTTAGGATAACAGAGAAATTATTCCACCTACGTGGCTTGGTACAATTTTTCTGACACATAATCATCACAGACTCACACATACTAATATTAGCTAATAATTATGACAACTACAATAATATTGATAAACATTAACTAATGTTAGGGCACCTGGGTGGCTCAGTTGGTTAAGCATCTGCCTTCGGCTCAGGTCATGATCCCCAGGATCCTGGGATGGAACCTTCTGTGGGCTCCCTGCTCAACAGGGAGCCTGCTTCACCATCTTCCTCTGCCCCTCCCCCTACTAGTGCCCTCTCTCTCTCTCTCTCTCAATCTCTTTCTCTCTCTGTCTCTCTCAAATAAGTAAAATCTTTAAAAAATATATTTTAAACATTAACTAACATAAGCTAACAACAGTAATACCTAATACTTAAAACAACTATAATATTAAGTAGCCATATGTAAAAATTATAAAATTAACTAGTAATTATAATATGTATTAAGCACTGATTAAGCACGGGACACCATGTAAGGCACCCAGGGGCTTATTTCCTAAATCCTCATGGCAATGCCATGAGATGAATACTATTCTTACCCTCATTTTACAGATAAGGAAATTGAGGCTTAGCAAGGTGAAATAACTTTTCCAAGGTCAAACAGTTCCAAGTGACAACAAAACATTTGCTTAGGGAACCAGAATTAATGTGGCTTTTCTAAAATCCTAGGATGAACAGTGCCTCTCCAGCCCCTCTTAGGCTAACTCAATCATATGCCCAAACTTCAAGAATGTAAGACATCAAACAATCCTAAGAACTCCACAAGTTTGTCCACCATCTCTGGAAAGAGGCATAAGGCACTCACACGTGGCCTACAGAACATGTAGAAGATTAGTCACTGGTAAAAGTTTCCGCAAAGCATCAACAGGATACTGAAAGCCCACTAAAGCCATTTTCTTCAGTAAAAATTATTTTTAATCTAATAATCCAAAAATGTGCTCTTTATGATCAACTAAAAGTTTCTGAGGACATCAACAGTCACAAAAGATTTTGTGGTTTTACATCTGGAATTTTTCCTCCTCTGTTTCTGTTAAAAGATGCTCCACAGGGGCGCCTGGGTGGCTCAGTGGGTTAAGCCTCTGCCTTTGGCTCAGGTCATGATCTCAGGGTCCTGGGATCATGCCCCGCATCGGGCTCTCTGCTCAGCGGGGAGCCTACTTCCCCCCCACTTCTCTCTGCCTACTTGTGATCTCTCTCTCTCTCTCTCTCTCTCTGTCAAATAAATAAATAGGAGAAAAATAAATGAAACAAGATGGGATTGGGAGGGAGACAAACCATAAATGACTCTTAATCTCATAAATAATCTTTTTTTAAAAAAAGGTGCTCCACAGATACTAAGTGGTTGCTGGTGGGTTGTGCTCAGAGGGACAACCAGTCTCTTCTGTCTTGTTCTCCTCCTGTCCTCTGGAAACTGCACGAACTTTCAGGGCTGTCGGTGGGGGCATTCAAGAGCCAGCACTGGGGCTGCTCCCAGCCAGCTGCTGGCCAAGGGTATCATCCCCGGCTGAGTGAAATCCAAGCTGCAGGATGGCCCAGGAACTAGATATAAAAGGAAACAGCCCCCTTGCCGGTGCTGTTTCATCAGGACTGATGAAATGGCTTCCTCCTACACCCCCCAAAAGCCTCAAATGCTCCCAGAAATGTCAGTCTCCAATAGACACTGCAGGTTCAAGCCTAAAATCAAAGACCGAAGCATTGTCAAGGCGAAGTGGCAGCTTCAGTTACCCTTGTTTCTTCAGGCAGGTCTATCCTGCACAGAAGGAAGGCAGAAACTGGCAGGGTAATTCTGAGCCTGGTCCCAGGGAAAGCAGAGGCAGCTTTATGGGGTGGGCTCCTCACACCTATTTTTGGCCCATTTGAATTCCTAGAACGTTTGAAACTGTGGCCTTAGAGATGTTTGCTCTTGTCACTGTGACATCATTTTCCCCAAATAATACTATTACACATGCTAACTTTACACTTTTGGTATAGTTACATCACACACGTACGTACAATTGACCCTTGAACAACGCAACTTTTAAACAGCACGGGCCCACTTATACACAGATTTTTTTTTTCTATAACTGCGGAAAGTATGGTAAAAGTATTTTCTCTTTCTTATGGTGTTCTTAATAACATTTTCTTTTCTCTAGCTTACTTATTATAAGAATACAGTTTATATTACCTATAACATACAAGTATGTTAATCGACTGTTTATGTTGTCGGTAAGCCTTCTGGTCAACAGTAGACCATTAGTGAAGTTTGGGGGAGTGAACAGTTATACACGGATTTTCCACTATGCAAGTGTGAGTGTCCCTCACCCCTTGCCGGAATTGTTCAAGAATCAACTGTAATTACCTCCAGGAGTCATTTTGGTAATCTGGTTCATCACACCCTCCTAATATTGTTACGCAAATTGTCATTTATTTGCAACTTTAAATTAGTCTACGCCTTACAGAATGATGGGCAGAAACACTCCACCAAAAAAAAAAAAAAAAAAAAAGGCTTTGATTCTATAGTATATGCGAACACAACACAAATCCCATGTTTGAAAATTTTAGCATCACACACGCCCCCTTCCTGGAACCCCTTTCACACCCAGCTAGCCCGGAGCACTCATTTTCCGCACGTCTTCAACACGGCTGGAGCAAACGCAGAAAGCAAAGGCACGCAGGCTTACTGCGGAGCCGCGGCTGACCTCCCCTCCCCTCACAACAGAAACTTCGGGCCAACGCTGGGCCAGACCCGCCGCTTCTACTTCGCGGTCTGAGTCTCTCAGAAAATCCAACAGTACGCAAGCCGCACGATGCCAGCAGACACCTACCGCTATGGACCCAGAAGATGTGGCAACAAACACTTTGATAACCATTTTGACAGTCGGGAAAAGGGCTCCCCCCAACACACCCCCGCGAGGGAACGCGGCGTTAGACGGATCCCGACCGCGGCCCCGGCCGGGCAGGTGCAGGTTGCAGCAGGTGCAGGTGCCAGGTAGCAGCAGGTGCCAGGTAACAGCAGGTGCAGGTGCCAGGTGCGAGCTGGCGGCCGCCCAGCGCGGTCTGAGCCCCTGAGCCTCCCGCCGCGACTTTAGACCTGCGACTGCCAGCGGCGGTGCCGGCGGCTCGGGCTTTCCCGGCCACTGGCCGGGGGCGAGAGGGGATCTGCCAGGCGAAGACGGGATTGGTGGATAAAAGCAGCCACTGACTTTAAACGCCGGACAACAGCCCCTAAAAGGCCAGGCTGCGCCGCGCACCAATCGGGCCGCCGAGCACCAATCCGCGCTGCGCAGGCATAGACGCCTGAGGTGACAGCCGAGCGCCTGGGCGCTGGAAAAGCCCAGAAGACGCCAGCTCCTTCCCTGGGGAGGCTGGGTTTGCAAGGCTTTGGGCAAACGGACCGCAAGGGTCCGAACAGCCACACAGGCCTTGAAACAAGCAAAGGCGTCCTGACTTTCACATTTTCCGGTCGGTTTAAAAAAAAAAAAAAAAAAATGGTGAACTCTTATACAGAGATGCCTTTAGACGTGGCCCACTTCCAGTTTTCTCCCTTTCCCACCTGTTGCTCCTAAAGAACGAAGCTGACAGACCACAGAGGTGTAAGGTTTCACTGACATCCCAGACAAGGCAGGGCGGCAGAGGCGGGCTGTCAGCAGGGATGAGTTCAACAAGCGAAATGTCTTCACTATCTCAGAGACGTGGGGAGAAAATAAATGTTTGTAACAGTCTCTCTCCGTCTTCTTTACGTAGATAATTAAATCGAGTAAAAAGCCCAAATGCTACCGTCCAATTTTTCTGATGAGTTTCAAAATCAAGCTCAAGGACATAGGAGACAAAGGCACCAAGGGGTCATTTACTCCTCTTAGATAACCGAGTCTCTTCTCTTCTCCTCTCTCTCTCTCTCTCTCTCTCTCTCTCTCACTCACTTTCTTTTTATTCTTAAGTCCTGTGCCGCTCCCTGAGGAGGTGGTTACTGGCCTGCTGGAGCAGGGAGGGGTCTGGAAGCCTTCTTTACCTGCCCCCTTCACCAGAGTCCCAGGGGCCTACAGGCCTGCTCTCCTCCCCTAAGACAGGTGCTTTGCTGAGAAAGGACGCCCCATCCCTGCAACATAGCTCAAGTTCATTTACATAGAACGAATAGTCATTCGTTCTGCCATTTAACTTAGAGCCTCACTATGCAAATTTGCTCTCCAAATTAGGCCCTTGCTGAAGATGATTAATGGCTCCCCAGATTTAAGTCATTAGCATTGTAAATTTTATTTTCAAGCCCACCAAAGATTATAGGACATTTGTGCTCCTCTTTCTTGTATTTTCAAAATCATAAAGCAAGTAAATACTATTTTTGTCAGACAAATTTTTTCGACACCTTAGTCTCAAATTCTACCACATAAGCAAGCCATTTTTCTCCAAACACGATTGAAGAGAGTAATAAACTATGCTTATTTCTCAATAATTTTGAAAACTAGTAACATAAACTGTAGTTGATCCTCATGTGCCCTAAAGAGTACACAACTACTGATCATACCAGGCAACGCTGCCTTTGACAATGACACACCCCCTCCACCCACATGCCCTAGGGAGAAAGAATAGCCTATTTGAAGTGAGAGCTAATCATTTTTAATGTTGCCACGTGCCAGGGGTACTCTAACTGTTTTGCATAAACCACTCTCTTAACCTGCACAACACTAACACTGGGTCCTATTCCCATCCTTTCTCAAGGATGAGGATAGGAAAGAGTGCATCCAAAACATGAACCCAACCCATGCACACCAGGAAAACTCCTAACACATTACCCTCAAATTCCTAGTGCACCCTCTTTACACAATGGATTATTTTTAGAAGTTTACCTTTTTAATAATGACCATGAAAATGTACAAATTGGGACTTTGAAAACTCTAGCTGAAAGATCGTTTCATTTATGACAGTGGCCCCAATAAACTTCAAGATAATTAATAGGAATACAACACATTCCAAGTAAAGCTCAACAAATCTCTGCTTAAAATAAAAGTTCAACAAATCTCTGCCTTAGAAAATTCCCTTCAGGGATGCCTGGGTGGCTTAGTCGGTTAAGCGCCTGCCTTCAGCCAAGGTCCTGATCCCAGCGTCTTCGGATCAAGTCCCACATCAGTCTCCTTGCTCAGCAGGGAGCCTGCTTCTCTCTCTCCCTCTGCTGCTCCCCCTGCTGGTTCTCTCTCTCTCTCTCTCTCTGGTAAATAAGTAAATAAAATCTTTATTTAAAAAAAAAGAAAGAGGGGTGCCTAGGTGACTCAGTAGGTTAAGCCTCTGCCTTTGGCTCAGGTCATGATCCCAGGGTTCTGGGGTCAAGGCCCCCATCGGGCTCTCTGCTTAGCGGGGAGCCTGCTTCCCACCCTCCTCTCTCTGCTTGTCTCTCTGCCCACTTGTTATCTCTGTCTGTCAAATAAATAAATAAAATCTTTTTAAAAAAGAAAGAAAGAAAGAAAATTCACTTCAAAAAAACTGTGTGCTCTACTGAAGAGGCAAAAGGCTTATCATTTCACATCCCTAGCCCTAGATACTAAGTGAAATAACATTACTTATTTTGTTAAAGAATTTTTTCAGCTTTATTTAAGTATAATTGACAGATACAATCCTAAGATAGCTGCAGTGTACATCATGATGATTTGTGGAACATACACACTATGAAAGAAAGATTTTGTCAAATTTTAATGATAAAAGTGTGAGGTATTGACTCCAAACTGGGCAGAGAGTCTCAGGTGATCTTCAAATAAATGATACCATATGCTATGTTTCTGCTTACATAATGTGATAGGTAAACTAAAATGAGAAATAAACGGATATTTGTATTATGTAGAATGACAATGGTGACCACCAGAGTAACAGCAGTGACTTGAACAGTGTCTCCCCTCAAAATTTATGTCCGCCCTAAACTTCAGAATGTGACCTTATTTGGAAACAGGATCTTTGCAGATGAAATTGGTTGAAGATCTTAAAGTTAAATCATCCTGGATTTTGGGTGGGCTCTCAGCCCAATAACTGATGTCCTTACAAGAAGAGGAGGCACACAGAGAGAGACAGAGAAAACACTGTGTGAAAACAGGGCAGCAGAGACAGGACTGATCCTGCCATGAGCCAAGGAGCATGGGGACCCAAAGAGGCAAGGAAGGATTCTTCCCAGGAGATTTTGAAGGAAGGGAGTGTAGTCCTGCCAACACCTTGATTTCAGACTTCTTGCCTCCACAACTGTGAGAGAGTAAATTTCTGTTGTTTTAAGCCACTGGGTCTATGGTTATTTGTTACAGTGGAGTTAACCAAACTGATACAGAGAAATAAAGGTGCATGTTACTATTTAGCAGAATTCCTAAAGGCAGTTCTTTGGCTTTGTACTCACTGGGTCTCTGGAAAAGAAACACCCCCTTTCAAAGGCAGAAACATAGGCTATAGACAAGAACAGCTAGCAAAGCAGAACAGAGACCACTTGGATGGGAAAGGAAGCTCTGGGGGCCTCCATCTTTCAGGATCCTCCAGTCCTAAGTACAAGGGTTGGAATGTTCACTTAATTATAAGCTGCCACTTTTGTTACTGTCCCGGGAGCACCAGCAGCCATAAAGCCAGCATCTTTCAATCAATGTCAAGTCTAGGGTGACACCTGTCTGCTGTATGTCCTCCTAGAGATGCTGCCCAGCTCACCACCAACAAAAAGTGCCACCACCCGCCTTCTAGGGATAACTCACCACCTAAGGTTGCTGAAACACAGCCCACCAAAATTAGAGTGGACACTCTAACAGCACAAGAAGGAAGGGGTAGTGGCATGAAGGGGAATGCTTGCCCCCTCCTTGCCCCTAAGAAACTAGATCTAAACAGAGTCAGTTTGGAAACACCCACTACCCCTACTACATAAAATCCAAATCAAAAACTCTCAGTGGTAAATGTGGTAAATTTGACTGTATACAAATATCAAAATACATGTAAACAAAATTTGAAACAAATTGGGGGAAATATTTATAACATATACCACAGACCAAGTTTTCATATAGGAGACCTGAGTTTCACAGAACAACGAAAGTTCTACAAAGATGGACACCAAGTGAAAAATGGGCAAAAGGCAGAAAAAAGCAAATAGCAAAGTCCAAAATATCCTTAAAAATATGGGGAAAAAATGTCTATTCTTCCTAGCAAAGATGTGAATAAAATCCAAAGGTCAACTTTTAACAATAAAATGGGCAAACATCTTTTAAATAAACTGGATTAAAAGATTATCCCCAATGTTGTTTAAAGATTGGGAGACATTTGCCTAGAAGGCAAACTTTCATACACGTTCAGAGGGCCTCAAAGTGGGCATTTCCTTTGATCCTTCAATTTCACATGTAGGATTTATTCTAAGGAGTCAGGGGTGACCTCTGTTAACCTTAAACATCAAACTGTGAGTTATTTTGCCAGCAAATGGATTTAGTCAGGAGTAACAAAGAATTGCAACTTGGGACATTCAAGCCATGGCAAAACCTTAGGCAAATCCAACAAACAAAGGAAAGGAACATGATTTTATGGAGAAGGAAGTTGGGAGGGATTCAGAAGTCCTTCTGAGAAAGCAAGAGTTCAGGGTGATGACTCTCTCACTGACTTGAGTAACAAGGGTGGCCAATTTCTTGCCGGAGGCGCAATGCTCATCTTCCCCTATTGGGCCCAAAATTGATCATTCCTTCCTGTTGACACTCTTCTGTTGGGGAATCTGTAACCGACACTTCTGTTGGAGCCTGTAATTGAGTTGAATGACAAGGGCTCCCCATTCTTGCCTCAGACCTACTCTAGCGATGTTTCCCTTTATTAATTTTCACACCTTAAAGACTCATAGGGATATTCAACATGGCATTAATACATACGGGGGGAGAGAAAAGGAGGCGGACAGGAAGAGGAAAAGGAATATAAATGCTCATTAACTCTGCCTATGCAGTCACTTAAAAGTCCTATGTAGTCATTAAAAATCACCTGCAATTCCATCATCTAGGTGATTTTTAATTTTTCTTCGTACTTCGCTGTTCATTCTAAATTCTATGCAACCAACATGCATTGCTTTGGGATCAGCTTTTCTTTCACCAAAGAAACTCATCTTTATGAAGAGAGATTAACGGGAATGTTCTGCTCTCTGCTCCCTTCTTCTCCAGGAAGAGACGAGGAGTCTATACCCGCCCACCTGGGTCCACCCCCTACCCCGGGAACCTGGCGTCTACACCTGCTCGCGCCGCCTGGCATCCAACCGGGAGTTGGGTCTGCGCACCTCCCGGGAGGGAACCGGACAGACATGCGCACTGGACTCGGATTCGAACACCAGCACGTGGGCGAGTGCGACCGAGAGCGTGAAGGGACAGCTGCACGGCCGCGAGGTCTTTCGTTCGCCCCAGACGCGCCCGGGGCCACGGTGGGCCGCGGGAGGTTAAGGAGCCGAAGTCGCTACACTTTGCTCAGCAGTGCGCAAGCGCGCGGACCTCGCCGCCCCGCCCCCCGGCTCGGTAGGTCCCAGGAGGCGCCGCGCGCGGGTTTCCAGAGCGACGCGCGCGACCGGGAGGCAGCGGGGTTGGCGCTGCGGCGGGAGCCGCGCGGAGCAGGTAACGGCCCGGCCCGGCCACAGGCAGAGCCTCCTGCTCAAGCCTCTGGGCCTTTCGGTGCCTCCGGTCACTCAGCCCTGGCCCCTAACCGGCTCGGGCCGCGCCGCCTCGCTCTCCCTGGAGTTGGTAACGTAGCGGGGCCGCCGGCCGCCTCTCCCGCAGAGCGCGCCCGCCCGGCCCGCACCGGGGGTCTCCGCCCTCGCCGCGCCGCCGGGGCCCCTCCGCACGCGGCCTGGCCGCCGGGGCGTTCTCGCAGGGGCGTCCCGGGACCCCGCGGCCGCCGTCAGCGCCGCCCCCCAGCTGCGGGCTCTGGCAGTGCTTGGTTCGTGCGTGAATCTGCTGCCTTGAGGTTCGCGTCTGCCCACCCGCTTTAGCTTCGCTTTGCTCCTTTCCTTCTAACCTTAGCGTGACGTGTCCTTATGCCCAGCCCGAGACATTTCTGCGGTGTATCATTTCCTGCCACCTTGTGCCACCAGGTGACTTAAGACCAGCGTTCCTCTGGGCACAGACCGGGAGCCCTCTTGTGCCTGCACCCGCTCCCTACGTGAATTCGTCCACCTCACAGGCTCAGAACCCGCCCGAGACGTGTGTCTCCAGCCCCGACCCCCTCCCAGAACCTCAGGCCCGGGGTCTCAGCAGCCTGACCTTCTCGACGCGTGGGTGTCGAAGGCCCGTCCTGACATTCCCGCCAACCTGTTCTTGCCACACTTCGACCCACCCCGTTACCGGAAGCCGCTCTCCCGGTTGTCTAGGCCTTGAGGTCCTCCTTGACTCCCGTTTTCCACCCTCCCCACATTCAGTCTGTCCACACATCCTTCACATCATACCCTGGATCGATGCACAACCCCCACTCCGCACCCCGGTCCAGGCCACCGTCCGCTCCCGCCCGGATTGCTTCAGTAGCGGCTGATTGGAATGTGGACAGTCTGACTCTGTCCCCTTTCTCTGTCATTGCCAGTGAATCAGGTTTCCTTGTAAGGATATGCGTTCCATAGTTTACACACATAAAGATAATTTTTAGTCGGTATGTTGAAGATTGCAGCTTTTAAACAGGTAGCCAAAGCTACATAAACGGGGGAGTGTTAACAAGCTAAAAATGGAAAGATGCCCCATAGCTTTCTTGGGTGTATGACTGTGTCCCTGCATAGAACTTTGACAAGACCTTTAAAACCATACAGAAGAGTGAAAGAAGCCAGAGCCTCCGTCCAAGTGAGAAAAAGAAGACATGTAGGAATTCGGGTTCTGTCTACTCCCTACTATTTGGTTTTTGTTTTTCTAGAGAAGCACCAAAAGAAGAAAATGGAAATGGAGACAAGTGATCAGCCCAGTGCTGGTCAGTTGACAGAGAGTGCCTGGGCGCCGGTACTACAGTCAGTCAGTCCGTCCCAGAATGATGCAGGGTCCTTGTCCTCAGGGAGCTTATGGCCCGCACACACCTGTACCCTGCCAATCGCAAACCCCCAGCTCCCATTTTTTCTCTTTTTCCATCAAGCGGAACCCCAGCTGACCAAAGTAGCATGGTAGGATCGCTGCAGCTTGCAGAGGGGCTATTTGTAAACTTGCAGATCACAAACCTCTGCTTCACTCGGATTTGATCTCATACCTTTCCCTCATGCAGTCCCTAGAGGAACTAAAGCCGTCTGATGGGAATCTGCTCAAGCCCCAGCTACCACAACTGCTAGCCTTACCTACAGCCATACCCATGTTATCCCCCCATCCAAGGCCACCCCTCCCTGATCTTTGGATCTCATCCCCACCCACTTGTCAAAAACCTTACGCTTTCCCTATCAGCAGTCACCTGTTCCTTCTTAACCCGCTCTTTACCTTGGCTTTTAAACATACTCTTTTGTCCTATCACAAAAGAAAGAGGAAGAAAAGTCTCCCAAGTCTCCCTTCATTTTCCAGCTATTGCTCAATCTCTCATTCCCTTTGACAGGCGAACTTTTTTTTTTTAAAAAGAATTGCCATCTTCCATGCATCTTCCATGCATCCATGTCTTATGTCTCATCCCTTAACCCCCTCTAGCCTGCCTTCCACCCTCATTTCTATACTAAAACAAAAACCACGGATCAGACATTTCCAGGGCTTGTCTTGCTCAGTCTCTCAGCAACATTTAAATTTGGCCACGCTGCTCCCATCTCTTAAAACGCTGTCTTCCCTTGGCTTCTGAGCCCCCATCCACCCTGCCTCTTTCTGCTCTTCCTGCTACCATGCTGGCTCGCCCTCCTTTTCTGGGCCCCTTTATGTTGCAGTTCCTCAAAGCCCAGTTCTCATCCGTTCTCTCCCTATGCCCCCCTTACTCTGACATGAAGCACAAATCCATGCCCACCACCTTTATACTCTAGACTCCCAACTTTATCTCTCCAGCTTGACCCTCCTTTCTGAGCTGAAGCATATGTACAATTAGCGGAATGGCCTTGCCTCTTGATACCTCTCAGACACCAACTCTGTGTGCAGAAGACAAGTCTCCCACCGCCCCTCCCAACTGGGACCTCTTCCATTGGCAGCAAGGATTCCTCCTTAACCTTTTCCCTCACCCCAGCATCCAGCGGGTCACTGAGCCCTGGTGACATTGTCCCCTGTGCATCTTTCACTTCTCTTAGTTGCCACTGGCACCTTAGTCCAAGCTGCCACCTTCTTTCGGCAGCCTTCTGAAATCCTCTCCTCTGGTTTTTCTCTATTCTGTTCTCCACACTGCAACCCAAGTAACCTTCAGGAAGCAGAACAAATTATATTATCTCTTCCCTGGCCTCCCCCTTTTTCTCACTGCCAGCTCCCCGTTGCTCTTGGAGTGATGACCCAAATCATAAACCTGCCTCCTGTGGTACTGCAGCTGCTCACCTCCACCTACCTCTGGAGACTCATCGGGAACCCCTGGGATTCAGCCACGTGGGCCTCATCTACCCACCAGGCGTTGGAACTGTCCTCTCTCCATCCGGAGTGTACTTCCTTCCTCCCCTCCATTCTTTTTGTGTGGTTAGTTCCCACTGACCTGTCATATCTGCTCAGATGGCCCTTCCATAGAACTTCCAAGGTCGCCGTCTAGGTCAGGTTTTTTGTCCTATGTTCACAAAATTGTATCTCTTTCCTCTAAAACACTTAGAACAGTCACTATTGTGATTGTTTTATTAACAGCATATAAGCTCCATGAAAAGGGAAGTGTTTGTATTCATGACATCCCCCCATACCTCATATGGTTGCTGGCACGTAGAAAGCTCTCAAATATGTGTTGAAAGAATGAATGAAATGAACAAATTAATGTGTATGATAAATGTAGGGTATTTTAGTATAATTTATTAGAACAGAATAAAATTCTAGGGAAAATACCAAGTCAAAAATATGTATATATATTTATATATAAATAAATTATTTATATATATTATATTTATATATATTTAAATATATTAATATATTGAAATATATTTTATATATTATATAAATTATTTATTTTATATTTATACATAAATATAATTTATACATAAATATATAAATTTATACATAAATATAATATAAATAAATCATTTATAAATATATATATATATTTTTTTTTTTTTTAATCCAGTCAACACTGAAAATTAGAAAGAAATGTGGCAGTGACCAGGAGGGGGAGCTGAAATGCACACTTCTAGAAATTTAGCCCTAAACCCGTTAAATTTTTGTTAGAGTCACGTAGTATGTTGCACTTGCCTCCACTTGGCAGAAGTAGAGAGGCACAGTTTCTCCTTTCTCATCCTCAAGGCAGTTCTTTGGAATACTCAGTCTGGTAATGAATTCAAGGTTTTTGTTGAAAGTAAATAAAATATATCAAGGTGTTAAATGACCAAACCTACATCACATGTCTCTAACCACCCTAACATAGAACATGGCACATTTTCATATTATCAAATAAAACTTGAACTTTGATATATGGATATATAGGTATATTTAAGTCATGGATTTTTGTGCAGGACGGCCTTAGAAGTTACTGGGCGCAATTAGCTAACTTCAGACGTTGAACAGTTTGAGGCCAAATGGCTCGCTGTGCCGGAAGAACTGACACTAACTCACGCATCTGGCTACGTGTGCCTTTTTTTGTTCTTCTATAGCAAACTCCCTTTCTTCTTAAGCAGTGTTAATTCCTTTTTTTTAATTAACATATAATGTATTATTTGTTTCAGGGGTACAAGTCTGTGATTCATCAGTCTTACACACTTCATAGCACTCACCATAGCACATGCCCTCTCCAATGTCCATCAACCAACCACCCCATCCCTCCCACCCCCCCTTCGCCTCCAGCAACCCTCAGTTTTCTTCCTGAGATTTAAGAGTCTCTTATGGTTTGTCTCCCTCTCTGGTTTCATCTTGTTTCATTTTTCCCTCCCTTCCCCTATGATCCTCTGTCTTGTTTCCCAAATTCCTCATGTCAGTGAGATCATATGATACTTGTCTTTCTCTGATTGACTTATTTTGCTTAGCTTAATATCCTCTAGTTCCATCCATGTCACTGCAAATGACAAGATTTTGGTTTTGATGGCTGTGTAATATTCCTCTGTGTGTGTGTGTGTGTGTGTGTGTGTGTGTGACATCTTTATCCATTCATCTGTTGATGGACATCTAGGCTCTTTTCATAGTTTGGCTATTGTGGACATTGCTGCTATAAACATTAAGGTGCACACACCCCTTCATATCACTACATGTGTGTCTTTAGGGTAAATACCCAGTAGTGCAATAAGCAGTGTTAAATCTTAAACTTCCCTTCTTTAATATTAGAATGACCAAATTTCTGAAGCAAAAAAATTAGGAAACATAATCTTAAAAGTGGGTGCAATGCTTGAAATAGTGTTTTTGAAAGCCCTTAAGATAGGTGATCCTCTTACCAATATGATACTATTTTTATAAGCTACAGGAAGAGTTTTTCTATTCATTTAATACTCTGCTTAATTTTGTGTCAAAGTGTCTGTGTTAAAGAGCTTTGTTAAAGAGCTCAGACCTTCCTTTGTATTTTAGGAAGACCCTCAACCTGGATCTGGCCACTGATTTCTCATGACCTGACTGTGGCCATGTTCCTGGCAGGAAGACCACTAAAATGACCCTGTGCCCCTCTCAGGAATGGGGAGGCATATGCTGTCTACCTGTCCCATCACAGGGGTGTGAACCTTGCTGACCAGGTCAGGGTGGTATCTGGCAGGTTTCTCTACAAAGTCACCATCTTTCCCTTTCTGTTTGACTAGTAGGATGCCAAATTCTGTTCCTTATCAGTCTGACATTTACTGGCCTTTAACATCCATTGACAACTCCTGCTATCTCAGTTACCTCTTGATAGTTATCAAGTTGTCACCTCTATTCCCACCACTCCTTGTTCCCTTATTAGTTGTCATCCTACCATAAGGAAGAGCCTTCTCCTCTTTCCTCATCCATTTAGTTATTCATTATATCAGAATGGACTCAGATTCCTACTTTATTTTAGTAGGTTGTCATCTTGTATCTTCATTTATTTTGATGCTCGAATTGTCCTAGATTTGACCAGTAAGAACTTCGTTAAGCTGGCGTCTGTGTCCTTTGACATACCAGCCTTCTCTTGGACTTCCCTTATCCCAGGCCTGGAGTTACGCATTCCTCCTAGGGACCTGATTCTTCTTAATGGAGAATGCTATTTTAGCGGAGTTTGGTGCTCAGTGTGCTCATTGTTACTGGGGGACCATTGCTTCAAGGCCCTCAGGGAGCAGAGTTAGGAAAAATACATACACATGTACACATAGATCTATAACTGTTTCTGTCCATGTGTGTATTTTTAACCCACTCTTCTTATTCAACTCAGAAGTGTAAGTTTTTTGGGGGGGAGGGGGTTCCGTGTAAGTAAAACTCTTGCAGGTGGAAATAAACTTGGCCTCCATAATTCTAAATATATTTCCTCAGTTCACTTCTTTGCTCTGTGTAGTTAATTTCCCGACCTTGCCAGCTGCCTTTCAGCCTCTTTCAACGTCTTCTCCACCATCTCCCCCCACTCCCCTCCCCACCCACATACATTTTTGCTTTCTCAGCCTCCAGGCCCACCTGCACCAAAGCCTCTGCACAAGGGTCAGCCCTCTTGCTTTTTCAAAATGTCCATCCTGAATGCTGGTGAGAGTCCGCTCTCTTCTCCAATTAGTTTTTCCAAAACCAGCAATCCCGCCAATTCCAAAGAGTTGGTCATGTTTTTCCTGGATGTAGCCTGGGCAAGCTTAGGCAAGAAGGTTTGGGGGAGCATTAAGTTACTTCCCGAAAACATTTGAACTCTGCCTCCTCTCTTGACTTTTTGAAATTTGTAATAGTGCATTTGATTTATATTCTAATAGCCTCACTTTGGTTCATGATGTTTTTGCAGATAATCTGTATTAGTCTCCTGTGTCTGCTGTAACAAACACAAACTCAGTGGCTTAAAACAACACAAATCTATTCTCTTACAGTTCTGGGGATCAGAAGTCTGAAATGAGTCTTGTGGGGCTAAAATTAAGGGGTCACCGGGGCTGGTTCCTTCTGGAGGCTCCAGCAGTGAATCCATTCCCTGGCCTTTTCCAGCTTCTAGAGAAGCCTATAGGTGCCTTCCAGCTTTGATTTTTTGTTGTTGTTGCTGTACAGAAGCTTTAAGGTTCTGTGCAGCTACTTTTATTACATCCTTTGATGGTTTATTTGTTTCCAACATTTACATTTTCACTCCATCTGATACTTATTTTAGTGTAAGGAGTACAGTAAGGATTTGCTTTTGGTTTGGTTTCCAGATGTCTGGCCTATCCCCCCTTCCATCATTTATTAAATGTCCACTTTTCTCCACCTCTGTCTTACACTAGATTTCACTACGTATGTGCTTCTGGCACATTTTAGCATCTGGGCTTCTGTGTCTGCATATGACAGAGGTCATCCCTCCCAGTCAATCTTGTTCAAAATCCTTTGGACTCTCCCATATTTATTTTTTCATAAGAATTTAGTGTCATTTTGTCAAATTTCAAAAAAATTACTCTTGGCATTTTATTAGGAGTATTTTGATTATGTAGATTAAAGTAGGAAGAATTTACAACTTTATCATCTGGATCCTTATGTAAGAACACCATATGTCTTTCTACTTATATAAATCTTTTATTTCTTTCAGTAGTTTTCAAGTTTTCTCTATATTATTTGTATTAAACCTGTATCAGATGCTTTCAGATTCTTAGCTGATACAGTAAGTAGGATATTTTTATCAATTTTCTGAGTCATTTTCATTTGCATACAGAAAAGATTAATTGATTTTTATATCCACTTAATAACTATAAAACTGTAGTTTTTATTGAATGCTCTTTATGTTACAGTGTTTTATAGGGTTTTGTAAATATACAATCATGCCATCTGCACATGATAATAATTTGCCATTTCTTTTTGAGTGTTTATACCTCTTATTTCTTTTTCACATCTAATTTCATTGTCTAGCACCTCCAAAACAGTATTCACTAATAGAAGTAATAGTGGGCATCCTTATCTTAATCCTCCTGGCAACGTCAGTTAATGTTTTACTATTAGGCATGAAGCTGGCTTTTAAGTTTGAGATGTATATTTGTTTATCATGTTGGGAAAGCATTTGTTTAGGGTACTTAGGGCATCTTAAGTTGGGTCAGGAGTCATGAAAACTTTGTCAGGAGTAATAGATACGGAGATAGGAATTAAGCATAGAAGCAGCCTGACCATGAATTTATTTAATCAATATTTATTGAACACCTACTATTTCCTGGGAACTCTTCTGAGCACTGAGCAGTAGACAAAACAGTCAAAAGACTGCAGTCATGAAACACACAGTTCAGTGGGGCATTCAGGCAGGAGATAAGCTAAATAACTATAATGTGTATTATATCATATGAGATGTGCTATAGGGAAAAATAAAGTGGGAAAGGAATCAGCAGTGTTGAAGTATACAGCAATCCATAAACAAATGAGTGTATATAAATTAATACTGATTCAAAATGTTTAACATTCTTCTATATAAATGTTCATTTGTGAGATCTTGACATTTTCCTTTTGTAATATTCTAGGTTTTTTAAAATATACTCTTTCCTTAAAAAGAGACCAAAACATGTCAAAAAATACTGCCCTGGAAACCTCATAAATACTACAGTGTGAAGAACCCTCTGCTCAGAACATAAAATTGATCTTCATACATCTTAGGAACGTTTGATAAAGGACAGCAGGTATGTATTAGTTCATTTTTAAACAATTTAGCATATTTTTTTGGTCTGCTTTTGTGAAAAAGCTAGAATTGAAGGCAGTGACACAAAAGTATAGTTTCAGAATGATTCAAATGTATATCTTGATCTTGAACATTCTTCTTTCTTTTTTTAAGATTTTATTTATTTATTTGACAGAGAGAGAGAGATCACAACTAGGCAGAGAGGCAGGCAGAGAGAGAGAGGGAAGCAGGTTCCCTGCTGAGTGGAGAGCCTGATGCGGGGCTCGATTCCAGGACCCTGAGCTGAAGGCAGAGACTTAACCAACTGAACCACCCAGGCGCCCCAAACATTCTTCTTTCTAATTCTATAACTAAATAAACATGATACATGAATGTATTGTTCTGCTGGGCAGCCATCCCTTTTCGCAGTGCATTCCAGAAAAGCATATCAGCTGGATTACATTTTTTCAATTTAAATGGTGTTTTTAATTGTGGGTTGTATTCATGAGTCATAACAACAAAGAAACCACTGTAAACCCTGTTATGACAGAAACAGTGCAATTATGCTTCAACGGTAATCAAACGGGCACTTTATACAGTAAACATAGTCAGTGTTCAAAATATAAATGTTGCCAAAATCTGAACTATACAACACCATAAACTGGTATATCAAAAACTAATGTGCTCACTCTGTAGTAAGCACTAATAACATAATTACTAACTACTTATTTTTAAATTCTTGAAGGCAGAGGTTTGCTTTCTTCATAACCTCAGTGCCTGGTAGATACTAAATAAATGTTCTTTGGGGCGCCTGAGTGGCTCAGTTGGTTAAGCAGCTGCCTTCAGCTCACGTCATGATCTCAGGGTCCTGGAATTGAGCCCCACCTCGGTGTCCCTGCTCAGCAGGGAGTCTGATTCTCCCTCTCCCTCTGCCCCTCCCCCTGCTCGTGTTTTCTCTCTCTCTCTCTCTCCTCTCTCCAATAAATAAAACTGGAAGGAAGGAAGGAAGGGAGGGAAAAGGAAAGAAAGAGGGAGGGAGGGCAGGACATCTGAGTCACACTCAAGGGGAGTTACACAAGGACATGAATATCAGGAAGTGGGAATCAGTGGGAGCCATCTTGGAAACTACCATCCACACCGAGTACATTCCAAAGGCAGCCTCAGAACGGTCTGTGATGACCCCTTCTTCATCACTGGACGCAGTGGAATGCTCCAGTACTCCCTAGGGTGGAAAAGTGACAATGTGGAAGAATCACCTGATGTTTTCCCCCCTGAATGAATGTCCACAGTTAGGTGATCATTATCTTGACAACAGGAAGGGTCCTGATAACCAGTGAAGTGGACTTTGAGTCTTCCAGATGTGCCTGACCACCCTTTCCTAAGCCAATACCATACCAACTGAATCTAACGAGCTTGGGGTGATTCTTAAGAGAAGGATTCAGTAATAGAACTGGTTTGGGAAATTAAAGCACAACTTCTTTGTTCTAACATATAGTTCCTGCTTATACTGTACAAGGCAGATGTCCACTGCCTGAGCCTGGGTGGAAAAAGGGTTTCCAGGTGGATATTCCCTAGGCTTTGAGCAGGAGCCCCAGATGGACTTCTCTCATTCCCTGACTCCCTCTGCTTCTCCCCTTTATCTCTTCCCTCTCTCTCCTGATAACTTCTCCCTTCCCATTTTCCCCTCAAGATTTGCTTTACTTCCCTAGATAAATAATGAATAGAAGGGAACTTCCTCAGTCTGATAAAGGAAAACCTACAGTAACATCACACTTAATGGTGAAAGACAGGACCCTTTCCTTCTCAGATCCAAAACAAGACAAGGACATCAACTCTTACCAACACTTGTAACCAACATTTTACTGGAGGTTCTGGCCAACTAATCAGGCAAGAAAAAGAAATAAAAGGATCCATGTTAGGAAAGAAGAATTCAACTCTGTTCACAGATAACATCATTATCTGTGATAGAATCTATAAAAAAGCTACTAGAACCAATAAACAAGGTTACACAATGCAACATTATTATGCAAATATCTATTATATTTCTGTGTACTAGCAGCAAGTAATTGGAAATTGCTATTAAAAGATAATACTACTTAACAATACCAGTATAATAGCAGCTATCATCCAAAATATGAAATATTGGGGCACCTGGGTGGCTTGGTTGGTTAAGCCTCTGCCTTCAGCTCAGGTCATGATCTCAGGATCCTGGGATTGAGCTCCACAAGGGACTCCCCACTCAGTGGGAGACTGCTTCTCCCTCTGCTTCTCTTCCCCACTCATGCTTGCTCTCTCTCTCTCAAATAAATAAATAAAAATCTTTTTAAAAATACGAAATATTTAGGGATAAATCTGAAAAAAAAGATGTAAGAGATCTATGTACCAAAAATGACAAAACATTGCTGAGAGGAATTAAAGATGGCCTAACAAGCTTGACCATGAATAGAAGACTCAATTTTGTCAAGTTATTTGTTCTCTGTGAATTTATCAACTCAACATCATCCCAGTGACAATCCCATTAGACTTTTGAAAGAATTGACAAGCTGATTCTAACATCCCCATGGAAACTCAGAGGACCTGAATAAAATAGCCAAACAACTTGGAGAACAAAGGACAGAGTTGGAGGACAAATGCTCTCACATTTCAAGATTAATTATAAAGCTGCAGCAACCAAAACAGTGTTGTATTGGTGTAAAGGTAGAGAACTAGAGGAGCAGAGCAGAAGAGAGAGCATAGAAATAGACCCATGTACGGACATCTCAGTTATAAAGATGCAGACGCAGTTCAGTGGGAAAGGGCTGGTCTTTTCAAGAAATGGTGCTAGAACAATTGATATCCTTATTTTAAAAATATGAACTTTCATCAATTTCTGATCCATCATAATTAATTCAAGATGGATCAAAGTAAAGTAAAGCAAAACTATAAAATTTCTGGGAGAAAATCTTTGCGCCCTCCAGTTATGTAAAAATTTCTTAGCTGTAACACCAGAAGGATCATTCATAAAAGAACAAATTGGCAGTTGGGCTTCATCAAAATTAAAAACATCTTCAGAAACTTATAAGGGAATGAAAACACAAGCCACAGATTGAGAGAAAGTATTTGCAAATATACATCTAATAAAAGACTTAATGTCCAGATTATAAAAGAGCTCTGAAAAGTCAACCATAAAAAAACAAGCAACCCAATCGAAAAACAGACAAAAGGTTTGAACAGGCATTCCATCCACCCCTGAAAAAAAGAAGATGTTAGGATGGCAAATAAGCACATGAAAAGATGTTCAATATTATTAGTCATTTGGGAAATGAAAATGAAAATCACATGGGATATCACTAAACAGACCTATTAAGTTTTTAAAAAGAGAGACCATATCAAGTGTCAGCAGCAATGTGGAACAGCAGGAACTCTTAGACACTGCTGATGGGAATGCAAAATGGTACAGCCACTTTGGAAAACAGTTTGGCAGTTTCTTAAGAAGTTAAACATACACCTACCATATGCTCCAGTCATTCCATTCCAGGGTATTCACCCCAAAGGAAAGAAATCCTGTGTCCATATGTAAGACTTGTGTATCAATGTTCATAGCAATTTTATTCTTAATAGGCAAACAATGAAGAGAGGAGAAAGATCCATCAGCAGGTGATGAGCAAACAAATTGTGGTATAAGTCACAGAACTGGATAGTACTCAGCACTTAAAAAAAAAGAATGAACTCTTGATATACCTAGTAACTTGGATGAATCTCAGAATAATGATGCCAAGTTAAAGAATCCAAACCAGACTGCGCAGACTGTATGATTCCATTTATATAAAACTGTGGAAAATGCAAACGTAGGGGGACAAAATATAGTCGGTGGTTGTCTGAGGTAAGGGTGGGGAGCAGGGAGCATCAAGGGAGAGGAATGACACGGGGGCCGAGGGAAACTTCTGGAGACAGTGGACGTGTCGACTCTCTGGATGTTGGTGTTCATCTCCCAAGTATATGCATGTGTCTATAACGATCAAATCAGACACTTCAAATATGTGCAGTTTATCACATGTCATTTGCATACTGTATTTCTATACACGCAATAAAAGAGGTTTAAAAAATTGTATCCAAATGGCTTATGATTTAGTTTTCTTATGAAATATATGCTGTCAATATGGCAACTACGTTGACCTATTGGATGCATTAAAAATGATCATTTAAATGTTGGTGAATCACCTAATAAACTCATTCAAGTGCTGGTACCATTGCTACTGAAATGCTTAATATGAAACCATCTGGTCCCCATTTTTCTTATGATGTGTTTTTGTCCAAGACTATTATTAATACTAAGAACAGTTATCTTTCTATTTATTATGGCAGAAGGAAATACATCAAGTTTACCTAAAAGCTGATATTAATAACACTGAAATTAACAAGCCCTAGTAAATCCTTGGGCTGGCCAAGTCACATTGTGGCTTCCCTAGGTTGGAAACATTCTGTCTCAAAAGAATATAGCACTATGTAAAGCATTTATGACAACTCTTAGGTTTAGTAAATTCTAAAACATCTTACAGATATGGGTTGAAATCATAGTTTATGTTTACATCAGGCCCACATAGGTAATCTTCTGACCTCAGCGCCCTTCACCTGATCACTGCAAAGTCCCTTTTACTACATAAAGTATTTGTGTCTTTTTAATTATGTGGCAGTGTAGATCAATGAACCCAGTAATTAATCTGAAGTTACTTATTGTTTTTTTAATCAGTGAAATAGATTAGGTTGTAATAGTGACCAACAGTAGAGTGACTGTGCCTCATACCATGTACTATAGAAATGTATTAAAGGGGCACCTCAGTGGCTCAGTTGATTAGGCATCTGCCTTGGGCTCAGGTCATGGTCCTGGGGTCCTGGGATTGAGCCCCATATCAGGTTCCCTTCTCCCTCTCCCTCTGCCTCTGCCTGCTGCACCCCCTGCTTATGCGCTCACTTGCTCTCTCTCTGTCAAATAAATAATCCTAAAAAAAAAAAAAAAAAGCAAAACTGGCAGTACATCCACTAGATAATTGGTGACAATAAAGAATTTTCTATCCACCCACCCCCCACACACACAAAAACATTTCTCTATAGTAAGACCACACTTTGGCCCATCCCATAAAAACTATACCTATTGCATTAATGAGCAGGAAATATTAATAGACAATTTTGCTAATATGGCATCTTCTCACTGAGACATTTTTAATTTTATGACATTATTTTTTCAAGTGTGTTAAAGGAGCTACAATTCAGTCTCCAAGCCATAGAGACCTTGCAAAATAGAGACTCAAGGAGACCGTGTACAGTGGGACAGTTCAGCCATCAATAGAGGCTTATGATGCTTTCAGATCTAAATGAGGAGGACAATAATGTCTTCAGATGCACCTTCTTTCTTACAGCTAAACCTATAAAGCCTTCCATTAGAGTACATTTCAATCTAGTAGAACTGTTTTAAGAGTGAGGTTGTTTAGAGATATTAAGACTTATTTGGCTCCAGTGGATTTCCATTAGAATTTTTTCCTTTTTTTTTTTTCCTGTGATATCAGTGTTTATTAAACAAGGAGACCAAGATGGCTAGCTCTCTGCTACATCAGACATGGGGAAATCAAAACTCATTTTAGCCCTTTGGAAGCATGTGATTCAGAGCGAATTTTTTTTTTTAATGTAGATGGAGTGGAGTATAAGCATGTCGTCAAACCTCAACATTCTAATCCAAGAATGGAAAAAAATACTCCTGCACCCTAACCTTCCATTCATCATCTCCCTGTTCCTGTCATGTCAGATTCTAAGTGAGTTGCACTGATTAATCTGAAAGATTAAGGGATGAGTGATCATTTTCAATATAGTCTCAGATTTGGGACTCAACACTATAGGTAAAACATGAAAGGCTGAATAGCGAGTTTTTCCCATAGGCCTGTCACAACGTTTGAAATAATTGAACATATTAAGGTTACAGTGATACATAAGTTGGGTCAAATGATGTCCGTTTGGGGTCAAGTAGCATGGAGTAAGTGAAGAAACTTTCAAGGCCTACAGACCTGGATTCAAAACTCAGTTTCCCAACTCTAGCTTTGTGACCTTGGACAGGTTATTTCTGAGCCTCAGTGTGCTCATCTGTAAGATAGGGTTACTAGTACCCATTACACAGGACTGTCTTCATGATGAAGTAAGCTACCGTATGTAAGCTCTTACCTCTGTGCTTGGCCTAGAGCCTACCATAGGGATGGTGGTGAACATTATTAAAGCATTTACAAATACCGATCGTGTGGCAGCACTCTGCTAGGCCTGAAGTTAAAACAGGAACAAGACAGTCTCTGTCTTCAGGGAGTTTTCAGTCAAATGGCTTTAGTCAAGCAATTATTTCCAGTAAAACAGTTGATGGAGAAATAGACTGACTCGTGTTTACATCTCTCACATAAAGACACAGGCAGTGCTCTGGAGAGTCCCGGCATTTGTCCCAGAATTACTTGTCCAAGAGGGAACTAGTATTCGTTGATTGCAAACTACGTGTCGGGTACCATGATGGGTATTTACAAACACTGTCTCATTTCTCCCTATAGTAACCCCATGGAATCAGTGCGGTTATCACATTGTGTAGATGGCCAAGATCACTTAACTGATTGACAGACTCGGGTTCGAACCCACACTGGTATTCTTTCATGTTGTCACCTTCGACTGTCACACTCCCACTCTTGTAGCTGTTGAACAATTTGTGACTGTAAATGAAACACGGTCTTTTTTTTAAGATTTTATTTATTTATTTATTTGACAGAGACAGAGAGATCACAAGTAGTCAGAGAGGCAGGCAGAGAGAAAGGAGGAAGCAGGCTCCCCGCTGAGCAGAGAGCCCGACGTGGGGCTCGATCCCAGGACTCTGGGATCATGCCCTGAGCCGAAGGCAGAGGCTTTAACCCACTGAGCCACCCAGGTGCCCCTGAAACACAGTCTTGAATTAAGCCGGAATCCTATGATACTGGAA
The DNA here is from genome assembly GCF_922984935.1 of Meles meles. Taxonomy (NCBI): domain Eukaryota; kingdom Metazoa; phylum Chordata; class Mammalia; order Carnivora; family Mustelidae; genus Meles; species Meles meles. The sequence continues at coordinate 158,881,682 of NC_060069.1, read as the reverse complement.
TGGCTTTCTCAAAGGAGTGTTACAAGGAAGGAGGAGGGAATTTTTTTTTTATTTAATTTCTTTTCAGTGTAACAGAATTCATTGTTTATGCATCACACCCAGTGCTCCATGCAATATGTGCCCTCCATAAAACCCACCACCTGGCTCCCTGAACCTCCCACCACCCAACACTTCGAAACCCTCAGGTTGTTTTTCAGAGTCCATAGTCTCTCATGGTTCATCTCTTCCAATTTCTCTCAACTCCCTTCTCCTCTCCATGAGGAGAGAATTTTTATAAGGCTTTAGAAGGAGAAGTCAGCCAAGAACAACTGGTCCAAAATTCTCACAGATGAGCTTCTCACAGTGATGTGGTTTTATCAGGATGGATGGGGGAGGAAGTTAGGAGCTAAAGTCAGGAGCAAGAAGGGGTGAGGAGGAACTCCTCCCAGGGACAAGGACAGCAAGGCTATGAGGGCCAAAGGGGAACATTTTTGGACCTTCAGGATCTCGTACACTAACATCTTGTTCTCTTCTTAACCATTTATAAACATTCAAAAGTAAGGATCTTTGCCTGTGCGTCTGTCCACTGTTACACAGTAGAATGGGTCTGGAAAGACTGATTCTTTGCCTTAGGATATGTGGTGTTTGCTGTTGTGATGCTTAATGAAAAAATTCCTGACCTTGAAGGGGGAAAACATGAACAACTGTTTCACCCATCTGAGCGTGTCCCCTTCACATGGCCAGGAGTAGATGATGTGAACGCAGCTTGTGGGAAGTAAAAACACTCGTGAAAGATTAAGAACAGTACTAATGTTAGTAGGATTGTTGGGGCTAGGATTTCTGTAGTGGGGAGATGGTGAAGCAGCTCCTGTATTCCATGAGACAAGGAGAAAGTTTGAGAGTCAAGCCAAGGCAGAAAGAGGCAGAAACCGATTTATGGAAAAAAAAACTCTTAGTAGAGAGGACGTTAGATCCTTGTTGGGAAGGGTCTGATGGCAGCTAATTTCTCTTTTGCTTTCTTGATAAAACAGAAGAATTGGGGGTATTAAGTGAAAAGAAAATAACCCTTGTAAAGCCCCTGGGAGCTGAGTTCCTTTGTTTCGAGTGCGCTGATCCAACATCCCGTCGTGACATTACTGTGCCTTAGTGCAGCGACATTACAGAGGGGCACAGAGCCATCTGGCGTGTAACTAAAGCCAGCCTTCTGAAGGGCCCATGTTTGGGGTCCTTCTTGTTTGATTTCATATTGTCTCCATTTTAAATTCTCACTTCAGACAACTCAGGGCTTGCTTATCAACAGTATCCAAAGTCTGTGTGCAAGGGCTCCAGGCTGCCTCAGTCAGTGCAGCGTGCTACTCTTGATCTCAGGGTTGTGAGTTCGAGCCCCACATTGGGCATAGAGAAATTACTTAACAAAAAAAAAAAAAAAAAAAAAAAAAAAAAAAAAAAAAAAAGTTTGCGTATGTTGGAATCACTTTTTCTAAATTACCGTGGTTCAGGGCTATGTGAGAAGCTACGTGCAGCGGCTGTCCTGAGCGATCTTGGAGCTGGACTCATTGCCCCTCAGAGAGCTAACTTTCCTGTGAAATTTGTGTTCTTGGGGGGAGGTGTGCATTTAACTGTGGGCTACCCGCTCTCCCAGGGCCCTTCAGTCAGTAAGGAAGGAAGAAGTATTGCTGACCTTGTGGGGCGTGTGTAGGAGAGCTTGTGTGAGAGACGCTGTCATCCAGCCTTGTTTGTCACACAAATGGCTCAGTTCAGTCAAGTTCAATACTACCGCCTAGGCTCTAAACCAAGAATTTAAAAATAAAGTGGAAGTAAAAGGCAGTAATCTATTTTTCACTGGAAGTTCATTAAGCAGGGTGCCAAGAACAAAGTGCCAAAGATTTATTTTAGCTACATGGACCCTGAAACAGTGTGTGAACGTTGCTTTGGGGAGTAATTAACTGAACAAAACTTCCATGACCTCAACATTCCTGAAGAACTACTGTGTTTAAATCACCTTGTATGGTACACAATTTGAATCAAATCCACCCAAAACTAAAGAGACTCGGTCTAGGTCTTAATTAAATTAAGTTACTCAGCCATGGACTTCGGTTATAAGGACTTTGGACTATGTGGGATCTTTTGTCTCTGATGAGAAACTAGGATCACTTCATCAAATTTCATTTCCATCTTCAGTTTTTAAACACATTTCTTTGAAGTCTGCTTTACTTTATTCTTACTTAATTCCCAAGTAACAGTTTCTTTTTTTACATTGAATAGTTAAGTTTATAATAATTAGACAAAATCGGTTTTGATTTTTCCAAATCCATTATTTGTAAAAGTCCAGGCTTTATGTAGCTGCAAATATAGGCAGTTTGTTATTAAACAAATGTGAACTTTCCGTTGGGTAGGTTGTCTTCAAAAAGCCTCTGATACTTGGATGATTTTTCCATGCAAATCAGCATGTTTTTCTGACTTCCTTCTGTCATCATGTAACATATAATCAGGGAAGTCATTTTCATGTTATAATAGCCAAAATAAAGCACAGAAAGGAATGCAAATTTTTTAATTAAAATATTAAAAAAGCCTTATAATTATGGATCAAGTGTACATCCCTGGGACTCACTATTACTCTTAATTTTCGAATGACTGTGAGCTCTAGAGAACTGCTAGATTCATTAGTTGTATTCTATATTATGTGTTTAATCTCAAAAGTGTAATTTCATCACTAATAAATAGAAGTGTGTGTATCTCCACAAATATGTCTGGCTTTCTTCAGTGTTGCACTTCATACCAGCCACCCACACCTACCAAGTACTGTCATTTTCTTCAAGGCAAAAAATATGTCAGCATTCTGCAGGCTCCCTGCTGAGCAGAGAGCCCGATGTGAGGCTCGATCCAGGACCCCAAGATCACGACCTGAGCCGAAGGCAGAGGCTTAACCAACCCACTGAGCCACCCAGGCGCCCCTATGTCAGCATTCTTAGAGAACAAGGATGTAATTCAGTAATTCATAAATTGTTGTCATTGTTGTTCTCTGATATGAACTTTATCTTCCATTACCTGTGAGCATAATCTCACCAAAGTTTGGTCTCAGGGGTCTTATATCTTATGTGGAGAAAACATAAAAGCCAAACTGAGATTTTTCCAGAAAATAACTTGAAAGGAATGTATTGTTTCCCCTTCCTAGTCCTCCACTTATAGTTCAGTGTAATAAAGCATAGGTTCATTTTAATGTCAGTAGCTATACATCTAAAAATACTTTTTCGGGGTGCCTGGGTGGCTCAGTGGATTAAGCCGCTGCCTTCGGCTCAGGTCATGATCTCAGGGTCCTGGGATCGAGCCCCGCATCGGGCTCTCTGCTCCGCAGGGAGCCTGCTTCCTCCTCTCTCTCTGCCTGCCTCTCTGCCTACTTGTGATCTCTCTCTCTCTGTCAAATAAATAAATAAAATCTTTAAAAAAAAAATAAATAAAATAAAAATAAAAATACTTTTTCTTCTCTCAGGTTGTTTACTATGTCTCTGTCTGGTCCAGCAGAAACAGACATAGACGGGCAGCTCCCCGGTGTGGCATTAGGACCTGGTAGGCTGGCTGCTGAGTGCGGGGGCAGCCTGACCACAGGTGACTGTCCCAGTGGCAGTCCTGGACACGCCTCCGATAGGAGTGTGGACTATAGCAGGTCCCAGTGTTCCTGCAGAAGTTTAAGTTCTCGCTGTGATTACTCAGAAGACTTTCTCTCTGAATGTTCAGAAACCGCTCTTAATAGAAATTATTTAGAGAAGCCCACAATAAAAGAGAAAAAGGACGAGAAGAAAAAGTACGTCTCTAAAATCTCCCAATCTAAAGGTAAGAAGCAGTACTTTCCAAGTAAGACCAAATTTCTGTCTCTAATGACATTTTTATTTAATGCTCTAATATTTGAAGTAGACCACATTCCGTTTTATTGTCCTCCCATATTTTAAATGTGTCTGTATAGGTGAACTTTTATAGAAGGAATTAGGAAATAGGGAAATTAAGAATCATGACAAGATGGCAGGAAGTTAGGCTGAAAATGTAAAGCCTAGCCCTCTTGCCCAACTTACCCTCCCGGAGCCCACTAGTGAGGCTGGTTCCATTTTTAGTTAACAGGTGGCCTCGTTACAGATACTTGGATCTCACTGGCTTCTTGCCTTTCATCTCAGCTGAAGAACCAATGTTTGAATTGCCAATGAAATGTAAAAACCTGTTTCAACACCCCAAGAAGATGGGCTTCAAGTCCGGTGAGGCAAAGGTCATCCTTTGAAACAGGGGTGGTTCCAAAGGCTGTTAATAATGTCATTCCCCCGAGGACTGTCAGAGTACTGACACCATCCATTCCTAACCGTCTAAACTGGAAGGAGCCTTGTGATATCCCTAACCTCATTCCCTGCCTCCCTGCCTAGACCGTGATGACTCCCTTCCATTTTAGGCAATCCTGGGCTTATAAATACCCCTAATAGAGAAACAGCTGAAACTCTCTTCCACTGTGACCACCAGAACTGCCATCAGTCAACAACTGGAAAATACGTTAGCATGTAACACTCTCTGTGGAACATACCTACAGTCACGTTTACCCCATATCTCCCGCCCCCAGCCTCCTGTGACCAGGTGTGCCTAGGACTCCCTGTGCTACTTCTGAATCCTCTTCAGGTCCCCTTCTTCTAAGCTGTAGGGTAGAGATTCTTAATCTAAGACCTATGTCTGTGAGTCCCATGAAAATCTTTGCATTTTTTTGTGTCTATTTGCATTTGTAAATTTTTCTAGGGAGAAGGACCCATGAGCTTCTACCGGATCCTCAAAAAGCTAAAAGCCCCTTTCCCAGAGAGGTGGGAGCCTTACACTCATGGGCAAGGCCCACAGTAGGAGATGAAAGATCCAGTTCCTTCTCTCACCTAGGACTCTGTCAAAAGAAGTCTGTTTGTGGCATTTGGAAGAGATTATCACAATAGAACCCACATCGTGGGTAGACTCCATGGTTATAATCCCTTATCCATATTTGTAATTTACAAAACTCTGAAAATCAAACATTTTCTCTATGTTTGGCACCCAAACTGATTCGGCAACAAAAACCCGTTTTGGACTACCATGAGACTGATCTTTATTCATTTCACTTAGTGTGAAGAGTCCGATATTTCACAAGAATATTCTTTGATTAAAGTCTGCCGTCCCCAACCCTACAGGGAGTACTATGGAAAATATGTACATGCACCAGAATAATAATAATAATAATTCAGAAACAGTCTGGCCCCAGGGGTCATGGCTCTATACACTACATTTTATATCGGTTCTGCACTTTTGTGGGGCTGCATGAAAGGCAGTTAACATTTATAAAACTATTTCTATAGGAACTGAACTTTGGGTTCTAAGTGCCTGATAATTTAACTTTTAAAAATTGTTTCCTCATTTATTCCACAATTATTTATTGAGTGTTTTATGCAAGATACCTGGTCATAAATTGGGGTCCTTCTTTAAGAGTAGTTTAATCATTAGGCCAAATCTGCCTCATTGTATGAAATGAGATAGAAATGATAAGAGACACTTAACTCTAGCAAACAAACTGAGGGTTGCTGGAGGGGAGGCAGGTGGAGGGATGGGGTAAATGGAGGATGGACATCAAGGAGGGCACGTGATGGAATGAGCACTGGGTGTTGTATGTCACCGATGAATCACTAAATTCTACCCTGAAATTAATAATACACTACATGTTAACTTAAAAACAAAAAAGAAAGAAATTGTAAATTCTGTCATTCTTACATATGTAGGTTAGTGTAATGAGATACAAAATCATTAAGGACTAAACCCTGTTTCAACTTTCCATAACCTTAATTAGTATACAAATATGCATAATAAGTATAGTATGAATTTATTCTATTTACTCAAACACAAGAGGTATATTTACCTTCTGAAGGAAACAAGTCTGGTTCATCCTCCCCCAAACACCCACTAAGGTAGGCAGAAAATGCAATCTCGGGCAGGTTTGGGGGATGGAGGGAGGGTGAGTAGCCTTACACAGATGAGAACACCAGAGAAGGGTTTCTGGTCCTTCATTCTCATCACTTACATGCTCCTTGTCCAGGCACACTAAGAGGCTGATACTTCCTGTTTTCAAAGCACCCATACTCCGTATGCACACTTCGCCCTGGGGCCTTGGCCAGTGCCCCCAGGGCCACAGAGATTCGTCCCAGGCACCCACTCATTCTGACTCTGCCTCCCATCATGTGAGCGTAGCATAAGACAGGGACAGAAGTCTCTGCTGCCCACAGAACCCACCACCTGTCATCCTTCTAGTCAGGGAAATCCCTCTCTCCACCAGGTCACACCACCCAAGAGTGTAAAATATTCTAAGCTGGGAGTCAGGCTTCCAAGTAGGACATGTAGGACCAGACACCCCTGTTGTAATCCAGCCCGATCCACATTGCCTGGGTCTGGGGCTCCTCTAGCCAGCGCCCAAGGTATTAAAGTGCCTGGCATCCTAGTAGGTGTCCTAGAATCAGCCCTCCGCTTTCCAATTTGCAGTGTACTCAAAAACCTATTCCAAAATATTCAAATATCCAACCAGAGCCCTTACGATATCATTCCCAGTGGGACGATAGTTGTAAAGACAGTCCATCGATTATTGATATGATACGGATACTATGATCATTGTCAACCGTGTGGTCTGTCATAGTCACGATTGAAATGGAAGCATCCTCAGTTTCTGCCGGCTCACTTCCATCGCAGGCAGAACCCCCTTTCCGCCACCCATACCAGACATGTCAAGCTGAATCTCAGATGACGTGTGCACACTTGGGCCAATAGCTTAATGTTCGGACTCAAGCGACATTGGCCACTGAGTGCTTTCTCTCTCTGGGATGAAAACCGTGATTTTTTTTTAGATCCTAGAATCTAGTTTCAGTCTCTCGCAGAATGGAGATATAATAATACACATGCACACACACGCACGCACACACACACACACATGCAGTGTGCACATATATGTACATAAACGTCATACAAACGCACGTACATAGGGACCCGGGTTCTCTGTCTCACCACTCACTCACTGTGTGCCCACCGGTAAGTGACTTCACGAAGCATCGGTTTGTTCATCTTTTTTTTTTTTAATATTTTATTTATTTATTTGATAGAGAGATCACAAGTAGGCAGAGCAGCAGGCAGAGAGAGAGGAAGAAGCAGGCTCCCTGCTGAGCAGAGAGTCCAATGCGGGGCTCGATCCCAGGACCCTGAGATCATGACCTAAGCCGAAGGCAGAGGCTTAACCCACTGAGCCACCCAGGCGCCCCAGTTAGTTCGTCTTTAAAAGGGGATAATAACGCAGTGACGTTACATATACATTTGAGATACTCAGTGCAGTTATATAAGGTTGGTGCTTAGAAGTTGGGTGTAATATTATTTAGATACATTTTGTTTAAAATAGACTTCTGAATACAAGCCAACTAACTACTTCCTTTTAAGTCCAGTCCAAAGTAACGGGAAAAATTGTCTACGTTGGACTTACTGAGAGATGGCATATCCATACATTTCCTCTAAGCAGCTCAGTGGCTTTCTAAGGGTCTTTTTGAATATATGAGATCTTCATATATAATACGGGACTCTAAGGTTATTCTCAAATTGCCTTTATTAGCCATATTAGCCATATTAGCAGAAGGGTTATATCAGAAAATCTACATAAAGCATTTAGTTCAATGCTTAACACATGGTAAACCCTTAGTAAATGATATCTATTATTATGGTTTTTAGTATAGCTTTAATAATAGAAATAAGCATGGGTTTTCCAATCAAAGAAGACCTGGTTTTCAATTCATGCTGTGTGACCTTGTGGTTATGGAACCTTGGACAAATGACTTACAGTCTTCAGCTGTTAAATAGACTCCTGCTGACTCTGAGTGAGGTATCCTGCATATGAAATCCCTGCCCTGGAGCATAGCTATTCATTACATGGGTTCTTTCCCCCTCTAGTTTGCCTGTGTAGGTGTGCATGGGTGCGGGGTGGGGGAGGGGGACACAAACGTGCATATCTGCATCCGTGTGCGTATTACTAGTAACAAACTGGGTTGTCTGCTTACACAGGTCAGAAGGAAATCTCAGTTGAAAAAAAGCACACCTGGACTGCACCATATTTACATTCCCAAAGCAATATGATTACCCAAAGAAGAGACGCTATGACTCACCGCGTACTGTCAGCAAGGCTTCATAAGATTAAAGAGCTAAAAAACGAAGTCGGGGATATCCATCGTAAGTTGGAAGTCACGGTCCTAGAAAACCAGTTTTTGAAACAGCTTCAGCTTAGGCACTTGAAAGCTATAGGGAAATATGAGAATTCCCAAAATAATCTACCTCAAATTATGGCAAAACATCAGAATGAAGTCAAAAATTTGAGGCAGCTACTTAGGAAATCCCAGGAAAAGGAAAGAAGTGCATCTCGGAAACTTCGAGAAGCTGACAGTGAGCTGCTCAAGACTAAAGACGCCTTGCAGGCCCTGCAGAAGCTTTCTGAAGACAAAAACCTTGCAGAGAGAGAGGAACTTACTCAAAGATTGTCTGTTCTTACAACAAAAACGGAGGCAAATGACAAAAAAATACAGGTCCGTATTTCAGAGGCCTAGAAATTATAATGTTCCAAAATGGACACGGAGAGGGTATGCGTGCATCACGCTTACGCCTGTGCAGTGAAGTATTACTAGCTGCTTTGCTGGCAGGCCACACCAGTGATGCTGTCTAAGGAGGGGGTCAGGGCCAGGGGCAAGGGGAGATAGATGTTCCTTCTGTGGTCTAGAGAGCTCATTCTGCGGCCGGGCTCGTTTGTCTGGAAATGACCATTCTCTAAGCTTGTTGGTGTGCTGGAAAGGTTATTGGGTTGGTTTGGGTTGGGTTGAGTTGGGTGAAACCTCCTAGAAGCTAACCTTCTACTTTAAATTGTTTATTAAAAGCCTGCTTTCCTAAAAGCCTGCCCCCTGCATCTCTCCCATCCCTCATATTCCCTGGTCAGTTGTCTTCTCACTACTGCAGACATCATTGGTATGTTCCAAACAGAAGTGTTTCCCAGATAATGCTCCTGGGAACAGGGAGGGGAAAGGAGCTACAATCATTGACATGAATGCACTGATCTTCCTGAAGGCACGTGGTCATCAAAGGCTCGGGAACTGCACCATAAGGGATGATTTGGGAGAACACTCTGATTCTATTGAGAATTCTGCCAATTTTATATTAGCCCTTGGTCTCTATGGACAAACATAAATTTTTAAAATTTACTGTTTAATGCCTCATTATATGATGGTCAGAGGCCAATTTTTTTATGAACTTGAAATAAGAACATATCAAGTTCATTCCATGTACTTTCTGATCAGTAATTTCGTATTTGGTAAAATCCTCCTCTACTTTTAAAGAGAATTTTCTCCCATAAAATGGGTGTGTGAGCTCCAGAAAATGAGCAGCCTCATTTTCAGTCATGTAATTCATAATCCAAAGTTCTATTATTTGATCTTCTAAGTAATATTGGACCCATCTTAGTATGTGTCCATCAGGGAAAAATAAATGTATTTTTATCTCATCTACATATTTTTACATATATATGCTAAGTAGTTCATGTTTTATGTCTGTAACCAAAACCAAAAAGAATTCAAGAACTATCTTCTTATCAGATGCACTTGGTCATATGGGAAATTTTGTTTGGTTGTAGGGCATTTGGTGGTTGGAGAAAATGTTTAGGAGCCAACATGTAGTATTTTTTTTAATGTTAATAGTTTGGGGACTGGGATTTTTAGGATTATTTCATCCTTCTAGCTTACCATGTTGCCCACTTTTCTTTAATGAGAAAGTATTAATATTATAATGGGGGAAAAAAGAAAGAAAAGGCCTTTTGGCCAAGCCTCTGTCAAAGTCCAGACCAAAGAGTTCTGCAATACAATTATCATGCTGGAGAGGATGGAGAGGAGGTGCCCACAGACCTGTGAGCCCTGAGTGCCGATGGCCGTGGTGCCGGCAGAGATCTCCCGGTCTTAGAATTCCTTCCTCCTTGAGGGGCTGGGGTGAGTCTCTGCAGGAGCTTCCAGGGTCAGTCAGCCGAGACTCGAGCCCTCATGCCTGCCGTCCAGCAGCTGAGGCTTGACAGAGCTCCTGAGTTCACCTGCCACACTAGCAGGTCTCCTCCATGTGAGCCCAGCCACTTGGGTTGGGTTTTAAAGATGGCCTTGGTTATATTTATTCATTTTCAAGAAATGTTCAAAGTTTGTTTGTATTTTCAAATCAAATTCCAGAGTGTAAAAAAAAAATTAGGTTCAAAGTACAGTGATTCTCCAGAATTGGGATCTGGGGGGTTTTTTGGCTTTTGTGTCTGTGTGTGTGGTTATATTTAGTTGTAATATATGACCCCTGTGGCAGGCACTAACATTGCATCAAAAATTCCCACTTCTCATTAATGTAATTAGTGCCATTGCAGTTGAAAAATTAAAAAAATTTAAAAAAACACTACTTCATTGGTGACAGAAGAGATGAACTATATACTGTTTTCAGAGCTTGGAAAAACAACTGAGGTTGAACAATAGAGCCTTTAATCGGCAGCTGGCCATTGAGACCCGGAAGACGGTAGCAGCTCAAGCAGCTACAAAGACCCTGCAAATGGAATTAAAACACCTTCAACAAAAACTTAAGGTACTTCTTTTAAAACAAAATGTAACAAAATTTGTGAAATTCTGCTTCCCCAAAATATCAGAACTATTCTTTAAATTATTTACTTCAAGAAACTAAAAAAAAAAAAAGAATCTATTTCTCAAATTAGCTTTTTGTCCCTACAATCATATGAACAGAGAGAAGATCTGAAATTACTCAGATGAGTTCCCAGCCTGGTAAATGTGTGCTGTAGGGAGAAAAATTAAATCTCCCAGCTATTCATTAACAAAACTTCCTGTTAACATTCTCATTCCATCACATGAATTAATATTATTGTGTTTTGCTATCATTTTAATGGAAGCCAAACTAAGTTTTTCTTAATTACCTTTCATCATTAAAATATGGTGAGTAATTGTAGTGGCCCACAGATTTATTTTAAAGTCTCTCTTGGAAATGTTTGCAAACCACTTCTGTTTCATCTGGAAAAAATGAGATTGCCTTTTATGATTCATGGTCATCCCTGGTAATGACCCAAGGAGAAAAGGAATAGAAACTTTAAAGATGTTTTAGTGTCCTAACTGCCTCAGTCACTATGGCTGCATAACATATTACTCCACAATTTAGTGGCGTAAGAAATGAGAATATTAATTCTGTTCACGAATCCACAATTTGGGCAGGGCTTGCTGGAAAGAGCTCATCTCTGCCACTCTTGACATCAGGTAAGGTGGTTCAAAGATGGGGGCTGGAATTCTCTGAAGGCTCACACAACGTCTGCAGTTGGTGCCAACTGACAGCTGAGATCATAACTGGGGTGTTGGCCAGAACCACCCACATGTGGTGTGGGCTTCCTCACAACATGGCAGCTAGGTTCCAAGGAGAAGAGTGCAGAGATACAGACAGAAAGAGAACCGTCACAGAGCATCTCTTGCACTTCATTCCCTTTGTCAAGGCAGTACAAGAGGAGGAGCAATGGATTCTTGATGGGGAGTCACCAGGTTCTGGAAGAGCATGGGACCAGAAATGGCATCAGAAATATTGCTGAACCAATTTTAGGAAAATGCAGTCTGCCATAGTAACATAAATCATTAATACCTGAGTTTGGGAGAGCATGGTCCCAAAGATCAAAATTTGTTTCTGTACTTTGAAACTCATTTTCTTCTCTTTTCCTTTTTTTTTAAGATTTTATTTATTTTGGGGCAGGAGAGAGAGAGAGGGAGATGGCGAGCATGAGCAGGGCAGTGGGGCAGAGGGAGTAGCAGACTCCGTGCTAAACAAGGAGCCCAGTGTGGGACTCGATCCCAGGACTCTGGGATCATGACCTGAGCAGAAGGCAGACACTTAACCAACTGAGCCATCCAGGTGCCCAGAAATTCATTTTCCAAGTCATCCAACAACAATTCTAGACTCTGCTCCATTTCTAAAAGTAAGGGGGTAGAATGTCAGTCTTCCACTCCCAAATGAGGTACTGTACCTTCAACTTACATCCGGGCTACAAGCTCACCCCTGTCAGTGTGGCATTGTCTATTAAGATATTGTTTCCTGGGGCACCTGGGTGGCTCAGTTGGTTGAGTGGCTGCCTTCGGCTTGGGTGGTGATGCCCAGGTCCTGGGATCAAGCCCCACACCGGGATCCCTGCTTGGTGAAACCTGCTTCTCCCTCTCCCTCTGCCTGCCGCTCTGCCTACTTGTGCTCTCTCTCAATCTGTCAAATGAAAAATAAATTCTTAAAAAAAAAAAAGATATTATTTCCTGTCTTTTGGAAGCCATCTATCCTGATCTTAATATGGTTCTTCACCATGACCCAACTTCCCATTGAACTCTGACCTGATAGCCTCTGAGCTTGTGAGTAGTCTTTCCTATAAACATTCCCCGAACATTCCATGAGCATTCCTAAATGTGGATTTTCCTTCTTATTGCTTCGCTTGATTAACTGATTGCCCTCAACTACACAAGTATCTTGGATTGCCTTCTGAACCTGTTGTCTTTGATTTTGAGTCCACCTCTATGGAGGGCACCCCGGACTTGAACATTTGTTCCAAACCTGAGGGAAGACTGTCCTTCCCATGACTTCCTTTTGCCCCCCGCCAGCCCTGCACCAGCCACCTGTCAGTCAGCCGTGCTTACCCGCCTTCTTCCTGCTCTCTGCTGCTGAAGCACATACTCTGCCCTCCAAGGAGCCGGACCAAATCCAAAGAAATAACTGAATTTTCCGGACGATCAACGCTTGCCCCTCTGATCATTAAAAGCTTTCTTGTCTTAGACAGTAGGGGTAAAAAAAAAAAAAAATCTAAGATTTCTACACAATATCCTTCTTAAACATAATATCCAGAATCAACTTGACCAATTTTTCATGGTAACAAACTGTCCCCATCACTGATCTTTCTTGCTAAATGCACTGCTATCACAATGAGAAAGAAATAAAAAGAGAAACATACTGTAACATTTTTGCTCCCAGAAACCTAATTTCTAGAAAAGATTAATATCCTCCTATGTTATGCTCTGATAGTAGATTAATTTTATGATTAAAATAAATACAAACCCTGCCCTCTGCAATTCAGATGTGCAAAAATACATAATGTTTTTTTATTTTCTATAACTATACTTCCTTACGAGCCCCATTCTCACAAGTGGGAGGGGAAAACAGGGACAGATATGGAGATTAAACAGAAACTTGTCTCAGTCTGTTCCAGTTAAAACCGGTCCCAGTGTAGGTTGTCTCCGAGGCTTGCCGCAGTTTTTCCCAACGCCATCTCCCATTTCTCAGTGGAGATAGCATCTGTGGGGGGCGGTGCACACTTTCTGTTGGGAAAAGGAGAAAGAGGCCCCTGACCCTCTGGGACCTCTATACCTAGTTCTACTGAGAAGTGACTGGTCTTAACTAGCCAAGCCCACGGGATCTGTCCGGTGTCTACTGAATATGGCTGGTGAAACTCACAGCCTCTTCTCCACGGGTCAAATCTTGGTGACCTTCATTTGTTGTCTGTTGATGCCAATGCCCTGAGAGCCATCTGGCTAGAGCATCGATCCTAAAGCATGTGCTGTGGGATCACCTGGGTCGGTAACCTTGAGGACTGAGGAACCAGTTCCCTAGCTCTCCACTCAGCTACCCTCTGTGGGGTCCCACTCCTTGTGGAAGTAAGGGAACCACCATCTTCGGCCCTTTGCCTGGACATTGCATTTAGCCCTTTCCACTTACCATTTGGCAATGATGCTGTGTTACTCTAGCTCCACGCTGACCTGGGGGCCTGATGAGGAGGTTTGAATTGCCTGGGCCATGCCAAGGCCTCCTGTGCTGAGAGTTTCCCAAACCTCAGAGTTGTTTCTTCACCCCCTTAATATCTCTGAGGGGCACAGGGAGTCCAGAACCCCATCCAATCTCTCTCTCTCTTTCCCTTCTCCCCGCCACCTCTGCCCCAACCCTTCCCTCGGCCTCTTCCTCCAGGCTTTCCTGTCTGACCATGCAGTAGAAGACACCCTTCACTCAGATACTCCTTTGATTGTGGTTTTGGATAAACTTGGTGGTCTTGAGTCTAACGGGCTTGCCTCTTGATGCACGTGTAAGAAGAGTGTTCGGTGCTTAATGAAACCTTCTTTTTTTTTCCTCAACAAGCCAGGATTTCACAACTTTGGTCTTTGCCAAGACTTTAAGAAGTCAGTACTTTTGGCGCACCTGGGTGGCTCCGTCGGTTGATTGTCCAACTCTTGGTTTTGGCTCAGGTCATGATCTCAGGGTCATGAACAAAGAGTTGCCTGGGATTCTCTCTCCTTCTGCCCCTCCTGCTTCTGCTTCTGCTCGCTCACACGCACTCTAAAATAAACAAATCAATCTTTAAAAAATAAAGATAAAAAAATCAATATTGAGATTTAAAGCTGAACAAGGTCTTTGTTCTAGGCTTTACGCACCCTGCACGTACTGTCTAAATGCAGCCCTGTCTAGTAGAACTTCCTGTGATGGTGGGAATGTTCTGCCTGCACCACCCAACGGTGTGGTCCTCCCTAGCCACAAGCAGCTACTGAGCATTGGAAACATGGGTAACGTGACGGAGGATTGAACTGTTCATTTCATTTTAATTAGTTTAGATCACAACAGGGCTAGTGGCTGTATTAGACCATGAGAAAAAAACCAGCAAACTTCACAGCACAGACCCCGGGGACAGAAAAAATGCAGTGAAAGAAGCTGGCTGGGGAGAAGGGGGTGGGGTTATGGACACCGGAGAAGGTATGTGCTATGGTGAGTGCTGTGAAATGTGTAAACCTGGTGATTCACAGACCTGTACCCCTGAGGCTAAAAATACATTATATGTTAATTTAAAAATTTGAAAATTTAATTAAAAAAAAGAAAAAGAAAAAGAAGCTGGCTCACAAAGCCCTCAGCAATATTGTCTCCGTCACAAAATCTATTGCTCTGTTAAAAAATACTTTTTGGGGGTGCCCGGATGGCTCAGATGGTTAAGTGTCTACCGTTGACTCAGGACATGACCTCCAGGTCCTGGGATCAAGCCCTACATCAGGCTCCCCTGATGTACACCAAGGAAATTCTGCTTCTCCCTCTTCCTCTGCTTCTCCCATCTGCTGGTGTTCTTGCTCTCTCTCAAATGAATTAATAAAATCTTTAAAAAAAAAAAAAAAGTTACTTTTGGTGCCAGGAATGATGTATAAGGTTATGGGCGATTTCTGTTTCGGCTGGCATCTGCAGATTTTATTCAAAGAACACTGAGTCCACTTAAATTGTTTTATAGAAGAAATCAAGGCTGATAATAGCAAACATTTATAGAAAATTTGGTATTGTGGTTCTCTTTAGGAGAAGGATCGAGAGCTTGAAATTAGAAACATCTATACTAGTCGGATACTTAAAAATTTACATGACAAAGAAGATTATCCAAAAGGTACCTTTTAATTACTTTTGGTCCAAATCTATTTTTTTAGGATGTAGTTGTATTTTTCTATTTTATATCATGCAAATCATGGCTATTTTAAAAATTGTTTTACTAGGTATTGAAACATTTTGTGATTCTAGAAGAATAATGAGCTGTGGGACATGGTCGAAACAGTAGGAGGGCAGAGACACGCTGTCCTGTGCCAGCCTCTGCCAAGTCCCCCCATGTCCTTACTGCAGGCGGAGCAGGAGCCCCACTTTCCAGCTGGGAGCAAAATGTCTGCCAGACAGTGAACTAAGTCCATCTGTTGGCCAGTGTGTGGGTTTTTAAATCATCATTTAGGTACAATTTGCCTAAGTAAAATGCACCCATTTTAAGTGTGCATTTCGGCGGGTTTTGACAAAAGCCGATACGCGTGTGACCAGCACCCCAGTCAGTATAGAATCTCCCCCTCCTCCTGAGGCAAACACTGATTTCCTCTGTCAGAGCAGCTTCCTTCGCCCACTCTGGAACTTCCTGAGTGGAGTCATACAGCAGGTGCTCTTCTGTGTCTGGCTTCTTTTGTCCAGATTAATGCTTCTGAGACTCACCCGTGTTGCTGCTGCCATCATCCGTTGGTACCTTTTCACTGCTGAGTAGTAGTTTCCCTTCAAGACAGGTGGTACTGATCCACCCCTTCCCCAAGGTCTGACAGCATGAGACTGCTCAAAAGAGGTACAATAGGAACACTCACTCCGGGTTTGGTAGAAAAAGCCTCTCCGTGCTTGCTTTTTTGTTTTTTGTTGGTGGTGGTATTTTTTTTTTAACTGAAATTCAATTAATTAACATATGATGTATGATTAGTTTCAGAGGTAGAGTTCAGTGATTCATTAGTCTTATACAACACCCAGTGCTCATTACATCCTGAGCCCTCCTTAATGCCCATCACCCAGTTACCCCATCCCCCCACGCTCATCCCCTCCAGCAACCCGCAGTTGGTTTCTTATGATTAAGAGTATCTTGTGATTTTTCTCCCTCTCTGATTTCATCTTGTTTTATCTTTCCCACTCTTCCCCTATGATCCTCTGTCTTGTTTCTTAAATTCCACATGAGTGAGATATGATAATTGTGGTTCTCTGATTGACTTATTTCACTTAATACCCTCTAGTTCCATCCAAGTCATTGCAAATGACAAGATTTCATTCTTTTGATGGCTGAGTAGCATTCCATTGTATATAAATACATCTTTATCCATTTATCTGTTGATGGACATCTGGGCTCTTTCCATAGTTTGGTTATTGTGGACATTGCTGCTATAAACATTCGGGTGCAGGTGGCCCTTCAGATCGCTATATTAGTGTCTTTGGAATAAATACCTAATAGTGCGATTGCTGGGTCATAGGGTAGCTCTATTTTCAACTTTTTGAGGAACCTCCATGCTGTTTTCCAGAGTGGCTGCATCAGTTTGCATTCCCACCAACGGTGTAGGAGGATTCCCCTTTCTCCACATTCTTGCCAACACGTTATTTCCTGACTTGTTGATTGTAGCCATTCTGACTGGTGTGAGGTGGGATCTCATTGTGGTTTTGACTTGTATTTCCCTGATGCCAAGCAATGTTGAGCATTTTTTCATGTGTCTATTGGCCATTTGGCTGTCTTCTTTGAAGAAATGTCTGTTCATTGTCTTCTGCCCATTTCTTTATTTTTTTAATTTTTAATTTTTTATTAACATATAATGTATTATTAGCCCCAGGGGTACAAGTCTATGAATCATCAGTTCTGCCCATTTCTTGACTGGATTATTTGTTCTTTGGATATTACGTTTGGTAAGTTCTTTATAGATTTTGGATACTAGCCCTTTCTCTGATAAGACATTTGCAAATACTTTCTCCCATTCTGTTCGTTGTCTTTTGGTTTTGTCAACTGTTTCTTTTACTGTGCAAAAGCTTTTTAACTTGATAAAGTCCCAACAGTTCATTTTTGTTTTTGTTTCCCTTGCCTTTGGAGACATGTCTAGCAAGTTTCTGCACCCGAGTCACAAAGGTTGCTACCTGTGTCCTCCTCTGGGATTTTGATGGATTTCTGTCTCAAATTTAAGTCTCATCCATTTTGAGTCTATTTTTGGGTATGGTGTAAGGAAAGTCCTTCTTATGTATGTGGTTGTCCAATTTTCCTAACAACTATTTGTTGAAAAGACTGTCTTTTTCCATTGGATATTCTTTCCCACTCTGTCAAGGATCAGTTGACTACAGTTAAGGGTCTATTTCTGGGTTCTCTATTCTGTTCCATTGATCTATGTGTCAGTTTTTGTGCCAGTACCATACTGTCTTGATGATGACAGCTTTGTTATACAGCTTGAAGTCCAGAATTGTGATGCCACCAGCTTTGGTCTTCTTTTTCAACATTCCTTTGGCCATTCAGGATCTTCTCTGGTTCCATGCAAATTTTATGATTATTTGTTCCAGCTCTGTGGAAAAAGTTGATGCTATTTTGATAGTGATTACATTGAATGTGTAGATTGCTCTAGGTAACATAGACATTTTAACAATATGTTATTCTAATCCAGGAGCATGGAATGATTTTCCAGTTTTTTATGACTTCCTCAATTTTTTGCATGAGCATTCTATAGTTTTCTAAGTACATATCCTTTGCCTACTTGGTTGGGTTTATTCCGAGCTATCTTACGGTTTTTGGTGAAGTTGTAAATGGGATCAACTCCTTAATTTCTCTTTCTTCTGTCTCATTGTTAGTGTATAGAAATGCAACTGATTTCCATGCATTGATTTCATATCCTGCCACTTTGCTGAATTCCTGTGTGAGCTGTAGCAATTTTGGGGTCAAATGTTTTGGATTTTCCATGTAGAGTGTCATATCATCTGTCTCAAATTTCCTTGCCTTCCTTTGTTTGCTTCTGCTTTGTAATTCAGAATAACAGCCAGCAGAGATGATCATACCAACCACGGAGTCATTTAAATGGGACCACACTTTGAGGAAACTGTAGATTTAGTGGCAGGCTCCAGCAACAGTAATCATTCTAAGCTTTGGTAACTAAGGGCTCTGCCACAGGAAGTCAGGAATTCGCTGTGTCTCACCGCCTCTGGACTGTGGTCCGTGCAGGGAGGGTGTGTCCTCCAACAGGAGCGCCCTCCTAGCCTAAAGCCTCCTTGTTTTGGAGTCTAACACTGTGACACCCACAACCTTTGCAGCCCAAAATAAGACAAGACAGGTGAAATGGTAGGGGAAAAGGGAACTGACAAATGATATCCATATATTGAAAAAAAGTTTTAAATGTCTGTACATTTCCTTACACTACAAACTTCACTGTTATTTTAGATCTAAAATCAATGTTGCTTCCACATGTGAAATGTTTCTGACATATAATGTACCTGTTCTATAGTTTCTTCGACCAAATCTGTACAAGCAGACAGAAGCTTTTCACTGACAACTATGAAACACCAGGAAACCCAAAAATCAGAAGACGTTCCATCTTTGACAGCTAAGGTACAACAGATTTGAGTTCTTGCAGTGTCTGAACCTATCTTTGTGAAAACAGAGTATAAACAGTGTCTTAGTATTTGTATTCATTGAACAAAAAACAATTTAAAATTATGTATACCCCCAAAACTGTGTTTTTGCTGCTTTTCAAAATTATAGGGTAAAAAGACAACCAGAAACATTGGTCAAAAAGAAAAATCAACTGAAATAACCTGTGCAATTCCGCACTCTATGAGCAAAGTTCCAAACCAAGAGGATTCCAAGAGAAAATATGAAGGTAATTTTAACCACTTTTAAAAGTTTCCTTTACTCTTACTTGATTTAAGTTATGAATTATTCTGTGTGAGAGAGAGCGAGAGAGAGAGAGAGAAAGTATACATGAGGGGCGCCTGAGTGGCTCAGTTTGTTAAGCCTCAGACTCTTGATTTTAGTTCAGGTCATGATCCCAGTGTCCTGGGCTTGAGCCCTGCATCGTCCTCCCCACAGAGAGAGGAGAACCTGCTTCTCCCTCTCTGCAGCTCCCCCTGCTTGTGCTCTCTCTCCGTCAAATAAATAACATCCTTATTAAAAAATTAATAAAAGTATACATAAAACATATACAAGGTAAAGAACTATTAGAAATGAACACCTTTGTAGCCACTACCGTGCTTAAAAACTAGGACCTCAGTGTCCCCAGAACACCTGGGAGCGCTTCCGAACCACAGCCCCGCGCCCCTCACCCACCAGAAATAACCACCACCTTCCACTTATGGACCTCGTTCCCTTCTTGTTCCTCACAACGCGCATCCTTAAATTGTATGTTCACACAATGGGCACACTGAGTAGCAAACCCAAACCCAGCTGAGTAAGCGGCAACGGCCCTGCTAATGAAGACTTCAGAAGAAGACTCCGGGGAGAAGATGCACGGACTCGCCCCGGACGTCCCCAGCCAAACCAGGCTGCGGCGCACGACGGCGAGGGCATCACCTTCACTGGGCCGGGCAAGACAGGCCAAGGACGTTGGGTGCCCAGGAGGTCTGCGGAGCAGGGATCTTGGTGCCAGGCCTCGGGGCTTCAGCCTCTGCCTCCAGCCCGGTCCCCTCCACCTGTGGGACGCAGCTGTGGTGCTGGGACCTGCCTTCCCCGCAGGCTCCTGCCGCCCGGTTCTCTGCGAAGGCTTCTGGCTCCTAAGCCACGTTCTCCTCTTCGGTAAATGCGGTGGCGCGGTGAGAGCGCACCGTCCCGCCAGCTGCGGGAGGATGGGAGCGCGCAAGGCCGGCGTGCATGCCTTCACCCGACACTGGCCGGCAAGTCTAGGTTGGAGATATTTACCTCCAGAATTTCATTATCTTTTAAAGATGTTGTGTATTTAGACAGAGTGGACAGGTGAGTGGGGCTGGGGGCAGAGGGAGGGAGAGAGAACATCTCGCGCAGAGCCCCGCTGAGCCGGGATCATGACTGGGGGGAAATCCGGAGTCCAAGCCTGAACCGACGCGGCCACCAGGAATTTTGAAGCCCCAGCCCCGTGGCGTCCACGGTCAACTACTGCCCACGGGAATGTGCCCGCGCCCCACGGCCCAGCAACGCAACCGCTGCGGCAAGTCCCCCGGGCCCGGGCTCCCCGGCGGACCGGGCGGGCTTCAGGAGAGGCCGTGCGCGGCCACCGCGTCGGTGCGGGGCCTCCACGTTCCAACGACACAAGCGCGGCGGGGCTCGCTGCGCGCCGCCGCCGCGTCTGGGGCAGGAGCTGACGACGCCGCTCTCGGTTCCTTCTGGGGTCCGCGGTCTGAGTCTCCGCGGAGCGGCTGGTCCGCGTCGGTCATTGTGCCGGGGAGCTTATCCCTTCATCGACGACTGCTCTTGGAGCGCACACTGTGTCCGGCTACTCCGGGCACGGCGGATGCAGCAGTGACGACCAGACGTCCTCCCTCGTGCGCTTCTGTTCCCGCGGGGAGGACAATGCTGCGTGCAACAAGGTGTGCAGCGCCTCTGAGGGCGGTGACGCTGCCAAGAACGACGACACGGAGGGAAGGGCAGGGCGGCTACGGTGCGGCTGCGGGGAAGGAGCGACCAAGCGGACACCTGGGACACCTGCGACGGGCATTCCCGGCGAAGAGCGTGGGCCCCGGAGACACTGCGCAGAGGGACTGAGTTGGAAAGTGACCAGGACGCGCGTCTTGCGTGAGGGTTTCCGCGGAAGGTGTGCACGTCTGTACCTGCAACAGCCCTTCCTCGTAAGAGCCCAGGCTGAGGGCAGGGCTTCCTGAGTGCTGGTAAGGAAGGGAAAGGAAGGGTCACCTCCAGAGGACTTTTTCATTTAACATGGGATGGTGAACCTCCCTCCCCCGTCAGTCCATGCGGACCCACTCCGGTCCTTATAATAGCTGCCCCGAGGCCCATGGACTGTGCATGCCATTTCTTTACCCGGGACCCCTTGACACACACGTAGGATGTTTCCTTGTTACCAAACCATGCTGCAGTTCACATCCTTATGCCAATTCTTGTGTATTTTTATGAAGTTTGGTTCTAGAAGTGAAGTTGTTGGATCTAAGAATACGTTCCCTTAAATTGTGATAGATACAGGGGTACCTAGCTGGTGAGGTCAGTTGGGCATTTGACTCTTGGTTTCAGCTCATGATCTCGGGGTCCTGAGACTGAGCCCTGGGTCAGGTTCTGCACAGCGGGGAGTCTGCTTGAGATTCTCTGTCCCTCTGCGTCTGCCCCTCCTCGCCACCCCCCAGAAAGCATGCATACTCTTAAAAAAAAAAAAAGTTAAAAAAATTTTGATAGCTCAAACTGCCATCCAAAAGAAGCTGTACCAATTCACACATCCACCAATGAGGAATAAAAGTTCCAACTTCCCCATATTCTCCCCAAATCTAGAAACTATCTGCCAATCTGGATTGGGGGAAAGTATCATTGTTTTAACTGGCACTGTGTCGCCTGGCAGTGATGAGCATCCACTGATAACTTCTTAGCGAATGCATGTTTCCTTTGGCCTTGTAATTCTTATTTAGCATGTTCTAGGAAAGTAGGACATTTCAAGCTTGTTACCAGCCCCTTTCCCTGAATTCTAGTGTTGCGAGGGTTATGTTCACGTGCCCGTCCGATGTCAGTAAGTGTGCTCAGCATGCCTTCTTGAAATAGAAACCCGTTCATTCTAAAGACCACTAAGTAAACTATTTTTTGAATATAGATTTATCGAAGGAAGAGGAACATTTGGAAGTACAACCACCTCTGGAGGATATTGGAAGACAGGAAGAGAGAAAAGAAGATCAAGAAAAGAAAACCACTTTAGTGAAAGAAGAAGAACTACCACCAAAAAGAATTCAAGTAACTCATCCTGAACGGGAAGGCAAGCCGGAAGACGACGCAGGGACAGAAAAGTTCAAAAGAAGTCTCCAAATAAATGATGCGGACAAGACGCCTGATAAAAATGCTGCTGCAAGTATCAAGATACCCTTCAGACAGAGAAAGCATTACTTGTTCACAGAAGCCATTGAGAACCTGCATCACGGGCTTCCTGCCTCTGGAGGGCTGGTCAGCGCGGGTGTGACGAGAGGCGGCTTAAGCACCAGCAAGCCTCGCGGTAACTCCGAAGGCCTGAAGCCAGAACATTCTGTGAGAGGGTATGAACCCTCTTTTGGCAAGTCTTCCCGAACAAAAGCAAGAGATACTTTCAGAGAGAAGAAAAACAGTCTGATGGAAGAACTCTTTGGGTCAGGCTATGTCTTTAAACATGACCAGACCGGCACTGCTCCTCAACAGGCAGACGAGACTCTGGAAAGTAAAAAGACGCACCATCTACCTCCCAGTCAGGCCTCCGCCAGCAACGCTTTTGGAGACTCTAAAGTAACTGTGGTAAATTCCATTAAGTCGTCTTCACCTACAGAAGGAAAAAGAAAAATAATTATTTAAATATAACCAATATCCCAATACATTCTGGTATGATGTTCTCGTTCTTATGTGCCCTTAATCTCATAATGTTAGTGTGTGTCTGTGTGTGTTTCTGTACTTGGACTGACTTTGGAGAATTAAGGGGTTTTTTTGTTTTTTGTTTGTTTGTTTTTGGGTTGGGTTTTTTTTTTTTTTTTTGCTTTGAGCCTAAGGCAATTTTATTTAAGTAAATTTAATCTCTCACAACATTTCTGTAGGTCTTATTATTCCTATTTTACAGAGTAGGGGGGGAAAAAAGATGCTTTTCAAGGTGAAAAATGCCAAGAATCACATTCTCTGGGAAGTGGCAGAGATCGAAATCCAGAGTCCAGAGCGTGGGTCCTACAAAAATGCTCCTTCAAGTGCAATTGATGCTGGGTACCAGGCCTCTATCTCCTTTGCCTGTGTTTTGTCCTTCTGGATCTCTATTTCCTGCACATACCTACTTCCTGGAGAACCAGCAGTTTCTCAGAGAAGGCACAGTCCTGCCTGACAAAGCATCTGCAGGTCTACAGAACAACGTTCGTAGTAATATACGGCAATGCCAGCCTCCTGTTCTAGCCTACACCGTCTCACAACTCTCAACGAGTCTTAGAAAGGAGGATAGGTTGAGAGAGGTGGGGAGAAAAAGGAGCCATTTCCAGAAAATTGGGAAACTGACTAGGACAGTGGGTTAGCTACTTCCCCTAAATGTCGAAGAAGCTCCATATCCACTGAACTGAAAATCAGGTCTTCTTTGATCTGTTGACTCTGCTCAAGAGCCTAGTTGAAGGTGAGAAGACACAGCAAAGGGTCAGGTTTTGGATAATAGTGAGTCTAGTCAGGAGAAGAGCAGAGAAATTGCACTGGTTATTTCGAGAGATTTAACGTAAGCAAATGGTTTCATGGACGTTGGAAATGTGAAACTAAAACAGGGAATGCTGAAGTAATCGCAGAGGTAGCACCTGTGGGAAGAATCTTACACTTGGGAAGAATTTGGTCCTTGGACCTTAGAAGGCTGAAGAGAGGCCCACGGGACTGTGTCTCACAGTTCTGAGGAGGGTGCTCCCTTCACTGGTACTGCTGTCACAGGAGCTCAGAGGAGGTGCCTTCAGAGCTGGGACTGAAATCTCTGAGGCTGGGACTCTGTCCTGCTGCTGCGGGTACCTCAGAGGAAGTTCAGTGAGGCTGACTGGATCCTGGGAGTTCCAAACCCAAACCTAAATCAAACTCAAACCCGACCAACCAACAATTCAATGCCACTGCCAGGTGAAGAGTCATTGCTCAGGGGTTCTGACGAGACAGGGACAGGAAGAAGCAAGTATTCCCTGGCCTACTTTAGGCTTCCAGGCTTTTCCTGCTGTTCTCTGGGGGTGGAAACTAAAAGGGAGCCAGCTGACGAAGAAGAGTCCCAGAGTCCAAGTCCCAGCATCCTAAAGCCAATCTGGATGTTGGATCTGGGGCTGAGAGACAAGAGTTAATGACTGTGAGGCTCCTGTTAGTTCTGAGTCTGAAGGCTTGTGACCACATGAGGGACAACTGAGGCAGCACCCTGCACTATATACCCGCTCCCAGGGACTGGATAATTAAGGTTTTATTATGACCTGATTTTAAAAATCCATTGTGTATTAGCCAATGGCATTTCAAATATAAAACTGTATCTTTTTTCCCTATAATTGAAACATGTCCATTATCTTTTGGAAGACTGACTTATTCCCTGGCTTTAATATTCTGTGGGACTCCATGGCTCGTTAGTCCAAGTCAGTCAGCCAAGAGTCACACATCTCACATACATAGGAATGTTCGCAGCAATTGAATTGTGTTTTAACTAAAAAACATGGAAGCAGCTTTGAAAGAGAAGATTCTATTTAAAAAAAAAAAAAAGGCACAGTGATTACCAACAGTAGTTTTATGAAAATTATTTTTGAGTGTTCTCCAATTCAGCTAAACTGCTTGTGATGACTCCTTGTTTACACCTGAGATTCACTATTTTTATTTCTATTTGTTATATACCGATACTGTGTCCTTTTTCCTGATAATCTTGCCATAAAAGAGCACCTGGGCCTAAGAGTGTCCACTCCGGCGAGCTGCTCCCTCCTAACTCTCCACTGCACTGCCAGCATCTCTGACCGGAACTAGACCGGGGCTGCACGCCCAGCGCTGCTACTTTTACTTACCTTCATTGATTTTCAAGCGCAACTTATTTACAACATGGACCATGCTATTTCCAAAGAGGTTTATGGATTGGTGTGTAATATGAGCACTTTAAAAAACTGAGAACAGTAAAATAAAACTTTTAAAAGAAAGTGAAAACCATGGTGGGAAAACAATTGTATTTAAAACCAGAGGAGATAAACACTGTAAGGCCCGAAGCTTTGATCTTTATGAAAACCACAGAGGGGAACAGAGAAGGAAGGGGAGGAGGGAAGGAGGGAGGAGAGTTAGATGTCCCATAGGCTTCTAAGGGGAGATATGCAAATGCCTGTCAAATGACAGAAATGCCTTGCTTTAAATTCTGCAGAAATTTACTAAAAGGATTTTTAAATGATATATAGAATAATATTCCAGTGTTGCAATGTCTACTTGCTTTATAGCAGGTTTAGGATTTTTCAAGGGACCTTTTTCATGCCTACCCACAACAACAGCATTTTAAAAAAAAGAGAGAGAGAGAGAGAGCATAAATCATAA
Organism: Meles meles; assembly: GCF_922984935.1. Taxonomy (NCBI): domain Eukaryota; kingdom Metazoa; phylum Chordata; class Mammalia; order Carnivora; family Mustelidae; genus Meles; species Meles meles. The sequence continues at coordinate 158,856,160 of NC_060069.1, read as the reverse complement.
GGGTCTGACTCTAGATCTCAGCTCGGGTCTTGATCTCAGGGTTTTGAGTTCAAGCCCCACGCTGGGCTCCACACTGGGCATGGAGCCTACTTGAAAAAAGAAGAGAGATCTAGGCTGGCAGAACCCCCAGGACAGTAGAAATGCAAACTATCTCTGGAAAAACCTGTCCTTGACCCAGCCTCAAGAAATTCCCACAAGATAGTTAAATAAAAATAAAAACAACAACAACAAAACACCCACATACATGCAGTCCAAAAAATGATAAGACACAAGAAAACAAGGTGTTCAGAAAACCAACAGGCTGAAAAAATAAAATGGGAAAAAAAAAAAAAAAAAAAAAGAAAACCAACAGGCACAACAGATATCAGGTTCAGATCTGCAAAGGCTCTACATGTTGGAATTATTATATACAGAAAATAATAACGTTTAAAGAAATAAAAGGAGTTTCTGAAAATATGAATAAAAAGAACAAGAACCCAGCATACGTGACAAAACTTAAAAGACAGACATATAATCATTTCATTTATAATCATTTCATTTAAATTAACTCTATAGGGCGCCTGGGTGGCTCGGGTCATGATCCCAGGGTCCTGGGATTAAGCCCCACATCGGGCTCTCTGCTCAGTGGGGAGACTGCTCTCCCCTCTCTCTGCCTGCCTCTCTGCCTACTTGTGATCTCTGCCTGTCAAATAAATAAATAAAATCTTTAAAGAATAAAAAAATAAAATAAATTAACTCTATAAATGGGCTTCACAGCAGATGAACCCAGAACTCAGAGAGCAAAAAGATCTGAAGAGACGATCAGCATCGAAGCAGAGAGCACAGAGAAACGACGCGAGGGGAGGTTTACAGGCACGCACAGATGAAAAAGGCTGAACTAGTATACAACCCGAGCTTCTGAAGAAGAGAGAAGAGAGAATGGAGCAGGGCTAAATATCTAAAGAGATAAAGGGTGAAAAATACTGATTCAGAAACTCCAATAAATTCCAACAAAATAAAGAGAAATAGAAACAAAACAAAACTCACACCTGGCTAGGCATGAAGAAACTTCCAAGCAGTTTCTTGACAAAGGGAAAATCTTAAGACCAACCACAGGAAAAGGCAGTGTATTGTCAAAGGAACCAGGGTACTACTCATCCGTCAGGACAGTAAGGCAGAAAACGGTGGGGTGCCAACAGGACAGCCGTGACCTAGAACCACACACCCTCCAGCACTATTCCAGAAGAAGGAAGGGGCAGAATACGTTTTCAGAGCCTCACTAATGCGGAGATCAGCTAACCTTTTCTGTAAAGAGTCAGATAGCGATCACTCAGGCTTCACAGGCCACCTACCCTCAGTAACACCTTCACGACACCACTGGAAGGTGAAAACAGCCGCAGGCGATACACAAACAGGCCTGGCCGGGTTCTCATAGCACCAACCAAGTGCAGCCTGCACACCAAGTGCAGCCTGCCGCCTCACTCCTGTTCCGACTGACAGACCTCAGGCAGAACTTGTTTAAGATAAAAGGTCTCTTGTGCGAGCGAGAGAGTGGTGAATGTGTAGTCCTAAACGTCGTGGTTTTACACCATCTCTTGTGGGGTCACAGAGAGGGAACACAAGGCTGAGGCATCACACGTATGACGACAAGGACCTCGTGCATCGGTGGGAAGGACTGACGTTCAAGTGTTGACTCACACTGCTGCAGAGGGGAGGAAAGCATTAAGCATGGACAAATTTTCTAGTGTTAAAACAAAAATTCAGTAACTTAAAAATGTAAGGGGAAGGGCAGGGGACAAAGAAAAGGCAATCGTGAGGTAACAGAAAGTGTGTACTGGCCGCTGCCTGGGCTCCCAGCACAGAGCTCTGAAACCCTAGTAACTCCCTGTGTGGCAAGAGCAGTCGGAACACCTTTTGTTCTGGGTATTTGGTCTCTGACCCCTTCCTGACAAAGGGCTCTGGAGACCTTGCTAATCTCCTAGGCGATGGGTGTGTCTTTTGTTCTAACGAGGTGACTCCAGGTGGGCTCCCGGATAGGGGCTGGTCACCAGAAAAACGACACTGGGATGAGCAGGTTGGAACTTTCAGCCCCACCTCCACATACTCTGGAGAGGGGAGAGGGGCTGAAAATGGAGTTGATGACCCCTGGATGCCCATCTGAGGAAGACTCCATAAAATCCCAGCAGCATGGGGTTGGGAGAGCTTCTGGGTTGAACACGTGGGGGTACCAGGAGAAGGGCATCCCTGGAGATGGCGTGGAAGCTCCACGCCCCTTCCTACACACCTGGCCCGAAGGATCCCCTCCATGCGCTGGCTATCAGAATCACTTATCATATCCTTTTATCATAAACTGGTAAACGAAAGAACTGGCTTTCCTGAATTCCGTGAGCTGCTCTAGCAAATTAATCAAACCTGAGGAAGAGGTCATGGGAACCTCTGACTTATAGCTGGTTGGTCAGAAGCACAGCCTGGACTTCCTCGTAATGGGTAGCCCAGCAAATAAAAATGCACCAGTAAGACAATGATGTGAGTAAGACAGCCGATAACTCTAACCCAATGGACACATACAAGAAGACAACTTCAAACTTGTATTTTTTATCACAAATGGAGCATTTGCAAAAATTTTATCCTATAATATTTTAAAGTTGAGAAGAAGTGGATAAATCCTACACTAATTTTCCTAAATCAAGAAAAAATACAAAACTAATAACCTCATAATCACTAAAGAAATTGAAATCAGTAGTTAATCTTTCAGTAAAAAAAAAGAGAAAAACTCAGAAAGATGTTACCAGCAGATTCATCATATATTCAAAGAATAACTCAGACTTTAAACCTGGTCCAGAATATAGAAAAAGGAACATTCTCCAACTCATCCTTCGAGACTGGCATAACCCTGATAACAAAACCGGATGACAATAATGTCACACTCAACACTTCTATTCCACCCTGTACTGGAGTTTCTGGCCAGAGAAATCAGGCAAAAATGAAATAAAAGGCATTGATTGGAAAAGAAGAAGTAAAACTATCTCTATTCACAGATGACATGATCCTGCATATAGAAAATCCTAAGGTACCCACTAAACTATTTATTGGAACCAATAAATGAGGTTATAGAATATAAGATCAATACACAAAAATCAATTTCTATATAATAATTTCATTTAAAATAGCATCAAAAAGAATACTTATGAATAAATTTAACAAAAAAAAATACAAAATATCATCTGAAAACTACAGGGCATTGTTGAAAGAGATTAAAGATCTAAATAGTTGGAAAGATAGCCCATGTTCATGGATTGGAAGCCCTTATACTGTTAAGATGGCAATACTCCCCAAGCTGACAAATTCAACACAATCCCTATCAGAACCCCAACTAACTTCTTTGTAGAAACTGAGATACAAATTTTAAAATTCATATGAAATTGCAAGAGACACAGACAGCCAAAACAATATTTAAGCAGAAACACAAAATTAGAGGATGCACATGTCCCAATTTTAAAACTTACTACAAAGCAACTGAAATCAAAATACTGTGGTATTGGTCTAAGTATACACAGACAAAGAGGTGTACGGAATACAACTGAGAGTCCAGAAATAAACCGATGTGTCTACAGTTCACTGATTTTTGACAAGGTTGCCAAGACCACTCAACAGGGAATACACAGTCTCAACAAATGGTGCTTAAACAACTGAAGATCCACATACAAAAGAATAAAGTTGAACTCTTACTTCACTCTTTATACAAAAATTAATTCAAAGTAGATAAAAGACCTAAGTGTAAAAGTTAAAACTATAAACTCTTGAAGAAAACAGAGACATAAATCTCTGTGACTTTGGATTTGGCAATGGATTCTTAGATACGACACCAAAAGCACAAGCAACAACAGAAATATTGGCAAAAGCTAAACAATATTCATTCAACTTAAGAATGAACTCTCAGGCACGAGTCAGTACTGAGGGTTGAAAGAGGGATGAATACTCTTTACATTCCAAATACGCAAGCAGAAAAGCTAACCCACACAAGCAAGCCCCAAGAGAGGTTGGCATCCACACTGGTGTGCAAACCAGCAACACATACAGCTTTGAATCTGCTGACACCACTACAGGCCTCTGTCCTGAACGACTTAGAAGAGCATCCTAGAAAATCCATACAACTGTTCATTGGTTAACACCTCAACTACAAAGAAAATACACTCCCTGGAAAAGACTTACATGGCCCCCGTGGAAAGCCATTCTTTTCTAAGTTAAATATTCCTGGGTATTGACTTAAGACATGCTGGGAGGGGAATAAAAAAGCCTAAGGGACAATCTCTGGCCCAAAAGGCACTTGGAGCATCCCTGAAAACCCTTTATCATACACACAAAAGCATCTAAAACATTAGAGACGAAACTACACGATAGGAGACATCCCAAGTCAATACAAAACTGGTTGACAAATGAGTCAAATAGATACTGCGTAAGACGTTCAGACGAGGAGGGGGAGAAAAAAGAAATCACTGTCATCTAAGGGGATTAAAGAGGGCTTCACACATTGCAAGGGAGGCTCAGCACACACACAGACTGCAGGGGAGGCTCAGCACATACACAGAAGATGGGACAACACAACGGTCAAGGGTCAGAAGAGCTACTTTCCACTGTACCCCTTTCTGTCGCTTTTGAATCCAGTACTATGTTTATTACCTATTTAAAAACAAATAACATTTTTGAAAAGTCACAATGTAAAACATGAAGGACACTTACATGTCCATTGTCTCATCTTTGTCAACTGCTGCTACGTGTGAGAAGGTCCCCAGCTGTCAACCGTACGTCTTCTCCTCTACCCTCAGAGAGCTTTGTCGAAACTCCTTGAGTGTTAACTGAAAGAATGGATCTTTAGGAGATCAAGAAGGGTCTCGGCAGGGAGACTGGACAAGGATTAGTGATCCAAGGATGTCCCTGGGTGGACCCTGCGTGGCGACCAACCGTTCACTGCACACCCCGCCCTAGATGCCGGCGGCTCACTCATGGTGGTAACGCAGGGTGTCAGGCGCCTGAACCCCGCAGCTTCCTCGTGCCACTGCCTTCGCCTCATCAGGCAGCCTTCCCAGCCTGTGTGGCCCACGTAAACCCTCTGATGCTTTTGCTGTGAATGTTCCTGTGACCCCTGTTCCACATCCTTTCTTAAAGCTAAGTCAACCTGGGCTGCAGACATTTGAATGAAGAGCCTGACCCCCTCTGAGGATGCGAACTACGCACCACAGCGCTCTGTCTGTCTCTTGTACAATGCGTGGAATTAACAATGAGCTACTTGTTAGATTGACAGGGAGCTCAAGAATACAAATATGACCGGGGCGCCTGGGTGGCTCAGTGGATTAAGCCGCTGCCTTCGGCTCAGGTCATGATCTCAGGGTCCTGGGATCGAGCCCCGCATCGGGCTCTCTGCTCCGTGGGGAGCCTGCTTCCTCCTCTCTCTCTGCCCGCCTCTCTGCCTACTTGTGATCTCTCTCTCTGTCAAATAAATAAATAAAAATCTTTAAAAAAAAATAAAAAAATAAAAAAGAATACAAATATGACCTTTGAAAAACCAAGGACAGAATGTAGCTCTACGGGGCTACAGCCAACCGAGTTAACAGTTAAAGTCCTCTGTCACTTGTCACAGTTACAAACGTCATAGCAAGTAAGCAGCTGTAAGGAAGAGTCACACAAGCCCTTGCAAAAATTTTAATTACAAAAGAGTGTTTTACATGGGGAAACCAGACTTACTGTGGTGATCATTTCACAGTGTATACAAATATCAAATCACTAGGTTATAGTCCTGAAACCAATACAATGTTTATATGTCAATTAGAATTCAAAAAAAAAAAAAAGTAAACAGTTAAAAAAAAAGTGTTTTAAAAAATGTATCCACTCAAATTAATTTAATCAGAAATCTTTGTTAACTTTGTTCCATTCTACAGAGCATAAATATTAAGTGCTTATAAAACACACTTCATCTGAAATGCTTTAAATATAAACACAATTCAAGCCTCAAACAATGCATAATGATCTCATGACTACATTTACAAAACACAGTAATGAAAAGTTAACAATTTCAAATAAGTAGATAACACTATACAATGGCTCATCCCATGAATGATCCTTTAAACAGAGAGAAAAACCACACGAGCAATGTCAATTAGTGTTATTCTTTCAGTAGTACTAAGGGAGACTTCAAATTCTGGTAGTGGTTTTAAAATTTAAGTCACTTCCTAATCTGGATCAAAAATAGTGCAAAGCCTTTAAGGTACTTAAGTTAGAAAACTTTGACTCTCCGGTTGGCAATGTGACCTTTAAAGTATGCAACGGTGCACACCCCAATATGTGGATGCCCAGGCCCCATCTTGTAACAAACCCGGGACTTGCTGGCCAGGTCACACATGCGAGAGCCTGGCCTTCCAGCTCGGTGACAAGTGTACAAAATCATGACTCTCGTATCTCACATAAAATCCAAGAACGCATTCAACAAAAAAACTAACCTGTGTGCTTTAATTTCCTCAAAAAAAAAAAAAAAAGTATAAATCAGATTTTTAACCGTCTCAGTGGGAATCCATTCTCTAAAATGTCATAGTTGCACTCGTCTTCTCTCAGCTGAAAGGGTGAAGCACGATCGCCACAACCTTGTTACAGACTAAAATCCAACAGGTAATTCCAACTCCACCTGGAAATAAAGAAGCTCACCGTTAAGAGAACATGTCTACAATCTGCCCGCATTTCTGCTACCTTTAATTTACAGGAAGTCAACCGTTTTGCAGTAGTGCTCGGCTAAGGAAAACTAGGTGTGTGCTTCCTCGATTCAGAGTCAGCAGACCTCCTACTGATGCACAGGGCTGCTTCCTTCCTAAACAGGAACTCCGCAGGACAACCGCTAGAGGGATGTGCATTGTTATATACAATATTAACAAAGAGTAAAACTGCCCTGTATGACTATGTGTTTTTCCTTCTTAAAAAACTATTATCAACAAAGCAGCGTCCACCCATGCCTTTCTGGCCCAGCTGGTGACGGAGAGACAGGAAGTCAGGCTGCAGGAGTGGCCAATGGCTCTCTAGATGCCTGGAAAGGCGTCCTCGCGCTCTCCTACTCAGTGGCACTGAGAGCCCACAGGCGGGCAGTGGTGCCCACAAGGTTAGGCGGAGGTTGGGGGGAGAGGGGAGCAGGGTGGAGGGTGTGGTGAAACCAGGATCTCTGAAGCAGTCACTCCTTTTCACTCAGTAATTCACCTCCAGCAACAGAGCACAACCAAAAGCTGAGTGACATGTAGAACTATTCCTGACAATAAGAAATTAGGACCTAAATACTATCTTCTGTCAGGGCAATTAGTACGTCATGATGTATCCCAATGAACAGCAGCTATTCAAAATTCCTTAAAAAGTTTACTGATATGGGAAAGGGCTTACAATATAAAGTAAAAAGGGGTCTAAAATTCTATGTGCCAGGGCACCTGGGTGGCTCAGTGGGTTAAAGCCTCTGCCTTCGGCTCAGGTCATGATCTCAGGGTCCTGGGATCAAGCCCCTCATCTGGCTCTCTGCTCAGCAAGGAGCCTGCTTCCCCCCCACTCTCTGCCTGCCTCTCTGCCTACTTGTGATTTCTGTCAAATAAGTAAATAAAATCTTTTAAAAAAATAATAAATAAAATTGTATGTGCCAGATGATCTTAGTGGTATAAAACAAATAGGAAAAAAAAAAAACAGTGGAAAAATGTACCACAAAGTTAAGAGAGGTTAGCTATAGCTTATGAGATGTTTCTCTTTTTTTTTTTTTTAAGTTTTTTTAATTTATTTATTTGACAGACAGAGATCACAAGCAGGCAGAGAGGCCGGCAGAGAGAGAGGAAGGGAAGCAGGCTCCCCGCTGAGCAGAGAGCCCGATGTGGGGCTTGATCCCAGGACCCTGAGATCATGACCTGAGCCGAAGGCAGAGGCTTTAACCCACTGAGCCACTCAGGTGCCCCTTATGGGATGTTTTAAAATTGTCCTTATAGCTCTAATCATTCTACAATATGTACTTTTTTAAAGATTTATATTTATTTATCATTCATTTATTTAAAATAAAGATTTTATTTATTTGCCTCCACACACGAGCAGAGGCAGAGGTAGAGGGAGAAGCAGATGCCCCACTGAGCAGGGAGCCTGATGTGGGGCTCGATCCCAGGACCCCAAGATCATGACCTGAGCTGAAGGCAGACACTTAACCCAGTAAGCCACCCAGGCGTCCGATATGTACTACTTTTAACACCCAAAGCATATCATTACCTTTCAAAAATGAAAGAATGGCCAACAGCAGTACATGCCGCAGAGAGGCCATGCAAAAGAAACGAAGAGGTCACAGAACCTAGGACCGAGAGATCGGGGTTTCAACAACCGGGGAATGAGACAAGGTACGGGCTGACATTCTGTGAGCAGACCCAGGATGAACTCTAGTTCTGCTACTTAACATTTCGGTGACGCTGGACAAGGCAAGCAACTTCTCCAGACCTGTGCTTCCCCGTGAGCCTTGTGTGAGGCCAAGACCCAAAGGATTACTCACTAGTGAATAGATGAGGTGGGTTCCTCCCCCCGTACTCTGCATGTCTACAGAGGCCTAGCCGTACACTTCTGCTGTGGGCTCCAGAAAACTCTTACCTGCTACTCTAGTAGGAAATGCTACCAGGCGGTCCAGCGGCGTGATCCATTTGCTGGGCACCACAGCCACAGGGACAGAGTAATACTTCCAGATGAGCGACACCATCAGGGCAGCCTGCGGGGACAGTGCTGATGAGTGCGACAGCCTGCTGGCCACATGCCCAGTAACCCAAGACAGAGGAGAAACCGGCCAACACACTGAGGAAACGCTCCGAGCCGATGACCTCAAGCCCCAGCAATGCAGTCCTTGAGGGACACAGACACATCCACACCGCCGCCGATCCGCGGGCACCCCGAAACACTGTCTGATTAAAGACCAGTTCACAGGACACCTAGAACACACTGCTGCCAAGCGGGGTAGCCTTCTTACTGAATTGCCACTTTACTGTTTTAATCTGAATAATAAATATGCACTATTAAATTAGCAGTTGGCTGATAAATTAACCACAGTCTCGTATACCAAAGGTATCCTTTTCTCACTGAGCACCTCTTGTAAGTAGCCAGCCTATGATAAACACACCTTATTAGTGACAAGAGCAATCTCATGCCTCTAAGATCCTTGAAACATCAGTCCATTCTCCACCCCCCAACACACACACCCCCAGTGCTGGCATCTGCGTGTGGACAGAGCCCTGTGAGTCTAAACAGTGGCAGCGAAGCAGAAGCATCCTTTCCGCCGTCTTCACCCGTCCCATGCCTTGGAGAAGCCGCTCAAATGAGCAGACTTAAAAGACGGAGTCTGGCTTCAATCCTGCCCCTGGGAAACCTAACTGGTGTCAAAGCGACAGGACCTCAGGTCGAGTGAACCTCACTGAACCCAGACACCCTGGGCTTGCAGGGCTGACTCGAGGCCTTTGGTGCAGGGAGGACCACACACAGCGCTGGAACCCAGAGTCCCTGACAGCAGCCGCGAGCGTGGACACAGCATGGCCACGACCTCAAAGGGAAGCAGCAGCAAGAGTATCCCCCCAGGAACTCTCTTATCCCAGACGGAACCGCTGAGGACCAAGAGCACTGGATTGAAATGAGCACGGTGGGTCCCCACCTAGACAGTGAGCAGCATTTTCCACGTCTGTGTGCCACATAACAAGCAATGACCCAAACCGACCATCTTAGCAAATACAAGATCTAAATAAGCTTCTCTCACTTCCCCAGAGGCTCCCCAAGCTGCACTGGAGTAACGGCACCACCGAAGAGTCCCAGAGAAGCTACCTCAGCACCCATGTGCTAAAAAACCCCAGCGTTTCACAACTCAGGAGACAGACTGTCCTGGAACCCTCGTGCACTGCTGGCGGGAACGAAAGCTCGTGCAGCCACTGTGCAAACAGTACGGAGGTGCCTCAAAAAATTAAAAACAGAAATACCATATGACCCAGTCATTCCACTACCGGGTACTCACCCAAAGAAAACAAAAACAGTCACTGGAAAAGACCCATGCACACCTATGTTTACCGCAGCATTATTTACGGTCACCAAGACGGAGAAACAGCCCGTGTCCATGACAGACAAACGAGTAAAGATGAGGTGGTGTATTTATATATATTTACACACAGACACACACACGGAACACTCCTCAGCCACCAAAAGGGATGAGATCTTGCTGTTTGTAACAACAGGGATGCATCTAGAAGGCATACTGCTGTGTGGAATAAGCCAGAGGGAGACAAACACCGGACCACGGCACTCATATGTGGAATCTAAAACATGAAATGAATAAATAAAAAGCAGACCTATGAATACAGAGAACACACTGGTGGCTGCCAGAGGGAAGAGAAATAGAGGGATGGGAAAACAGATAAAGGGGATGAAGAGGTACAAAGTTCCAGTTCCGAAGTAAGTAAGTCATGGAGATGAAAAGTATAGCAGAGGGAACACAGTCAGTAACATCATAACGCGGTGCATGATAAGGGATGGTGATCACAGTTTCATGGTGAGCAATGAGTGACGTAGAGAATTACTGATTCATCATGTTTTACACCTGAAACTAATAGGACACTGTATGTTAATTATACTCCCCCTTAAAACCAGAGAGAGAGAAAGGCTTTCGTTCAGTCTAACTTATAAATGCACAGCGTCCAGTTCCATACTGGCAGGATCTGCAGCGCAGCCACGCAAAGGAGAAAAGGCCTGAACTCTTGGACCTGGATCCTGGGGGCCGCAGTTCTGGAGGACAGTCCATAATCAACTTTAACGACCCCAGGTGACACAAGAGACACTTACTTGCAATACATAGAAGGCAACACTTATAACCCATTTTATCTTGGCCAACTGAGCTGTCCGAGCTTTCACTGAAAGGAAAAACAGAATGAAATCATTGTATCGGTCCTGAAAATAAAGGAAAATACTCAAATACACAGAAATGTTATTCTCCTCCTACAAAATAGCTTCTAATCATGTTATATAACATTTGTTCAGTATATTTAGAAAATAGAAAACAGAGTTTCTTAAAAGCCACACATGATGCCCTGCATTAAAATAGAATCACACACAGATTGTAAGATTTGAAGCTTTAATTTTGAACACCCGTCTACATCAGAGATTCTTTTTTTTTTTTTTAAAGATTTTATTTATTTATTTGACAGAGAGAGAGATCACAAGTAGGCAGAGAGGGAGGCAGAGAGACAGGCAGAGAGAGAGGAGGAAGCAGGCTCTCTACAGAGCAGAGAGCCCGATGTGGGCCTCGATCCCAGGACCCTGAGATCATGACCTGAGCCGAAGGCAGCGGCTTAATCCACTGAGCCACCCAGGCGCCCCCATCAGAGATTCTTTTTATAGTGTACTTACCAGCAGGACTACATTTGCTCCCCAGGTCTCCCTGTCTACACTGTACGCTAACCCACATGTGGGAGCCCAGCTTGTCCTGGGCCTGTGGGGGGGGCGGGGGAGCTCTGCATGTCTTACTAGCCTGGAGGCAGCTCTCTCACAGTGCGCATTCCCAGCACACGGGTGGAAATGTCTTCATCACAGAAGAGTGTTAGGGACAGTGGCCAACACAGCAATGAACAAGACCTGACCCTGACCGTGTCAGTCTATTCTCAGATAAGGACACTCTGGGCACGTTTGAGAGTGTCCACAAAAGCCCTTGGGCACCCACTGTGACACTTGCTCTAGGCTTATCTCGAAAAGTGTTGAGGGGCACTTGGGTGGCTCAGTCGGTTAAGCGTTCCACTCAGGTCATGATCCCAGGTTCCTGGAATTGAGCCCTGCTTCTCCCTCTGCCTTCCATTTCCCCTGCTTGTGCGCCCTCTGGCCCTCTGACAAATTAATAAAATCTTTTTTAAAAAAGGGGGGCTGGGAGAAAAGTTTTGAATTTCAAAATGTTTGCCCACAGAAACGAAAAAACACTAAGAGAATGCTAGCTGTTTCTGTGTTGAGGAAACAAAGGTTCACCAACGAATAAAGAGAAAGTAATCATGACTACTGAGTTTCTTCCGGACAAACTCAGAGGTTCCTCTCAACATTCAGAACATCTAAGAATCAGGGGCGCCTGGGTGGCTCAGTGGGTTAAAGCCTCTGCCTACAGCTTGGGTCATGATCCCAGGGTCCTGGGATCGAGCCCCACATCAGGCTCTCTGCTCAGCGACAAGCCCGCTTACCCCTCTCTCTCTTGTCTGCCTGCCTCTCTGCCTACTTGTGATCTCTGTCTGTCAAATAAATAAAAATAAAAATCTTAAAAAAAAAGAACACCTAAGAATCAAAGCACATGTTCTGCCAGTCTTTACAGAAAGACTTCTCTGTTCCTCGGCTCCCATGAAGTTTTCCGCACCACAGGTGAAACCAGTACCGTGAGTTTTTTGTTTTGTTTTTTTTTTGTTTGTTTGTTTGTTTTTTTTTGCATTTATTTATTTAGTACCGTGAGTTTTAAGCTTATCCGTCATCTTGTTGATCTTTCTCTCCAGCCTGGCGTATCTGGCGAACTCATCCATCATGTTGACGGTGGAGAGCTCCTGCTTCATGTCCTGGATCTCTGCTCTCATCTGTGCCTCCTGCTCGGCATCCTTCTGCAGCAGCCTGGACATCTGGCAGAGTGGACAGCTGAGGTCAGTGCCTTCCCACAGGGGGACACCTCCCCCACCCCATCCTAGTGCTGCTGCTTCCAATTGGGCAGGCTGCCCTTGACCCGCACAGCCAGCCTCTGTGGCCTAGTCCTGCTGCTGCCCTCTGGGACCACCACAGACAAAAACTGCCTCTGATGGGAATCACCGGTCAAATTATACTTTCCTTTTGCAGACACGCCCATGGATCGCTCCAGCACAATGTCTGGACCTTTCACCGTAACGATAAAATTGTGATTATAAAATGAAAACCAATTCCAGCCATCATTCAGGTAACAAGGACCACACATTCCCTTCCCTTCCTGAAGAATTAGGTAGGCAGAGGAAGGGGACGGTGCCAGTGAGGAGGGGGTAGCCCAGCAGGAAGACTTAATCCCAAGCACTGTCAGGAGGGCACTCCCACAGAGGGGCACCCTGGCAAGGGAGGATAGAGGCAAGCATGGTGATATGAGCCTCTTCAGAAAGGACAGCCTGGCATAGGTGTCAGAGTAAGAGGCGTACAGGATAAGAGGAAAGCACCCAACCAGCCACAGAGTCAGAGCCCAAGCGGGACCAGCAGGCATTGGGGTGGGGAGGAGGAGGCAGCAGTGGGGATGCGAGATTAATTACAAAGGACTGATCAAATACAGTAAACATACTGAAAATAATGGGAGCCCGTTTTCTCACTATCAGAACTGGGGGTTAGAAATATGGATGAGAAAGAAGCGGAATGAATACTGAAGTGCTGAATTAGAATCGGAGGCACGGGTGTGAACTCGTGGTTTTTGGTAGATGGAGAAATATAGATGTAAATGTTTGTGAAGAGGCGCCTCCAACAGCCAGACCCCCACAGGGGATGTCCCCGGATGCCCCCCCCACCCTCACGTACAATTGTGGGTACGCCCACCAGCTGGAGCCAAGGACAGACGGCAGTGGCCACCAGATGGCGCCCGGCAGCAGGCCAGGATGCCACAGGAACGTCGGACAGCAAGGATAAAGGGGGAATGGGGGTGCAGGGAACGGAGAAATCCTTCGGGACCCACCCCTAGCAAAGAGTGAAGGTCCCACGGGGTCAGATGCGATGCAGCGAGAACACAGCATCCCTTCTGTGACATTGGACAAAGGTGTTCGAAGAAGGCCATCCTGCAGACTCACTGCCCTTGCCATATTCAGAAACACCAGCCATACGAGTCAAGGAAATACCGGGAATCCTTCCAGACTGGAGAGATGCGGCAAGTATGTGCAATGCAGTGCTGACCGGGACCCTTTGCTACAAAGGACCTTGGCTGGAACAGAGCAGGTCGGGAGGAAGGTTCCTGATGGCTGAGTTGTGGATAAGGCAGCTGTTTATACAGTACTGTGTCGGGGAATACAGGGGCCCAGGTTGACAACTTGTTTTCAAGAAACAAAATCAGTTCTTTGTATTGTATGCATACCTTTTTGGCACGTTTGTTTCAAAATTCTAAAAAACAGATTAATTAAAACAATGAAAGGGGATAATGTATGTAAGTGTACTGGCACATAGCAAGTGCACAATAACTGGGTTTGTCCCTCAGCTTGGGGTCCCCTCTATACAACAGGGCAACTCTTCTGATAGAGCTGGGAGCCGCACCCCGTCATGGTGTCCCGGGGCGTCTGCCTAAGTGTGGGTTCCCAGGACAGTCTCTGAGGTGGTAGCCTCTAACACCCGTGCAGTGAGCCCTTCAATGAAGCAGGAAGCTGGCTTCTCCCTCTCCCCCTCCCCCTGCTCCTGTTCCTGTTCTTGGTGTCTCTCTCTGTGTCAAATAAATAAAATCTTTTTTAAAAAAACTTTTTGAAGATTTTATTTATTTATTTGACACAGAGAGAGAGAGAGATCTCAAGTAGGCAGAGAGGCAGGCAGGGAGAGAGAGGGGAAGCAGGCTCGCCTCTGAGCAAAGAGCCCGATGCGGGGCTCAGTCCCAGGACCCTGAGATCATGACCTGAGCTGAAGGCAGAGGCTTAACCCACTGAGCCACCCAGGCCCCCCAAAAAACATTTTTTAAAGAAGACCAAAGATGTTTACTCAGGACTAGAAGGTGAGTGAGGGTGGGAAAATGAGCTTGTGGAGGAGTTTAGAATCTTACGGTTAAATTAGACAACTGTACTGCTTGGGAAGGAAAATGATTAAATTAGGTCTGCAAGTACACAAAAATATCTGGAAGTATTTAAATTTGCAAACAGGTACCAATATTAATCCAAGACCTCCTTATAAGTGACAGTTAAAATGTGCTAGAATTATGAATTAAATAGTGAAATCTAAAGGGATTTGAATTTAAGTGTTCTGGATATTAATTTTTCAAACAAAAATAAACCTCTGACCTCCTTATGTATTCAAAAGCACCTGCCAGAACCTTAAACCTCTCACTTGACAGAAACAGATAAGCTGCGTGGGGTACAGCTTTTTCAGAGACCTGGAGATGGGTCCATAAAGAAGCCTCAAGCAGAAAACGAGTTTTTCCAAAATTCTTATTAAGATGACAGGCAGTGGAAGAATCTAGGGAGAAAACAAGGGTAGAACCGATTCTCCTTATCACCACTGTCCCCCAGACGCTGGCTGGCTGCCAGCCTGCATGAGCTCATAGTGTCCTACCAGACTCACCCTGAGATCCTGTCCAAGTTCCAAACCCCTTCCCGAATAGACAAAATGTTACGGTTTGAACTTGGAGTCACATCCGGGAAGAGTCAAACCCCACTCCGCCACTCAATGGCTGGCAACTGGACTAGACCCATCTGAAAATTAATTAATGTATAATGACATTTAAGCCCAAAGGTTCGTCCCTTCTGGAACACAGGGGGCACCAGGTGAATGACATGCTGGGGTGGCCTGCTTAGATGTGTTCCTAATACTGGCGACGCAATGCTCGTCCCGAGAAGTGACCAAGGCTCCGGCGAAACTACAGACCCACACCAGGACTCCCAATTAGGAGCCCTCCTCACGGCACTGGTCCCCCGCACCCCGCATGGGTCATCCATGAGGCCCCGACTGTGCATGTGCACTCAACCCCCAATGCCCCCTGAATTACCCCCACAACTAATATTTGGGGACCATCCTCACGCCTGATGGTCCCAGGAGGAACTCACCAGGCAACTGCTTTAGAAAAGGGGAAGGTCTCAAGAAGGACCCTACAGCAGGACGCAGGTCCTGCAGTGTCCGTCCTGGCCTCCCTGGCCTCGGGAGACTGGGCCCCTAGAGGGAGAGGGAGGCGGCCACTTTTTAGACCAAAAAGTGAAGGCAATTTCAAAGTCATCAAATATGAAGGTGGTGGTCACCCCACAAACCAAATCCCAGACGGCAACCTGAGCGGAATCCATCCCCAGGGACTAAAGGCAGGGGTGGGGGAGGAAGGGGCTGTTGACCCCAGCACAGCGCCCACTCTCGGCCACGTCAATCCTGGGGCGCCAGAGTAGCGCACCTCCCTACACCGCACCTCCCACTAGCGTTCCCAGAGCGCATGCGCACTGCTCACAGCTCGCCAGGACGCCCTCCGCCACTGCCAGGCCTGGTGCGCCTGCGCGGAGCGCCTGCGTAGTACGCCTCCCTATAGCCGTGCACAGCGGCGCTCCCAGGGGCATCTCCGTCTCCCTCGTTTTCTGCCTTTGGTTGAGGAAAGTCCTAGTTCACCTATTAAATGAGCCAGGACCCTCCCATCCATATGCCCTGTGACCAGCTTGAAGAGAATTAAGAACTCTCAGGAAAAGTCCAACCAAGTCAACACCAGGACTGGGAGTCCTCATCCCGGCCCCCATCTCCACCCCAGTATTGAGCTGAGGTCCCCTCCCAGGACCCTGCAAGGCTTTGCTAGACAGAGGACTTGTGATACCTAAGAGACTTATTCAAGGGCTTTGACCAGCCTACCTAACGGGATGGTGCGCCCCCACCCCTCCCCACCCCCCATTCCTACTGGCTGAATGGAAAACCCTTCGGAAACTGCAGGAACGCTATATTGGGCGTACGAGGACATGGCCCATTCTCAGTCAAGCTTGGTTTCTCCTCGGGGGTCTTCCCCACTTAGGTCCTCCCAAAGGGTCTGTAACAGGCAGCCTCTAATGGTCGTGAAAGAAGGGAGTTGGGGGAAATTGGAGGGGGAGACGAACCCTGAGAGACTGGACGCTGAGAAACAATCTGAGGGTTTTGCAGGGGTGGGGGGTGGGAGGTTGGGGGAGCCTGGTGGTGGATATTATGGACAGCATGTATTGCATGGAGTACTGGGTGTGGTGCATAAACAATGAATTCTGGAACCCTGAAAAGAAATTTTAAAAATTAAAAAAAAAAAAAGAACAGCATCTTACCCTACTCAGGAGCAGAGTGTTCCTTGCGGCTTTACCCTGACCCTCACCACAAACCCAGTGACCAGGCAGTACAGATCTCTGCTCGGGTAAGTATACGTGATGACCCTGACAAAAAGCATTAGAACCAAGGGGAAACAGGTTCAAGACAGCTAACTGTGTTGAGGTTACAGAGGTCATACAACCTGTGGGAAGCAGCACAGAATATGAACACAGTGCTTTTTCATCTAAATGAGTAACACCCAGGGACACAGCCTCATGTGCATCCAGACTGCAGCATGGTAGAAGCTTGGTTAAGGAGCCGGATGATGACAGCTCTTAATTATAGCCACTGCCATACCCCAAACACACACTCCTCTCCCCCCGCCAAAAGGAAATTATGAACAATTCATAGAGGAATACCAAACTAACACAGCCTCTTTCAAAGAAGAAGTCAAACTATCACTCTTTGCAGATGATATGATACTTTATGTGGAAAACCCAAAAGACTTCACTCCAAATCCGCTAGAACTCATGCAGGAATTCAGTGTCAGGATATAAAATCAATGCACAGAAATCAATTGCATTTCTATACACCAACAACAAGACAGAAGAAAGAGAAATTAAGGAGTCAATCGCATTTACAATTGCACCCAAAACCAGAAGATACCTAGGAATAAACCTAACCAAAGAGGCAAAGAATCTATGCTCAGAAAACTATAAAGAACTCATGAAGGAAATTGAGGAAGACACAAAGAAATGGAAAAATGTTCCATGCTCATGGATTGAAAGTACAGTATTGTGAAAATGTCTATGCTACCTAAAGCAATCTACAAGTTTAATGCAACCCCTATCAAGATACCATCCATTTTTTTTTTTTTTCAAAGAAATGGAACAAATAATCCTAAAATTTATATGGAACCAGAAAAGACCTCGAATAGCCAAAGGAATATTGAAAAAGAAAGCCAAAGTGGGTGGCATCACAATTCCGGACTTCAAGCTCTATTACAAAGCCGTCATCATCAAGACAGCATGGTACTGGCACAAAAACAGACACATAGATCAGTGGAACAGAATAGAGAGCCCAGAAATAGACCCTCAACTCTATGGTCAACTAATCTCTGACAAAGCAGGGAAGAATGTTCAATGGAAAAAAGACAGCCTCTTCAACAAATGATGTTGGGAAAATTGGACAGCCACATGCAGAAAAATAAAACTGGACCATTTCCTTGCACCACACACGAAAATAGATTCAAAATGGATGAAGGACCTCAATGGGAGAAAGGAATCCATCAAGATCCTTGAGGGCAACACAGGCAGCAACCTCTTCGACCTCAGCCGCAGCAACTTCTTCCTAGAAACATTGCCAAAGGCAAGGGAAGCAAGGGCAAAAATGAACTACAGGGACTTCCTCAAGATCAAAAGCTTTTGCACAGCAAAGGAAACAGTCAACAAAATCAAAAGACAACTGACAGAATGGGAGAACTTATTTGCAAACAACATATCAGATAAAGGGCTGGTATCCAAAATCTATAAAGAACTTATCAAACTCAACACCCAAAGAACAAATAATCCAATGAAGAAATGGGCAGAGGACACGAGCAGACATTTCTGCAAAGAAGACATCCACATGGCCAACAGACACTTGAAAAAGTGCTCCACATCACTCGGCATCAGGGAAATACAAATCAAAACCCCAGTGAGATACCACCTCATGCCAGTCAGAATAGCTAAAATTAACATGTCAGGAATTGACAGATGCTGGTGAGGATGAGC
Source organism: Meles meles (assembly GCF_922984935.1). NCBI lineage: Eukaryota > Metazoa > Chordata > Mammalia > Carnivora > Mustelidae > Meles > Meles meles. The sequence goes on along the minus strand of NC_060069.1, from coordinate 158,837,447 downwards.
AGAAAGGGGAACCCTCCTACACTGTTGGTGGGAATGCAAGCTGGTGCAGACACTCTGGAAAACAGCATGGAGGTTCCTCAAAAAGTTGAAAATAAGCTACCCTATGACCCAGCTATCGCACTACTGGGTATTTACCCTGAAGATACAAACATAGTGATCCAAAGGGGCACGTGCACCCGAATGTTTATAGCAGCAATGTCCACAATAGCCAAACTATGGAAAGAACCTAGATGTCCATCAACAGATGAATTGATAAAGAAGATGTGGTATATATATATATGCAGCCATCAAAAGAATGAAATCTCGCCATTTGTGATGATGTGGATGGAACTAGAGGGTATTATGCTGAGCGAAATAAGTCAATCAGAGAAAGACAATTATCATATGATCTCCCTGATATGAGGAAGTTGAGAGGCAAAGTGGGAGTTTGGGGGGTAGGGAAGGAAAAAAATGAAACAAGATGGGATCGGGAGGGAGACAAACCATAAGAGACTCTTAATCTCACAAAACAAACTGAGGGTTACTGGGGGGAGAGAGGTAGGGAGAGGGTGGTGGGGTTATGGACATTGGGGACAGTATGTGCTATGGTGAGTGCTGTGAAGTGTGTAAACCTCGCGATTCACAGACCTGTACCCCCGGGGCTAATAATATATGTAAATAAAAAATTAAAAATTTTTAAAAAGAACTAACACAGCCTCTTTGAGCAACTTAGTTTCATATAGTTCCAATAAGAGGTGAAATGGGATGGGGTATACAAGAAGAATCAAGGTGATAAAAAAGATGGGCAGGCAAACCACAGAACGGGAGAAAATATTTACAAATCATATACCCAGTAAGTAAACAACTCCTCACCCAACAATGACAACAAACCAAATACTCACTCACTCCCCACTCTGAGCCCACAGAGGATGCCCTTCCCTTACAGAGAAACACCCAATGCCCCATTAAAAAGGGGGCAAAGGACTTGAACAGACATTTCTCCAAAGAAGATATACAGATGGCCAATAAGCACATAAAGTGATGTTCAACATCACTAATCATTAGGAAAATGCAATCAAACCCATAATAAAATGGCAGTTTGCATCCACTGAAGATGACTATTATAAAAACAAAACAAGACAGCAAGTGCTGAAACTTGTGGAAAAATTAGAACCTTGTACATTGCTGGTGAGAATGCAAAATGGTACAGCTGCTATGGAAAATGGTTGGGCAATTTCTCCAAAAGCTGAAAATAGAATTACCATATGATCCAGTAATCCCACTTCGGATATTTACCCAAAAGTACCGAAAGCAGAGACTCGAACAGGTATTTGCACACTAGTGTTCCAGCAGCATTATTCACAATAGCCAAAAGGTGGAAACAACCTCATGTCCATCGAAAGATGAAAGGATAAACAAAACGTGGTATACATACACAATGAAATATTATTCAGCCTCAAAAAGGAAGGAAATCCTAACACATGCTACAACCTGGAACGCATTATGCTGAATGAAAGAAGCCAGGCATAAAAGGAAAAATACTGCATAATTTCACCTACATGAGATAATCAGAGTAGTCAAATTCATAGAGACAGAAAGTAGAACTGTGGTTGCCAGGACTGAGTTGAAAGAAGAATAGGGACTTACTGTTTAATGGACAGAGTTTCAGTTTAGGAAGATGGAAAAGTTCTACAGATGGACGGTGGTGATCGTTGCACAATAATGTAACGATTTAATGCCACTGAACTATATACCCAGAAATGGCTAAAATCGTAAATTTTAAGTTGTGTATTTTACCAAAACTTTTTTTAAAAAGAGAAAAAAGATGGAGAAGCCAGTCCTTTGAGGGTCTTTTATGCAATGCTAAGTACTTGGGACATCATCTTGAAAACCCAGCAGTGTCAAGGGGGAATGAGGGGTTAAGAGAGAATCCCCATGGGGGGGGGGATGGACATTGGGGAAGGTATGTGCTATGGTGAGTGCTGTGAAGTGTGTAAACCTGGCGATTCACAGACCTGTACCCCAGGGGATAAAAATATATGTTTATAAAAAAATAAAAAATAAATTTAAAAAAAAGAGAGAGAGAATCCTCATGCCTTAGTTGGACAATGCAGGTAGTACAGTCCTTGAATAAAATCTAACACGAAACAGGCGCTCCATAAATACTGAAAGAATAAAAAAAGAAAGAAGAAATCCTACCTAGTCTTAAATAATACCCCCTTCACACACACCACCACCACCACCACCACCAACCACCCCCACCACCCTAAATCAGGAGATAAGAGCAGGGAGAACTGCGTTTCCCCCAATAATGCCACAGTGGCACGCACCCAGTCTTGGAGGTCTGTCAGGTCTGTCAGACTCCCGCTGTGGGCATAAAGAGGGCGCCCTTAACCCACACACACCTCATCAAACCTGCCACCAACCCTATTACCAAACTCCAAAAGGCAAAGGGACAAAACCAGAAGAATCACAAACCAGTGGTCACTAACTGGATGCACAGTGACCCTCTGAGTCAGGCTCCTCCTTTGAGGTAAAGGGACATAGGATGACATGGGCATTTTACAGCAGCCGTGACAACCGGACACGAGGTAATGTACTCATGCCTACGCAAAATGCACGAGAGCTGCTCCCCAGTGCCCTTTGCTCTCCTCAATACAGGAAGCGTGACACAGTGCCGAGATTCCGTCTACACAGCCTCTGACCGCAAAAGTGGGGGCGGCTGCAGCCTAAGAGCCTTCCACCTGGGACCTGGCACGGCTGGCACGGCTGGCACTCCGGCACCCCATGCGGGAAGGCCGCGGCCTCCAGGAAAGACGGGGCTCCGTGCTGCGCCAGGCGCTGGCCCCCAGCAGCGAGGGCTGCGCGATGCCTCCGCCGACCAGGAGATAACGGAAACCAGCGCGGCCGGCTGGCAGGGCGACACTGCCAACTTCCAGTCTCAGGGCTGCTGCCACGGGAAAACGCGGCCAAGTGTCGCCAGATCATTCTTTCTCCCTGAGAATCGAGGAGTCCGTATTTGGGGGGGTAAAGCTTTGCAAGTTTTAGATGCTAGCAATTAACTAAAAAAAAAAAAAAATCTTAAAGCAGAACGGCCCAACCAGACACTTCTGCAGGCGCAATCCGGCCGTCGCGCGGCCAGTCTGAGACCCCCGTATCTACGCCAGGCTCGCCGGGGACCGCGGCGGTCACCCACCAGCTCCTGGAAGGCGAGGCAGCCACTTACGAAGGAGGAGAAGGACGGGAGGAGGATCCTGAGGACATTGCACCCAAACACGAAGCTGAGCACCAGCAGCCACGCCCAGCGGTCGGCCTCCGCGCCGCTCATCCCGGATGCTCCCGGAGGTGCGGGCTCTGCTAAGGTAACTCCATGGGGACCACGCCGGCGCCCACGCCGCGCGGGCGCCTGCGCAGTGAGGCCCAGGGGGGGGGGGCCTTGCAGGCGCGCCGTCGCGCCTGCGCACTGTGCCACACTGGGCGGGGAGGCGGGACCGTCTGTTGCTCTTGGTCTTGGTGGAAGCTTTCCCGTCAATCCTTGGCCTTTCCGGCTTCCGTAGCCTTTCGCACCCTCCCCACCATCCCCCTGGCTGCAGCTTCCCAAGCTCTGGTGTTTGGGGTGTTACCAGCTTTAGTTTTAGTTTAGCTGCGAGCCTTTTCTTATGATTACGAAATGCGTTCTTTCTCTAAATTGACTCAATTTTATTCCTAGATGAATTTAAAGTAAGCCTCTCCATAAATGGAAAACTACCGTAATTATAGTAGCAAGTGACTGTAAAAACGTTTTGTAGTTTATGTAAAATGTCTTAAGTTTACGTTTCAAAACAAATCACTGAAATAAGTCTAAACAATTTACGAATCTCCATACCTAAAAAATTGGCATTAAACAGAAGGTACTGTTTACAATCAAACCCGCCTGTTTAGGTGAATTGAGGTTTTAGGGCAAAATAATCCCAATTCAAGTTTGCATATAGTAGATAAAGCAAGAGATATTTAGCGGGAGGCGCCTGGGCGGCTCAGTGGTTAAGCCTCTGAGTCTTGATTTGGCTCAGGTCAAGCTCTCAGGGTTGTGAGATCTGGACCCCACACTTAGTGTGGAGCCTGCTGAGGACTCTCCCTCGGCCCATCTCCGCCGCCACCCTTCCAAGAATGTGTGTGCGCGCAAGCCCGCTCTTTCTCTCTCTAAAAATAAAAAATAAATTAAAATTTAAAAAAAGGTGTTTAGCTGCCCCTTCTGCCAAGGTTGGATTTTGAGAACGAATTCTAATCAAATGAATCAAGGAACTGTGGTTCTACACTGTCTTCACAAAATGAGCAAAGCTTTTCCAATCTCTAAAAGTAAGGAAGTTTTCTTCGAGCCCAAGTTGGGACAGTTGCCTGGGAAACATGATCCTGACAGGAAAGAAAGTGTTCCAGAGAATGATCAGTTTTTATAGGTTTATATGCCTTTTTACGTCTTGTACAAGCTCAAAAGATTATAGATTAGCATATAGGCAGCAATCATGAGTTTTATCACAGAGGAATGCAGGAAGCAGCAGCACTGATCAGTTGCTTAGGGGCAAGATGATTCTGCTATAGGCTACTTATTCACAAAGCAGATGTACAATGCATGGGTGGAAGCCCATAAATCAAGTTTTTGGATTAAACAAAGTTTATTTACAGTTGTGTTGACTCAGAAAGAAATTAGAAATGGCATATTCTTGTATACCAGCCTTTAGAGTTTTTCTTTCATTTCCCCCTCTTGATCAATAATCCTTAGACAGAAAGCATTTCTGATCATTATTTTGTCTCTTAATGCCAGAGTAATTGCTTATTTGCCCTGGGTCCATCATGTCCCTCAACACTAGGCACAATGTAAGTCACCTAGGAGTCGGGGGGGGGGGGGGGGGTTGTTCAACAGTATGGCCTTTAAACAGGGAATACTACAGCCAATATTTATTTTTCAATCAGATCGAATTGTCATGTAAACATTGTATGTGTGCTTTGTAATGAATTTTTGCCTTTGCATTTTTGTAACATCCATAACATAAATACAAAAATAGCAACAAAAATCCAAGTAATAATATTTGAAGACCTAATGGGGACTAGCTATGGAATTAGAAAAAAAAGAATCTCCCCACAAAATCCATTACAGGTATTTTATAATATTGAATTAACTTGAGTATCTATTTCCTTTATCTGTAGTTATTTGTGCCTTGTGTTATGTTTGAGCTGACTGGTTTAAAATGTAATTAAATTTTCTGTGATTATATGTAACAATTTCTCTGGCCAGTAAGTCTCCATAGATATTACATCTTGTGGTAGTTTTAATTCTTTCTCCCCAAACATTTGGTCATCAGTATTAATATTAGAATAATTTTTGTTAGAATCAGGCCACTCTATTTGAGATAGAAAGTCGGTATTACACTATATAGGAGTAGAGTTATGATGAAAAGTACTCTAGTTACAAAATAAATCAAGGAGTATTACAGAGGTGGCTTTTAAAAAATTTATTTATTTGATAGAGAGAGTGAGCACAAGCAGGGGAAGGGTGTGGGGTAGTGGGAGAGGGAGAAGCAGACTCCCCACTGACCAGGGAGCCCTACACGAGGCTCAATCCCAAGAGCCCAGGATCATGACCTGAGCTGCAGGTAGACACTTAATCAACTGAGCCACCCGGACACTGCTACAGAGGTGTTTTGTAAACCTTCCCAACAGCATCTTCTTTTCCCATGTACCATGGGTTAGTTTGTATAGGCATAGCTGTTACAGGCCAAGTTGAAGTGAATTCAGGTCTCCATTGCTGTTTAGGGCCTAACCATATATTTTTCCTGAATTCACAGATGTCAGAAGATATTGGAATCCAATAAGAATCATTGTCTAATAAGGCCCATCTTCCTCCATGGGAAGAACTTTGGTGGTATTTATAATGGTTCTGTTCCCATTATGACAGTGAAATAAGTCTACTTAGCCATAAGTTTGGTACCAATGCTGTAATTTAACACTTATGTAAGTTACAAGAGTCTTTAATGATTTTCTGCCGATTAAGAGAGCTGTACATTTTGGGTTTCTGCAGTTAATAAAGAAGGCCACTGACCCGTAGTTACCTCAGAATCTTCTGGGATGAATGGCAAATTTAGATTTAGGAGGTGGCTGAATCCACCAAGTCACTCCTAAAATATCGTCTTTGGTAGATGCCCATTGTTTTTTCTTATTATGTCTTAAGTTACTCTGTCCACAAAAACATAGTTTGTGAGTACACTGGATAATTTGGCATGCTGGACAAGCTGCAGCTAAGTTTTTCCCTTTGTACCTGGGGATCTTTCTTCATACATTATCATCTAAGTTTATGGAGACACAATGGTCAATCTGTTGACTATTATATTTACTGCAGGTTAAATCTGTGTTAGGTAGCACTTCTTGAAAGGCTTTTCCTACTAGAGGTACTTTATAAGCACCAGTGTAGCTAAAGGAAGATTAGAGTAAGTCCAAGAGGTCATAAACATTTCATTGAAGTTCTCATCATAATAAAGTACTCAGGTAATATTCAAAGTTATATTCGTTAAATCCGCAAGTAACCAAGGTATTTTATCAGGACATAATAAGGGGGAGGTGAAAGCAAACAAGTAGGTTTACTGTCTTCTAATATCACAATTTTTTAAGAAAAAATGATTAGAGGGGCGCCTGGGTGGCTCAGTGGGTTAAAGCCTCTGCCTTTGGCTCAGGTCATGATCCCAGGGTCCTGGGATTGAGCCCCGCATCAGACTCTCTGCTCGCAGGGAGCCTGCTTCCCTCTCTCTCTCCCTGCCTGCCTCTCTGCCCACTTCTGGTCTCTGTCTGTTAAATAAATAAATAAAATCTTAAAAAAAAAAAGAAAAAGAAAAAAAAAGATTAGAAAGACAAGCCTGGTCCCAAATCTTGGGAAATCAGTGTACACCAAACTCAACTACTCTTCATCCTAGTTTGTGGCTCAGATGTCTCTGATGGTCCTTCAGGGGCCCGTTAAACAATGAGGCACAAAGATTTTGTCTATTCATGAGCTGTTGTGGTGATTTCATTACATCATTTATTTTTTTTCAGTTTGCAGGGCTTCAGGAAAAAGGACAGTTTTAATTCTCAGATGATTCCAAGTCAGAAAAGTAGGAGAAAAATCAAAGTGTTTGTGTGAAGAGATGTAGCCAGGCTTTAAAGGACACTAAAAGAACCCAAAATTGAGTCCTGTTTGTAATGAATAGTATTAAAATCTAATATCTACAAAAATGTGTTATTGAAACATGTTCTTTCTACAATCAGTCTCATTTTTACCAAAGATAGCCAAATTATTACTAATTTCTTCACAAAACCAGTTTTAGTAAACTTTGCCTATTTATTTACATAAGCTCAGCAAGAATAGTGATTTACCATGTAGGGTTTTTTAAATCTGCTTTGATGGAAATTTCTAAAGAATTGTTATTTATTTGAGAGAGACTGAGCGAGAGAGAGAACATAAGCCAGGGAGGAAGAGCAGGAGGAGAGATGGAAGCAGACTCCCTGCTGAGCAGAGAACTCAGGGCTCTGGGATCATGAGCCAAAGGCAGACATTTAACCAACAGAGCCACAGGTGCCCCTGGTACTTTTTTATCAGGAATTTCAGATGGAACTTTTTTAAATTTTATTTTATTTTTTCAGTGTTCCAAGATTCATTATTTATGCACCACACCCTGTGCTCCTTGCAATACGTGCCCTCTTTAATACCCACCACCATAGCCTCTCAAGGGCAGAAGCCTAACTAAATTCTTGCTGTCAGTGCCTGCAATGCTTATAGATTTAGGTGAATTCCTCTTCTTGAGGTCCCAAAAATAACCTGAGGTTCCTGCACCTGCCAGAAATTGACATCTTTTACAGATGTAGTGAAAAGAAGAGCCTCTGTACCCCAATGTTTATAGCAGCAATGGCCACGGTCTCCAAACTATGGAAAGAACCAAGATGCCCTTCAATGGACGAATGGATAAGGAAGATGTGGTACATATACACGATGGAGTATTATGCCTCCATCAGAAAGGATGAATACCCAACTTTTGTAGCAACATGGACGGGACTGGAAGAGATTATGCTGAGCGAAATAAGTCAAGCAGAGAGAGTCAAGTATCATATGGTCTCACTTATTTGTGGAGCATAACAAAGAACATGGAGGACATGGGGAGATGGAGAGGAGAAGGGAGTTGAGGGAAATTGGAAGGGGAGATGAACCATGAGAGACTATGGACTCTGAAAAACAACCTGAGGGTTTTGAAGGGGTGGGGGGTGGGAGGTTGAGGAACCAGGTGGAGGTTAATAGGGAGGGCACGTATTGCATGGAGCACTGGATGTGGTGCAAAAACAATGAGTACTGTTACACTGAAAAAAAAAAATAAATAAATAAATACCAAAAAAAAATGCAGAGATGGGAAAAAGATATTGTATCCCAATAAACACTTTGGTTCAGCCACCAAAAAAAAAGAAAGAAAGAAAAGAAAAAGAAATTGACATCTTTACTCATCTGGTAAGGCTGCTGGGAACTCTGTAAGCAAGATAGCAGACCAACATTTTCAAGGGATTTTATTGGCCCCAAAAAGTCAACCTTAGTTCCTTAAAGCTGTCTGGTCATATCTGAGTCTATACATGTTTTTCTCGAATACGATATTCCAGTCAAAGTCTTGGTAAAATAACCAATGTTTCCAATGGTGTCTTGTTACAAGGAGAATGGATTCCTACTGAACTTATGCAAACAGTTATAACTGCCCTGAAAGAAAGAATACTCACTGAGAGTTTCTGAATTTTGGAGGGTTTTAAATAGAGAGAAAAGATAAATGTTTCAATTTGTTCACAAAGGTGTATTTTATCATATTTCTGTAAGTCATAGGTATCTTAAGAGGAAAGGACTCCTTAAATCTGGAAGAGTAGACTTTAAAGGACCAGTATTGTTTCTCTTGATCTCAGGGTTTTGAATTCAAGCTCCACGTTGGTCTCCATGCTGGATATGGAGCCTACTTAAAAAAATTTTTTAAATAAAAGACTGGTAATGTTTTAAACAAGTCATAAAAATCATAATCATCTTCCTCAATTCATTCAATCCCATGTTATTAATTCTTGTTCTGTTTGAATGCAGTTTTCCTGCTACTTCTGGAAATTCTTACTCAGCTTAGTTTTATGATCTAAAAGACATTAGAAACCTATGTTGGTCAAAAAGTCCTCTCTATGACTCTCATTAACGATGAGACACATTTTCAAGAACATCGGACAATAACTATAAATGGCAAAAAGACTCAAAATAGGCATGGTTTAAGATCTGATGAGAGTTCATTATAATGCAGTTGACAAAGAAATCCATTTGTTTCAGTGACACACAACATTTCAATAATTAGAATGTCAAGTGGTGACCTTACACCAGGACATATTAAAATGTTATGAATTTCATATAATTTCTAAAATAGTTACAGCATTTCGGGGTGCCCTGGTGGCTCAACAGAGCATCCGACTCTTTTTGGTTCAGGTCATGATCTCAGGGTTGTGGGACTGAGCTCTGTGTCAGGCTCTATGCTCAACAGGGCGTCTGCTTGGGATTCTCTCTCTTCCTCTTCCTCTGCCCCATTCACTCACTCTCACACACACTCTCTCTCTCTCTCAAAATAAATAAATCTTTAAAAATAGTTATAGTATTTGCCCATACAATATAACCTAAGAAGGTTTATCATCATTTGTTTAACAATGCTTCCTATATGACTTAACACAGCAAGTAAGCAAGCCTAATTAGTGAAAAGGATTCATTTAGGATTCAAATTTTTGGGAAGTTCTGTTAAAAACTTCAGATGGTTTTAAAGCTCATGGCTACATAAAATTACAGATCATTATAAAACTTAATATTTAACTATCTATTTAACCAACATATTAATAAGAGATTCTAAAGGCAAATAAAAGAGACTACTGAGCTATTAGTCAAACTTAGCACCTTTTAATACTGAAAAGTCTTAATTTTCCTAAGTAATCAAAGACCTGATAAAGACAAAGCATAGCATCTATGGGGGTTTTTTTTGGGGGGGGGGAGTAGATTAAAAAAAAAAAACTTTGTTTATAATTTCTTATCAAGAGCAGACCAACAATCCAAGAAAACTTGGACTTTTTAACAGAGAAAAGGCCAAATTTCAATCTTATATTAATGTACATTTAAAACTAATTCATTCCAATCTTAATTAATCCTAACCATGCATAAAATTCGTTTCAGAAGATTTCCCTTCACAAACCTACAACTTTCTTTTTCATTCAGATTTTTGTCCTAAGCCTTCTCTCTCTAAATAACCAGTCTCATTTTAGGACAAAATTATTTTCCTTTCCCTCAACAAAAATATGTTCCCATTCCTCATATCTTTCTTATCAAAAACACATCTTACTTTCCTTACAATACAGAGTTGTTGTTGGTTTTTTTTTTAATCATTTCTATCAGTCTCAAATACATTTATCAGAATTCTTAATGCCGGGGTGTCTGGGTGGCTCAGTCAGTTAAGTGTCTGCCTTTGGCTCAGGTCATGATCCTGGGGTCCTTGGATCGATCCCCACATCAGGCTCCCTGCTCAGTGGAGAGTCTACTTCTCTCCCTCCCTCTGCCTGCCTCCCCTCCTACTTATGCGCTCTGTCACTCTCTTTCTTTGTCAAATAAATAAAATATTTTTTAAAAAGAATTCTTAATGCTTAGAAAGCTTAATTTCCAGTAAAAAATTAAGTAGTAACCACTTGTGAACTGTTACATCAGAATACTTTACACAAGAACTGTATGAATATGTTTCATGATTTCTGACTAATGTGATTTTTTAATACTACAACTTTCAGTAAAAAACAAAACGTGTTTACCAAACAGACCCAAGTATCCCAAGTTTGTCTGCAATAAGATGACAAAAGCAGACAAACCTACATTCAATAATCAATACTCTAGTATTCTATCTTGTTTGGCAAAGACCTAGATATCCAATAATTCAACCCAATTTATCATTTAATTTAGCAACACTTCAAAGTTTCAGGTTTCTAAAGATTTTGAAAGCTATAAACCTTTTTATTTACTTACCCTATCTGCTCTTAACAATTACCCAAGAAAAGTTCATGAGATAGACAAAATCAGCTATTATTTGAAACCAATTGTTGCTGAACATGGCACCAGAGATGACATGAGTTTATTTGACCTTTAGTAGACCTTGTTAGAAGTGTTATGTTTAATGCAGATATCTCTAAAAACATCTATTTTATTTTTTTATTGTTATTTATTTATTTATTTTAAATTTAATTTTTAATTTTTTTTATAAACATATAATGTATTTTTATCCCCAGGGGTACGGGTCTATGAATCGCCAGGTTTACACACTTCACAGCACTCACCATAGCACATACCCTCCCCAATGTCCATAACCCCACCACCCTCTCCCAACCCCCCTCCCCCCAGCAACCCTCAGTTTGTTTTGTGAGATTAAGAGTCTCTTATAATTTGTCTCCCTCCCAATCCCATCTTGTTTCATTTATTCTTTTCCTACCCCCCCAAACCCCTCATGTTGCATCTCCACTTACTCATATAAGGGAGATCATAGGACAGTTGTCTTTCTCCGATTGACTTATTTTGTTAAGCATAATACCCTCTAGTTCCATCCATGTCATTGCAAATGGCAAGATTTCATTTCTTTTGATGGCTGTATAGTATTCCATTGTATGTGTATATATATATATATATATATCTCACATCTTCTTTATCCATTCACCTGTAAAAACATCTATTTTAATTAAACCAACAAACTTAAACTACTTTTAATATTAAACATTTTTTCAGATCACATAAACATAAAAAATATTTGGGTTAGTCTCTATCTTTCTGAGTTTTAAAATGTTGTTTTTGTTTTGTTTTGTTTTGTTTTTAATTTAAATACAATTAAATAGCATATAATGTAGTATTGGTTTCAGAGGTAGAGGTCAGTAATTCATCAGTGCTATATAACACCCAGTGCTCACTACATCACGTACCCTCCATAAAGTCCATCATCCAGTTATCCCATCCCCCCTTCTCTTCCAGCAATGCTTAGTTTGTTTCCTATGATTAAGAGTCTTTTATGGTTTATCTCTCTCTCTCTCTCTGATTTCATCTTCTCTTATTTTTTCCTCTCTTCCGTTATGATCCTCTGTCTTGTTTTTTAAATTCTACATATGAGTGAGATCATATGATAATTGTCTTTCTCTGATTTACTTATTTCCGTTAGCATAATACCCTCTAGTTCCATCCAAGTCATTACAAATGGCAAGATTTCATTCTTTTGATGGCTGAATAGTATTCCATTGTGTATATATAAGATGTCTTTGTCCATTCATCTGTCGGTGGACATCTGGGCTCTTTCCATAGTTTGGCAGTTGTGGACACTGCTGCTATAAACACTGGAGCGCGTGTTCCCCTTCAGATCACTGCATTTGTGTCTTTGGGATAAATATCTAGTAGGGAAATTGCTAGGTCATAGTGTAGCTCTATTTTCAATTTTTTGAGCAAACTCCATAGTGTTCTCCAGAGTGGCTACACCACCTTGCATTCCCATCAACAGTGTCAGAGGGTTCTCTTTTCTCCACATCTTTGCCAATCTCTGTCATTTCCTGACTTGATAATTGTAGCCATTCTGACTAGTGTGAGGTGGTATCTCACTGTAGTTTTGACTTGTATTTCCCTGATGCCAAGTGATGTTGAGCATTTTTTCATGTGTTTATTGGCCATTTGGATGTCTTTAAGAAATATCTGTTCATGTTTCTGCCCATTTCTTGCTTGGATTATTTGTACTTTGGGTGCTGAGTTCAGTCAGTTCTTTATAGATTTTTGGATACTAGCCCTTTCTCTGATAAGATACTTGCAAATATTTTCTCCTATTCTGTTCATCGTCGTTTGGTTTTGTCGACTGCTTCCTTTACTGTGCGGAAGCTTTTTATCTTGATGAAGTCCCAATAGTTCATTTTTGTCTTTGTTTCCCTTGTCTTTGGAGACATGTCTAGCAAGAATTTGCTCCAGCCAAGTCACAGAGGTTGCTGTCTGTATTCTCCTCTAGGATTTTGATGGATTCCTTTAGGTCTTCCACACTTAGGTCTTTCATCCATTTCGTGTCTGTTTTGGGGTATGGTGTAAGGAAATGGTCCAGTTTCATTCTTAAGCATGTGGCTGTCCAATTTTCCCAACACCATTTGTTGAAGAGACTGTCTTTTTTCTCTTGAATATTCTTTCTGGCTCTGTCCAAGATTAGTTGACCATAGAGTTGAAGGTCCATATCTGTCTTCTCTATTCTGTTCCATTGACCTATGTGTCTGTTTTTGTACCAGTACCATACTGTCTTGATGATGACAGCTTTGTTATACAGCTTGAAGTCCAGAATTGTGATGCCACCAGCTTTGGTCTTCTTTTTCAACATTCCTTTGGCCATTCAGGGTCTTCTCTGGTTCCATACAAATTTTATGATTATTTGTTCCAGCTCTGTGGGAAAAGTTGATGCTATTTTGATAGTGATTGTATTGAATGTATAGATTGCTCTAGGTAACATAGACATTTTAACAATATGTGTTCTTCTAATCCAGGAGCATGGAATGTTTTTCCATTTCTTTGTGACTTCCTCAATTTTTTGCATTAGTGTTCTATAGTTTTCTAAGTACAGATCCTTCACCTCTTTGGTTAGGTTTATTATTCCTAGGTTCTTATAGTTTTTGGTGCAATTGTAAATGGGATCAACTCCTTAATTTCTCTTTCTTCTGTTTCATTTTTAATGTATAGAAATGCTTTTCTATTTCTGTGCATTGATTTTATATCCTGACACTTTGTTGAATTCCTATAGGAGTTCTAGCAATTTGGGTTTTCCACATAGAGTATCATGGAAATTGCAAAGGGCAAAGAGTTTGACTTCTTTATTGATTGGGATGCATTTTATTTCTTTTTGTTTCTGATTGCTGAGGCTAGGATTTCTAGTCCTATGTTGAACAACAGTTGTGGGAATGGACATCCCTGCCATGTTCCTGACCTTAGAGGAAAAACTCTCAGTTTTTCCCCATTGAGAATGATATTCACTTTGGTCTTCTTGTATATAGTTTTATGGTATTGATGTATGTTCACTCTATCCCTATATTGCAGTTTTAATCAAGAAAGGATGCTGTAGTTTGTCAAATGCTTTTTCTGCATCTATTGAGAGGATCGTGTGGTTCTTATCCTCTGTTTTATTTATGTAGTTTATCACATTGATTGATTTGCAGATGTTGAACCACGCTTGCATCCCAGGAGTAAATTCCACTTGGTCATGGGGTGAATATTCCTTTTAATGTACTAGTAGAACCTCTTGGCTAGTATTTTGGTAAGAATTTTTGCATCCATGTTCATCAGGGATATTGGTCTGTAATTCTCCTTTTTGATGGGGTCTTTCTTTGGTTTGGGGATCAAGGTAATGCTGGCCTCATAGAATGTTTTGGAAGTTTGGAAGTTTTCCTTACATTTCTATTTTTTGAAAAAGCTTCAGTAGAAAAGATATTATTTCTTCTTTAAATGTTTGTTAGAATTCCCTTGGAAAGCCATCTGGCCCTGGACTCTTGTTTGTTGGGAGATTTTTTATTATTGTTTCAATTTCCTTGCTGGTTAGGGGTCTGTTCAGGTTTTCTGTTCCTTTCTGTTTCTTTTTTTGTAGTTTATATATCCCAAGGAATCCATCAATTTCTTCCAGATTGCCTAATTTGTTGGCATATAGTTATTCATAATATGTTCTTATAATTGTTTGTATTTCTTCAGTGTTGGTTATGATCTCTCCTATTTCATCCATAATTTTATTTATTGGGTCCTTTCTCTTTTCTTTTTGGAAATCTGGCCAGGAGTTTATCAATCTTATTCTTTCAAAGAACCAGCTCCTAGTTTCATTGATCTGTTCTACTGTTCTTTTGGTTTCTGTTTCATTGATTTCTGCTCTAGTCTTTATTATTTCTTCTCCTGCTGAGTTTAGGCTTTACTTGCTGTTGTTTCTCCAGCTCCTTTAGATGTAAGATTAGGTTGTATGTTTGAGACCTTTTTTATTTCTTCAGAAAGGCTTGTGTTGCTATATACTTCCCTCTTAGAACCACCTTTGCTTCATCCCAAAGGTTTAAAATAGTTGTGTTTTCATTTTCATTTGTTTCCATGAATTTTCTAAATTCCTCTTTAATTTCCTGGTTAACCCATTCATTCTTTAATAAGATGGTCTTTAACTTCCATGTATTTGAGTTCTTTCCAAATTTTCTCTTGTGTTTGAGTTCCCATTTCAAAGTATTGTGGTCCAAAAATAGACAGGGAATGATCCCAATCTTTTGGTACCAGTGGAGACCTGATTTGTGACCCTGGATGTGATCTATTCTGGAGGATGTTCCATGTGCACGCAAGAAAAATATGTGTTCTCTTGCTTCAGGATGGAATGTTCTGAATATATCTGTGAAGTCTATCTGGTCCAGTGTCATTCAAAGCCCTATTTCCTTGTTGATTTTCTGTTTAGATGATCTCTCTATTGCAGTGAGTGGGATGTTATAGCTTCCTACTATTATCGTATTATTATCGATGTGTTTCCTAAATTTTATTGTCTTATATAATTGACTGCTTCTGTGTTGGAGCATAAATATTTACAATTATTAGATCTTCTTGTTGGATAGACCCTTTAATGATGATATAGTGTCATTCTTCATCTCTTATTACAGTCTTTGGTTTAAAATCTAATTTTTCTGGGACACATGGGTGGCTCAGTTGGTTAAGCATCTGCCTCAGCTCAAGTCATAATCCCAGGGTCCTGGGATCGAGTCCCACATTGGGCTTCCAGATCAGAAGGAAGCCTGTTTCTCCCTATCCCCCCACCCTGCGTCTCTGTCTCTCATGAATAAATAAATAAATAAATAATCTTCTAAAAAAATAAATCTATTTTGTCTGATATAAGGATTGCCTCCCCAGCTTTCTTTTGATGTCCATCAGCATGATAAATGATTTCCACCCCTTCACTTTTAAAATGGAGGTGTCTTTGGATGTAAAATGAGTACAGATAGCATATCAATAGGTCTTGCTTTTTTTTTAAGGTTTTATTTATTTACTTGACAGAGATCACAAGTAGGCATAGAGGCAGGCAGAGACAGAGGGGGGGAAGCAGGCTCCCCACTGAGCAGAGAGCCTGATGTGGGGCTCGATCCCAGGACCCTGAGTTCATGATCCGAGCTAAAGGCAGAGGCTTTAACCCACTGAGCCAACCAGGTGCCCCAGGTCTTCCTTTTTTTTTTTTTAATCACATTTTTTTATTTGTTTATTTTCAGCATAACAGTGTTCATTGTTTTTGCACCACACCCAGTGCTCCATGCAGTATGTGCCCTCTCTATTACCCACCACCTCGTTCCTCAACCTCCCACCCCCCCTGCCCCTTCAAAACCCTCTGGTTGTTTTTCAGAGTCCATAGTCTCTCATGGTTCTCTCATCTCCCCTTCCAGTTTCCCTCAACTCCCTCTCCTCTCCATCTCCCCATGTCCTCTGTGTTCTTTGTTATGCTCCACAAATAAGTGAGCCAGGTCTTCCTTTTTTAAGCAGTCTGATACCATGTGTCTTTTGATTGGGGCATTTAGCCCATTTACATTCAGAGTAACTACTGAAAGATGAATTTAGTGCCATTGTAATATGTATAAAGTCACAGTTTCTGTATATTGATTCTGTTCCCTTCTGGCATATGTTACTTTTGGGCTCTCTGTTTGCTTGAAGGATCCCTTTTAATATTTCTTGTAGGGCTGGTTTGGTCATCACAAATTCTTTTTGTTTTTATTTGTCCTGGAAGCTTTTTATCTCTCCTTCTGTTTTGAATGATAGCCTTAGTTTCTGTTTCCCCTGGAAGCTCTTTATCTCTCCGTCTATTTTGAATGGCATTCTAGCTGGATAAAATATTCTTGGCTGCATATTTTTTCTCATTTAGCACCCTGAATATATCATGCCAGTCCTTTCTGGCCTACCAGGACTCCATAGGTCTTCTGCCAATCTAATGTTTCTCCCATTGTAGGTTATGGACCTCTTGTTCTGAGCGGCTTTCAGGATTTTCTCTTTGTCTCTAAGATTTGCAATTTCACTACTCTATATCAGGGTGTTGCCCTATTTTGATTGATTTTAAGGGGGTTCCTCTATGTCTCTTGGGCTTGGATGCCTGTTTCCTTCCCCAGATTAGGGAAGTTCTCCACTATAATTTACTCCAACATACCTCTGGCTCTCCCTGTCTCTTTCCTCTTCTTCTAGGATCCCAATTACTCTAATATTATTTTGCTTTATTGTATCATTATCTCTGGAATTCTCCCTTCATAATCTAGTAGTTATGTCTCTTTTTCTCAGCTTTTTTATTCTCCATCATTTTGTCTTCTATACCACAATTCTCTCTTTTGCCTCATTTATCTTAGCAGTTAGAGTCTCCATTTTTTATTGCATCTCATTAGTAGCCTTTTTTATTTCAACTCATTTAGATCTTAGTTCTTTTATTTCTCCAGGAAGGGATTCTCTAGTGTCTTCTATGCTTTTGTCAAGCCCAGCTAGTATCTTTAAAACTGTTATTATGAACTCTAGTTCCAACATCTTAATTATGAACATCCATACTGATTATATCCCTGGCAGTCAGTACTGCCTCTTGTTTTCTTTTTTTGTGGCGAGATTTTCTGTCTTGTCATTCTGTCCAGAGAAGAATAGATGAACAAGAGAACAAAATACTAAAATGACAACATGACCCAGAGAAATATATACTAAACAAATCAGAAAAGACACAAAACCGGGGGGGGGGATTTTTTTTAACTAACATATAATGTATTATTTATTTCAGGCAAACAGGTTCGTGATTCACCAGTCTTATATAATACCCAGTGCTCATTACAACTCATACCCTCGCTAATGTCCATCACCCAGTTACCCTATCTCACCACCTCCCTCCCCTCCAGCAACCCTCAGTTTGTTTTCTAAGATTAAGAGTCTCTTATGGTTTTTCTCCCTCTCTGCTTTGATCTTGTTTCATGAAAAAAATTTTTTTTTCAAAGAGAATGTAATCAGATAAACCAAATAGAGTAATACACTGGATCCTGTGTGCATTTTGGCATGTTTGTTAGAAAACTAGATCCCAAAATTTAGAGAATGAAAAACGTGTAAGTGTACAGAAATAAAATGAAATACAACGAAAAGGCAGAATGTAACTGTAAAAATGAAAAAAAGACAAAAAAAGAAAAAAAAAAGGAATATAGACAGGTGAAACGAGCAGAGCAATACATGATATCCTGCATGTATTTCCATGTTTGTTAAAAATCTCTATATCTCAAAATTTTAAGGAAAGAAAAACTTATATATATGCAAAAATAAAGTTAAAAACATTGAATAGATAGAATGTAATTGCAAAGATGAAAATTTAAAAACACTTTAACAGAACAACCAAAAAAAAAAAAAAAAGGAAGAAGAGGAAAGAAAAAAAAAACACTAGAGAATATGATCAGACAGCTGAAGAGAATATAGCCATACACTAGATTCTGGGTGTATTTTGGTCTGTTAGGAGAACCTGCATCCCAAAAGTGTAAAGAAAGAAAAGCTTTGTGTGTGTGTGTGTGTGTGTGTGTGTGTGTGTGTGTATACACAAAAATAAAATTAGATACAATGAATGGAAATAGAATGTAAATGTAAAATAATAATAAAATTATATAATAATAAATAATAATAAATAAATAATAATAAAATTAAATACAATGAACAGAAATAGAATGTAACTGTAAAAATAAAAACTAAAAAAAATTTTAAAAGAGTTGATAAAATAAGGAATTGGTTGAAAAAAGAAAGGGGGGGGATTAAAATTGTGGGGGAAAAAACCATGAACTCTGTATGTTATATTCCCCTAGCACTGGAATTTTGCAGTTCACTATTATTGGTAAACTTGGTCTTGGCTTGATGTCATTGCTGATCTTCTGGGGGAGGGGCCTGTTGCTCTGATTCTCAAGTGCCTTTGCCCTGGACAGAGTTGCACCACCCTTGTCTGGGGCCAGGCTAACTAAACTGCCCTGGATTGCTCTATGTGGTTTTCATTCCCTGAAGGCTTTCTGTGCTGCTTTAGAGGATGAGAATATAAACGTTGGCCTCCCAATCTCTGGCCCTGGAGCCAAACCTGGGGACCCCACTCCTCAGTGCACCCTCAGGGAAAAGCAGTCAATCACTCCTGCCTCCCTGAGCTCCATCCACACTCAATGCTCACCCAGCCTGTGACTGAACATTTCTATCACAGGCACTCGACCCCACTTGGAGTCTTCAAACCCTACAGACTCCTGTGGTGCACTCCCGTGTTGCTCCTCCTGGGGAGGAAGAGGGACCTCGCTGGTTCTGCCATTCGTCGAGCCCTGCTTGGAGAGTAGTTGCCCAACTGAGCCACGGTTCAGGGTTTAGGGCAACCCCAAGCTGAGATCTCTCTCCTGGACTTGCTGATTGCAGCTGGTTTCCCCACTCCAATGCTGGCAACTCTGTTACACTCAGGCACCCTGGTCTTCCTGTGACCCCAAGGATCCAGGGACCACACTGTCCTACATAGGATTCCACTCCCACTTCGCTGTCTGAGTGCCTTGCAGGCAGGGAAATAGCTCACAAAGCCGACTTGTAAAAGTTCTGATTTTGTGCTCTGCTGCTCTATCACTTTCCAGTAGCCGGCTCATGGAGGCTCCCTCCCCGTGCAGTTTATCTTCCCATATATCACCTAGGATTCACTTCTCTGCATCTCCTACCTTGCAGAAAGTGGTGGCTTTTCTATTTGTAGAGTTGCAGCTACACTTTTCTTCCACCTCAGGATGAGTTCGCAGGTGTTCAGAATGATTTGATAGTTATCTAGCGGAACTCCTGGGACCAGACCAAACTAAGGTCTCCGACTCTTCTGCCGTCTTGGACTCTCCCCTACTGAGGATGTCCAATTCTTATAAACACGTGTCAATTAAATAGAGCCAATTAAATAGAGCTCTTTTACAAATTAATTTTAGCAATACCATCCAGAGGTAGAAAAAAATATCACATTTATAATACACATGAACACATATACACAAACAAGATGCAAACAAAATCTAGCCTTTGTTTCTTTAATATTTGTGGAGAGGATATTAAAGACCCAATTTCCAAATATCTCTCTTTTATTAAGACAAATTGAATTGCAAGATAGCATTATAATTACGGATCTGTGAATTAGTCATTTCCTATTTTCCAAGATAACAATATAACATAGCTTATCCAAAGATGTCAACAGCTACAGCAACAAATAAACCAAATGAGGCCCAGAATACTTCTGAGTGTTGGTTCCTCTCGAAAGCTAAGGGCTTCACTGACTCAACCAAATAGCTTCCTACTTTCTGGTTGCTTAGTCTTATAGCCCATTTACTCTAATTCTGTGCATAAGAAGGCTAATTTTGGGTGGCTTGGGGGGCAATCCTGGCTGGCTTAGTCAGTAGAGTATGCAACTCTTTTTTTGGTATTGTGTTATGTTAGTCACCATAAAATATATCATTAGTTTTTGATGCAGTATTCCAAGATTCATTGTTTATGTACAACACCCAGTGCTCCATGCAATACATGTCCTCCATAATACCCACCACCAGGCTGACCCCATCCCGCCAATGCTCTCCCCTCTAAAACCCTCAGTTTGTTTCTCAGACCACAGTCTCTCATGGTTCATCTCCCCCTCCGATTTCCCCCAATTCACTTTTCCTTTCCTTCTCCTAATGTCCTCCATGTTATTCCTTATGTTCCACAAGCAAGTGAAACCATATGATAATTGACTTTCTCTGCTTGACTTATTTCACTCAGCATAATCTCCTCCAGTCCCATCCATGTTAATGCAAAATTTGGGTATTCATCCTTTCTGATGGCTGAGTAATATTCCATCGTATAGATGGACCACATCTTCTTTATCCATTCATCTGTTGAAGGGCATTTCAGCTCTCTCCATAGTTTGGCTATTGTGGACATTGCTGCTATGAACATTGGGGTACATATGGCCCTTCTTTTCACTACATCTGTATCTTCAGGGTAAATAGCCAGTAGTGTAACTGCTGGGTCATAGGGTAGCTCTATTTTTAATTTTCACCAAGACAGGATGGTACTGCACAAAAACATAGTATGCAACTATTGATCTATGGGGTGTAAATTCAAGCCCCACATTGGGTGTAGAAATTACTTAAAATAAAATAAAATCTTAAAAAAAAGAAACCTAATTTAAACACGTCAAAAGGACTCCATTTGGGCCATCTGAGACAGATTATCCTTAGTTAAATTTACCACTGGGGTACCTGGGTGGCTCAGTCAGTTAAGACTCCTGATCTCGGCTCAGATCTTGATCTCAGGGTTGTGGCTTCAAGCCCCACACCGGGCTCCATGCTGGGTGTGGAGCCTACTTAAAAAAGAAAAAAAAAATACCATTGAGTGGGGCTCAAACACTGGGTGATCAATCCTTATGTGTGTGTCCCCAGATGAGCCAATCACTAATTACCTTATGAGATGAGAAATCCCAATGGGATCCCTACACATCTCAAGGAATACCCTCAGACACTCCCACTGGGCTTTCTGTCACTTGAAAACATCTTTAGGCCAGAAGGAGCAAGTGTCCCTTTTCTTTGGAGCTGGGTGATCCAGTCTCTCATATTTCTAGCCAGAAAATTTACTCAAATCTTATATTAATAACATCAATTAGTACAATGTCAAATTAAAACAACCTACCCAGAACAACCACCTCTCTAGATTATCCCACCTAGATAACACTACAGGTGAGCCTTAACACCTTGAAAAAAAGTCAGGACTATTAAGTTGAGGTTGTCTGGATATCAACAGAACTCACCAGATACAACCATGAGGTGCTAAGAAGCTAGAGGGGCTCCTGCTGATACTAAGCATCAGGCCCGGAGGACCCCCAGGTGTTTTCTCAGGCTAACTGCTCTGATATCCTCCCTACTCTGCCAAGAAATGCTGATGCTTTTCTCTTAAAGAGAAGAAAGGTTTCATTCAAGCCCAAGTTAGGGCAGCTGCCTGGGAAACACTCTTCACGGGGAAGGAAGTACACTGGAGAATGAATGGTGTTTACCAGGTTATATACTTTTTTTTACATCTTGTAAAAGCCCAAGACATTATATATTAGCATATAGGCAGGAATCAAGTCTTATCACAAAGGAATGCAGGGAGTAGAAGTATGGATCAATATTTCAGGACAACATTGTTTTTCTTTAGGCTACTCATTCACAAAGCAGGTGTACAATGCATGGGTGGTTGGGCCATAAATCAGGCTTTGGTTTGAGCGAAGTTTATGTACAGGCACAATGACTTAGAAAGAAATCTAAACTGGCGTCCCTGTGTATCAGGCCCTTAGAGAGCTCTTCTCTTATCACTGCAAATTTCTGCTTCCAGAAAATGTGAAGTATTCAATAGTGGTAGAGTGAATTCTTTCCATGGAATAGCATCTTGGCTAGTAGGTGAGGCTGAACTGACCAAACTAAAAGACAGGTTTGGAGCTTATCTCTCCCCTTTGCCTGTAGCTGGACCCTCTGAAGCTGTAGTCGGACCCTCTGAAGCTGTAGTCAGACTACTGCCTCCTCTACTCATAAGAGACTTCGATGAATTAGGAGGGAGAAACAACCTCATGAAGTGGTAACATCGCCTCCTGCCTCCCTCCCCAGCGTTTGCCTTTCAGGCAGAAGAAGAGGGCATTACTCTTCCCCACCGCTACCATCCCACTACACTACCACATCCCCCAAGGAGGATTTCTCCTGGAAATCAGTATAAATCATGCAAATAACTGGATTTGAAGTCCTGGTCAAGATACGGACTTTCAATTCTCTGATACCAATAGAGGTGATGGTACCAAAGATAAGCACCAAAGATCAAAGAGCCTTGTCTCATCAAAGATCAAAGAGCCCGGGGTGCCTGGGTGGCTCAGTGGGTTAAAGCCTCTGCCTTCGGCTCAGGTCGTGATCCCAGGGTCCTGGGATCGAGCCCTGCATCGGGTTGTCTGCTCAGCGGGGAGCCTGCTTCCCCCTCTCTCTCTGCCTGCCTCTCTGCCTACTTGTGATCTCTGTCTGTCAAATAAATAAATAAAATCTTAAAAAAAAAAAAAAGATCAAAGAGCCCTATGGCTAGGCACACAAGACGCCAAACCTTGGCAAATTTCAATGGCAAGATTTACAACATTCCAAGGGCTAGATTAAAAGATGGTTTAAAACAGCAAAATTCAGCAGAAGAATCCTTCCCAACTTTAGGAAGATTAGAAGTGGAATTGAGGGCAGATCAATAAGCAAGTCCTAGACCTGTTGCTCTACATGCTAAGTTGAGTGGTCAGGGAAACCAGTCAGGTAGTTGTGAATTCAGGCAAAAAGAGGAACAACCATTTAGAGAAGTACATGTTTGGAAAAAATAGTGCTGGAACTAATATTACAGTGAGAAATACAATCCAAAGACTAAAGCCAACAAGGTGAGGGTGTACTTTAAATAGTCAAAGCTGATCGCCAACTCAGGAACAGAGTGATGCTATTCATTCCGAGGAATATAATTCATATACATTAGGGGAACTAAATCTTCATATACTAATCTTACAGGTCTGTAATGAGGCAGATAAAGAACACAGAAGTACCCCTTTCCTTAACTCAAAATGTGAGTCAGGTACAGCAATGGAAAAAAGAATCCAGTGGGTCACAGCTGTTATGAACTCCATCCAAGTATCATACTAGACTGTCAAGTTTAAAAAGGGGGGGGTGGGCTTGTAGAAAGTAAAGATTGGAATAGCATTACAAATGGGTCTCCATCCAGAGCAAGGTGCACAGAAAATACAAACACCATTGAAAGCAGCCATGGAGGCTTTCATCAAATCATTTCTTGTTCAGAACACATAGGTCCTGGAGCCTCTGACAATTCCTACTCATAGGACTTCAGAGAATGGATTTAGCAATTTCTATATTCATGGATTTTATGTCAATTTTCAGCCAATTGTGACTGGGAATGAAGAAAGAAGTTCTCTAATGGAAACCAAATCTTGATCAGAGATTCAAAAGAATGTCAGCAGTGACTGGAAATGTGCCCAGAACTTGAGTGACTTGGAGTCAGTTGTTCAGAGGTGCCAATGCAAGGGGCTTCCTCTTGAGACAGGCACACTCAGAAGGCAGCAATGAAAAGCAAGGTAAAAGAAAGACTGCCTCAACTATTTCCAACATAGTGAGAACAGAGGAGATAGAGAAGTTACAATTTAGAAGAAACTGAACTTACCTACTCCTAACTTTGCCCATTTGGTTTTACTAAATGATGATGATGGTAACGATGATATGATGGTGATGGTGATGAAGCTGATGATGGTGGTGGTTGTGATGATGATGGTGATGGTGATGAAGATGGTGATGCTGGTGGTGGTGATGATGGTAGTGATGGTGATAGATGGTGGTGGTGGTGGCGATGACCATGATGAAGATGACGATGACGGTGGTAGTGGGGGGAGGGATGGTGGTGGTGGTAGAGGTCGCATGTAGGGTTGAATCAAAGAGCAGACTGACAATCTTTCCAACAAGAACTAGCAGTACATCAACCCCCGGGTGAATTAAGTTAAATCTGCAGTGTTTGTTTTGGTGACTGGCACAAATCAAGCACAGGCAGTGACCTCAAATGCATAAATTTCATAGCCTCATGGTGCTCAGTAGGTGCCAGAGACCACGTGTGTCCTGTATGTTGGCAGCCTGCTTTAGGATCCAAGATAGCTAATGAGTATCAAGTATCTCCTGGAAAACTGCATTTCAGTGTAGCTGGGTATCCAACCAGTCTTGAGCGTGTGCACATGTACGCATGTGTACCTGTGTGTTGGGAGATAATCAGAGAAATGTGACAGCTTGTAATCTGAGCTAATTTGTTGTTTCTTAACTTGTTAAAAAAAAACATTTATGTAAATGTAAATGTTTAATTTATAGTTAAATACTATGTAATACTGTTAGATAGCAGTTGAACAACATTGTAAATGTACTAATGCCACCGGATTGTATACTTCAGAATAGTTAGTTGCGGGGCACCTGGGTGGCTCAGTCAGTTTAGCATCTGCCTTTGGCTGGGGTCATGATCC
This sequence comes from Meles meles, assembly GCF_922984935.1. Taxonomy (NCBI): domain Eukaryota; kingdom Metazoa; phylum Chordata; class Mammalia; order Carnivora; family Mustelidae; genus Meles; species Meles meles. Next base: position 158,812,383 of record NC_060069.1, on the reverse strand, counting down.
TAGCTAGGGTCCTGGGATCCATTCCTGAGTCAGGCTCCCTGCTCAGCAGGGCGTGTGCTTCTCTCTCCCTCTGCCCCTCCCCCTGCTTGTGTGCTCTCTCACTGTTGCTCTCTCTCGCCAATAAATAAATTAAATCTTTTTAAAAAATCATTGCATGTTATGTGAATTTTACTTCAATTTAAGAAAAATATCGGTAGAGCCAAAAACCTTTTAAATGTTTTTAAGTCTCTATTATATGCCCTTCTGAATATGCAAAATTTAGTAGCTTAAAAATATATTATTATTATTAGTGCAGTTAATTTCACTTACTTCTCAAATTTTCACAGGCTTTAGAATATGTCCGGAAGAAATGTATCTCTAAATAAATCTTTCATTAACTTTCAAGGCTTTTTATTTTAAAATAAATGTGAAATGTGAAAAATTAAAAATGGAGTCAAGAGCCAGGCTCATCTATTTTTGCTAATAATGCTTTATCTTGTTTCTCTGAATGGAAAGGAAAATGAATAGACACTCAGACATTCGGAAGAACATTTTATATTATTTGGCTATAATGAAATGTCACATTAGGTTCCCTCCTTCCCATTTTTTTCTTTAATAATAATTTAATTCTTTAATAATTACATCAAAGTGAAGTCTTACTAAATTATGCTTCTGAGAAAAGACTCAGAAAAAAACATTTTTTTACAATAGACCCTTGAACAACACAGGGGCTAGGGGAGCTAACTCCCATGCAGTTGAAAATCCATGCATAACTTTTGACTCCCCAAAAACTTAACAACTAGTAGCCTATTGTTGCCGAAACCTTACCAGTAAAATAAACAGCCAATTAACACACATTTTGTATGTTATATGTATTATATACTGTACTCTTATGGTCAAGTAGTCTACAGAATAGAAAATTAAGAAAATCAGATGGGAGAGGAAATACATTTATAGTACTCTACTCTATGTATTGAAAAAAATCTGCATAGGGGTGGACCTGTGTAGTTCAAACCCATGTTGTTCCAGAATCCAATGTATTTGAATAATCTGAAAGTAGCATTAAGAGAACACCTTTTTTCTCTCTTTTTTTCTTTTTTGGCTTTTGGTTGTTATTCTGGCCAGCACTCCGAACCACAGGTGTGGGGCAATGTCTAACCAAAGGAAACAGCTTCCTCCTGTTGGTTACAAATAGGGCATCCCTTCAACTGTTGTCAGCGGAACACATTTATACCACTGCCTCTGCCTTCAGAGTTCACAAAAGCCAGAGGAACCTTGAACTCTTTCATGTGATCTCAAGAGTCAGGTATAAAAAGTGCCCCTTAACAATGGAGTAGAATATTTCTGCTCAAATCTCAAATGGTATGAAGTGGCTGTCCATTTGAGGGGGTGATTCTCTTTGGAAGCCACAGAAACTGAGTGATCAGGAAGAGATTCAGGGAGTGTTCCTGAACTGAAAGTGTTCTCCCAAAATGCAAATGTTGAAGGACCCCTGGGTGGCTCAGTCAGCTGAGCGGCTACCTTCCGCTCAGGTCATGATATCAGGGTCCTGGGATTGAGTCCTGCACGGGGCTCCCTGCTCAATAGGGAACCTGCTTCTCCCTCTGCCTCCTGCTTCTCCCTCTGCCTCCTGCTTCTCCTGCTTATGCTCTCTTTCTCTCGGACAAATAAAATTTTTTTAAAAATTCAAATGTTGAAACCTAATCCCCATTGGGATGATATTGGGGGGGAAGGTTGGGGAGGTGACTAGGTCATGGGAGTGGAGCCCTTGTGAATGGAATCAGTGTCCTTATAAAGAGACCCCAGAGAGCTACTTTCCCCTTTCTCCCCAGTGGAGGACACAGCGAGAATACAGCCATCTATGAACCAGGAAGCAGGTTCTCACCAAACATGGTAACTACCAAAGCCTTGATCTTGAACTTCCCAGCCTCTAGAACTGCAAGAAATAAATGTCTATTGTTTATAAACCATCTAGTCTATGGTATTTTGCTACAGCAGCTAGGACAGATGAAAAATCTTACTTTCCATATTTGGAAAGGCAAGACTCAGCAGTGAGTAGGAGAGAATAACAAGACCAATTTATAGCCGGCTTGGTGTTTTTTCTAAAATAGCAACGAGGACTATGGACTACCAAACAGGATGCTCAGAATAACAGTAATTCCAATTATCTTAGCTCATAATAATTTATATAGTGATGAAGGCATAAAGTTTGCAACCAGGTTAGAAACATACACTGCATGGTGACTTGTACAACGATTTTTGGGCTCTCTGTGTCCTGGCATTTCTGGCCAACTCATTCAGCATAGTGGTCGTCAAAAGGTCTGCATGGGGCTCAACAGTTTTGCTCTCCTCTGCTTCCCTTGCATCTCACCCTTCCACACAGCTCAGATATCCAACAGAGCTGTGAACAGTTGGCATTCAGAGTTCCGACCGTCATCTCCTTTGGATCTGCTCTTGCTCACACGCTCACCTCACACCTGCCACAATTTATATTCTGTCTTTGCTCCCCAGACACATGGGCCCAGAGACTGGCTTCTGGAGACACAGTGTGGTGCAGCAGTGGACAGTGGGGGCTGGGATACGTTCTCAGTTCTTCCCCTCCCCTCCCCTCCCCTTTCTAACTTCAACCTGGTTTTTGTCCTACCACTCACTGACACTGCCCCATCAGGACAGTGACATCATACGTTGTCAATGTAGGGTGAACTTTACAATCTCCATGTGACCTCTCCATGGTAAGCACACCTCTTCTTTCATCGCTCACTGGGTGAGTTGCTCCCCATGCCTACAGCCTAGTCGACACACATGATTCTCAGCCCACTGCCCTCCTTGTTCTTCCTAACAGAGCCCTTATTTTGCTCAGGTATCCATTCCCTCCACTCCCGGCCCTACCCCAACTCCAGGGGTGGGTCTGATTTGATCTAAGTGTGTCCCATTCCCTTTGCATGTGACCCAATTCTGCCTAAGAAGTAAAGGCAATTGAGAGAGGGCTTCAGGGAAAAGAGACATTCTTTCTCTGGCTGTTATAAATCTGGCTGTGAGGTGTGCAATTCCACTTCCAACTAAGGATGAAGCCAACTCGGAAAGAGGTACAAGAAAAGAGAGAAAAGAACCTAGACTGTGATAACACATTAAGCTGCTGAATCTTCCAGTCCAGAACATCCCGCCATGGGAGATAGTCCATTTCCTTACTGCTGATGCTAACTGGGTTTCTATCACTCATAGCCAAGTCTCTCTCCTCTCCCTAACCCCAGACCCACTGAGGAGTCCTGTCAGTTCTCCCCTCCAACAAAAGATATCCCAAATCCCTCCTTCTATGGATCTCCCCCACAACCAACGTTCGTTGGCTAGACTGCTTTACAAGGTCTCATCTAGTCTCATATCTTCTGGCAACAACTGACTTCATGTGTTAACCTCTCATCCTGACCTCACCCCCACTTGGGAGCCCACACCAATGACACCAGTTCCCACTGCAGCCCTTCATCGCTTCCTCACTGCCTCACACGTCCTCGCCACTGCTTGCTTCTCTACCCACATTTCCCTTCTTCAAACACACCAAAGCTGATTCTACCTCTGGACCTCTGTACTAGCTGTTTCCTCTGTCCTGAAGCCTTCTCCTTCAGAGACACCAAAGGCCCAGGATGTCTTACCCTTCACTTCTCTCCTCAGAGGCCCTCCCTGACTATACCATCGAGAGCAGCCCCATTTGGCATACCTCTAGCATATTCCATATTGTGGCACTTTTCCTCCCTTCAAGGCACCATTGCTATGTGATAGTATCTCATTTACTTCTTCACTGTACTCCCGCTAGAATGAGAGCCCCACGAGGACAGGTGGCTTGACTCTTGTGTTCACAGCTGCATCCCCAGCACGTAGGACACCTGACACGGGGAAGGCAAACTGCCCCCTCCTATTGATTTCACCCTCTCGATTTCCCTCAGAACCCTGCCTATCACCGCAATCCTGCCTTAGATTAGGCTCGAGATTCTCCTCTCTAGAAATCCTAAATCACCCTGTACCATCAACCAGCCTGCATGATTTTCCAAAGTGGGGCATGTGGACCCCAGGGTGGAGTGGTGGTGAGGATACTTGTGCAGATGTATACAAAGATCTTGAGGGTTCGGGAGGAATTTTTAAAATGCTGTTTCCATGTGGTTACCAACATCGATTGGATCATCCAGCATCGATTCTAACTTTGGTCAAGCACTGCCTAGTTCTAGTGCCTGTGTTGGGTGTGTGTTTAGGTTTAGCACAAAGTGGGACCAGCTTTCCAGTTTTATAGGAAAAGCACATATATGTACATGGTTATATGTTGCAGCATCTTTTGAAGGAGCGAAAGACTGGACACTACTTGCAAGTCAAATCAATAGGGAATTGGTGTAAAAATGTTCAGTGTATCTATACAGTGGAATACAATTTAGCGGTAAAAAAGAGAAATCTGGTAAGTGCCAATAGGAAACAGACTCCATTAAGTGAAAAATGCAAGGTGCCAAACAGGAGAAAACAAGAGGGACAGAAAGAATAGATTCACCTGCTTGTACATGCACAAAATATTTCTGGAAGGGTACACAAAGAGCAGCATTGTTTTCTCCATGGGAGAACTGGTATATAGGAGTGCAGAAGTAGAACAGGGATTTCTCTGCAAATAAACTTTTACCCTTAGAATTTTGAAGCGCATAAATATTTCTTCCAAAAATAAATGGAAATATAAAAAGTGGTGTCTATAATTACCCATGTTTATACACAGGCATCACAAATTGAAATGTCTTTAGAGGCTATGCAGAAAATATGAGTGAGAAAAAATGGCAGGCCTAGGACCCTGGCAAACTGGACAAAGTGCCTGTTTACAAGTTACAAGGTCAAGTGAAGCACGTGGGATGTACACACGAAGGAACCTGGGAGAAGTTGAAGAGCTGAGTCTGTATGTGAAACCATCTGATTTTGACACGTTGCTGAAGAAATCATCTGATTTTGACAAGTTGCTTTAAAAAAATTGAAAACTTCATTGCTCCTATATATCCAGAAATGTATGCCTACGTGCACAGCTCAATTAATATTCACAAAGTGTTGGGGCACCTGGGTGGCTCAGTTGGTTAAGTGTCCAACTCTTGGTTTTGGCTCATGTCATGTAATCAAGCCCTGTGTAGGCTCTGCTCTCCCTCTCCCTCTCTCCCAAATAAATAAATAAAGTCTTAATAAACATAAAAATAAATAAGAGAGGGACTTGCAACAAAAAGATTTTAAAAGATATTCACAAAATGAACACAACAGTGCAACTAACATCCAGATCAAGAAACAGAGCATGACCAGCCCCCTAGTCTCTCTCACCCAGTCACTAGCTCCCTACCCCACCCCCAAAGAGGCACTACTATCCTGACTTCTAACAGACTAGATTCGTTTGTCTGCCTATGGAATCGCACTTTGTGTTCTTTTGGATTTGGCATCTTGCTCTCCACACTGTATTTGTGAGACTCACGCACACTGTTGTGTGTAACTGTAGGTAGTTCTTTGTCGTGGCTGAGTCTTCCATTCATCCACCCACTCTCCTGTTGATGGGCATTTAGGTTGCCGCTGGTGGGGCCTGTGAAAATTGGTCAGCTGTGAATACTCTACTTCATGTCTTCTGGTGAGCAGATGTAAACAATTTTGTTGGGTACATTTCTAGGAATGAATTACTGGGTCATAGAGTACTTGCTTACCTTAAAATATGTTGCCAGTGGTTTTCCTGTTGAGTTCCAGTTGTTCCATATGCTTATATTGGCCAACTAAAAAAATAATCTGGTCCAAAGCAAACATCATAGTCCACCAGTTTGTCACCTCTGGATCACTACATCTTTAATTGTCAAGGGAGAAAGTTCTTTATAAGGTAATTTCAGATCTCAGCCCACCGTTCCCTTCTTAAGACCTCACAGTGTCTCCTTGGATAATGGCCAAACCCCTTAGCCTGGCATCAAATACTTCTGCAGGTTGCCTTTCTCGTTTTGCCTCCTGTCACTGTTCATTCTCCATTTATCCATCACTGCCATTTGGCAGGCCCTGGAGAACCATCACATTTTAGTACCTCTGCATGCCCTGGTCTGTGCTGTCCCTCTGCCTGTGGCCTCCCCTTTCCCTTGCTAGGACAATTTGGGTACCTTGTCTCTCCTCTAAACTACCACCCAGAGGCCTTGCCATACATGTCCTGTCTGCTGTCTCTCTACCAGGGCCTAAACACATGTGCCACAAACTCGGTCACTCTGATTTTTTTTTTTTTTTTGAAACACAGATAGGAGTGTGGAAATAAAGAAAAAAGGATAAATTTTAATCTTCCCCCGCTCCCAGTTGTTCTCCACAGAAGCAACTCCTGGCACCACTTCCTTGTGATTTCTTCCCGAGTTACACAAGGAATGTATAACTTTATTCTCAATATAGCTACGTATTCAGTAGGCACCATCTAGAAAATAAGGCAGAGATAGGGAGTTGCCATGCTAAACCGAAAGGTCAGGGCAGGCCTCACTGAGAGGGTGAAATCTGTGCTAAGACCCGAAGGAGGAAGAGAGCCACACTGGTCTGAGGCAGAAGGAACAGCAGGTGCAAATGCCCGGAGAAGCAGGGTGTGCCTGGCCTGGTTGAGAACGGGAAAGTAGTGAAGCAGGAGGAGCCGCGATGAAAATCATTGAACTGGGCCAACTGCAGCGGGCTTTATAAGCCACTCTAGGACTTCAGACTTCCATGAATGAGCAGGGAAGACGCTAGTTATTGAGTTGGGGAGGTGCAACACCTGAGCAGCGGTCTTCGAAATTCACTTCCTCAGTGAAGAGCTGCCTCATCCTTCTCTGTTGTAGCTCACTATCACATATCCGAAGGTTCCACAGTTTATCCGGGCCTCTCATATAAGGGACACTTGATCTGTTTCCTATCTTTTGGACGCAAAGTATTCCAACGTTTCCTTCTTTCCAAGAATTCCAGCGGACAATTTTGATGAAAAACCTGTAAGCCCATACAACTCGTCCCTTTAAACGTGATTTTCTTCCTCATTAAAGAAACTGGGTAACGTGCGATCGCCCTGGTTCCTAGCTCACCTTCGCCCCCGCCCCACCACCACCAGCCTGAGGCCCTTTTCCACTTTAGAAAGGTGCTTAGGTGAGCAAAAACGGGCTGGGGCGGGTGGGCGTGCTTCCCGCTTCACTTCAACGCAGGAAACATCAGCCCGCCCAGGGGTCTGCGAAAGGACACGTCCTGGGGACGGACGGTGGGGACCCGACCCCTCAAGGAACAGAACATTTAAAGGCGGCGACACAAAGGGTGACCCACAGCAACCACGCAGCGTAGAGCGGAGCCGGGACAGCCGCGAGTTCGAGAACGTCGCAAAGAACCGCGCCTGCGCAGTAGCTCCCGGCGCTGAGCCCGCGCGCTAGCTTTCCTTCCCACGACCTCCCCTCTGGCGCCTGCGCACTAGGACCTGCTTCCCGAAGGCCTGCGAAGCTGGGGCGCATAGATAGAGACTTTCTTGCTGCTTGAGAAGGGAGCAGTTGGCTCGTACTTGAATCCATTGTCTCTCCCTTCCCCGTTTATTACGGCAACGATAAATGTCCCACCCCAACTCACTCCAGAAAGGCAGAACTCCGTCCCTGAGGCTCTCTGGGCACTGGGGTGCCCAGGTAACCAGGGAGGTTGTGGGTGGGGTCAGCCGGCTACCACGTGGCAGGACTCCGCCAATCGGCTTGCAGACCGCACTTTGCGGCTCGGCTTCAAACAAACTACCGTGAGGTGAGAGTGGCCTCTGGGGCTCCGCCCCCTCGCCTGGGTCTGGGGCCCCGCGAGACAGCGGGCGGGGGAGGGGGCGCGGGGGCGGGGCGCAGTCGTCGAGTGACGGCCCGCCTCACCTATTCCGGGCGCGGGCCGCGGCGCGGTGGGCCCCACAGCCAATGGGCGGGGGCGGGGGGCGGCCCGGCCGGCGGGGAGGGGGAGCTCGCGGCCGGGGGACGAGGGGGGAGGAGGGGGCGGGCTCCCAATCCGGTTCCATCCGGTTTTCCCACCGCCCCCGCGGCGGGTCGCAGCAGCCCGGGCGGCGGGAGGAGCGGTAGCGGCCAGGCAGCCCAGCTTCGCGAAGGCTCTCGGCGCGCCGCGGCCCGCAGGCACCCGGCCCGCGCCCGCCCCGCCGCCACGATGCCCAAGAGGAAGGTGAGCGGCGGCCGCGGCCCGCACGCGCGCCCTCCGCCACCCGGCCCGCCGCGGCCGCCCCGCGAGGCCCGAGTCCTGCTGCGCTGACGGCGGCGCAGGGCCCGACACGCCCCGGGACCCGCAGCGGGCGGGCGGGCGGGGCTGCGCGCGCGTGGCGGGCCGGGCGCGGCGTTCTGGAACGTTCGGCGGCGGAGGAGCCGGGTGGGAGATTCGAACGCGGCGGCGGGAAGCCGTGACGTCACGCGGCCGGGCATTGTTCGGGCGGGCGGGCGGGCGCGGGGCGCGCGGGCACTTTTGTTTGCGGGCTGCGGCCACTCGCGCGTGTGCTTCCGTCTGCAGGTGAGCTCCGCCGAGGGCGCGGCGAAGGAGGAGGTAAGAGCCCGCGCCGCCGCCGGGGGGAGGGTCCCGGGGGCGCTTCGTCCCTCACGCGTCGCTCTTTCTCCTTCTCTCCCCTAAAGCCCAAGAGGAGGTCGGCGCGGTTGTCCGCGGTAAGTAGCGCGAGCCCCGGAGCCCCGTCCTCCCCGCGCGGTCGTGCCCGCGGGACGCTCAGCGCTGCCCTTGCCTTTCAGAAGCCCGCGCCTGCGAAAGTGGAAGCGAAGCCCAAGAAGGCGGCCGCAAAGGTAGGCTCCGCGCTCGGGGCACCGGGAGTGCGGGAAGTGCCGCGGGGCCGTCAGAGCCCTGACGCGGGCCTTTTTCCGCCGGGAGAGCCGCGTCCCGGCGACGCGGTTTGCGGCCGAGGTCTTGACCCCGAGGTGTCGGTCCGATGGCTTCCTCGCTTTAAACGTGCGAGGGTCTCCTGGTTTCCCGTTCGGATTCGGTACCGCAGCCGCGCGTGTCCGACTTCGGTGTGCGGTCCTCGGGGGTGTGCGCGATAGCGTGTCCTGTTCCTGGTGCTGCACACCTGGGGGGACTGGACACGGCCGAAAGGACCCCTGTGCCGCGCCCGGAGCCGCCGGGGCTCGCGTGCGCGTCCGGGTGAGGGCTTCCCGGGTGGGTGTGTCCTCGTGCTGGGTCTCCCGCCCGACCCCCGGGGCCGCGACCGCTGTGCGGGTTCTTGCGGATGGAGCTCTCCTCGGAGAGCGCACTGGGGCAGGTATTGTGTCGGTCTGTTCTGTGAGTGTGTGTAACAGGACAAAACAGAAACATTGTCCATCGTCTTATACTAAAAACTCGGAGTTAACCCTAATCGCAGTTAGCGTTGTTTCCCTGCAGCAGATTGACGATCGCGCGGTTCACATCGAAGGTCTTTGACATGAAGTTGTTCTTGCATTTACGTGTAATGCTTGAAAACGTCAGTTGGGAAAGCGAAGTGTATGTAAACCACGGTAATTCTGATTTGGGGTGTAGCCCTGAAACTGTCCTCTGCAAAGCTCTCACGGTCTTAAGGGGAAATTCGGGTTGTGAATAATTTCTGCGCACCTAAAACTTGAGTGAGCGTTTGGTGTTCGACCCCTTTTCCGAAAGTACAGGTAGAGTTTAGCACTGCATAATCAAAGACCTTGTTTCCAGTTACTTATTTTAAACATGCAGCAATGAATGTCAAAGTCTCAAAGGTTTTTTTTTGTTTTTTAAGGAGAAAGTCTTTTTTTTTTTTTTCTTATTCAAAGGTATAGCGTAGTACGTTAAGTTCTCACAACAAAAGATAAGGAATTAAGAATTTACTTAACTCTTTAAAGTTAAGTAAAACAGGAACTTTTCATGAAGGCCAAAAAAACAGCAGATCTTGTTGCATAATGATGGAATGAGGTATGTGCTATTATTATCCAGCTTTGGGTTTTTATAATAAAACCATTGGATGAAGTACTGTGCCTGCTTCCCTCTTAAATCTTTTTTCATTATTTACCACTTCCTATATTTTGATTTGCCCCCAAAACTTTTTCTAATGAAAATACTGTGATTTTTATCCTCGGTTGGGTTTGGGATCAGGTGTAATCAATGCATTTCTTTTTCTGAGAGGCCAGTAGGTGAGTCTACATGTCAGTGTTCCTTGAGGAGCAAATTTGTCAACTCAGTGTTGCCAAAGGAAAAGTGTGGAGTGGGGGGCTTTGTTTTACCTGAGTTTCTGTAGTACACCCTTCATAACCAATCTGATTTAAAGCCTTAATGGAAGGTAAATTTTTGATATTTATTGATTACGGTGTAGATGCGCTGTATTTAAAGTATATATATACATATACACCACTATGAGATTATGACTTGTATAATTTCCTTAGAAGTATTTTGGGACTGAAATAAACACATGTTGGGAAAACATGGATTTACTTTTTTTCATCTATCGTTCCTGTTATTAAAAGTGGTATTACTTCGTCCAGGTTGTTGGGTATTTTGTTTTCATATTTAAGGATTTACATTTTTATGCTATCACCATAGTGGTTAGAATACTAATGAGAAATCTGAAGAAATCAGATTATAGAAGAACATCTACAGAGGTGATTGTGACATTTCATGATACCATTGTGTGAGGAGTGCTATCCCAGATGTTTGTTTTCGTAATTTGTAGTTTATTCTGGGGCGCCTGGCTGGCTCAGTAAAGCATGCAACTCTCGATCTCGGGGTTGCAAATTTGAGTCCCACATTAGGTGTAGAGCTCACTAAAAAATAATAATTTATGAGTCATTCTAAACAATGTGTATTGTTAGTAGCTGTCGTGTTGTCTTTGTATATGGAAAGCCATCATTGGTTCAGAATACGTCACACTGCCCGCCCCCCCCCCCCCCCCCAGCATTGAAGTGTGAGATCTACCTGCATGTCTTTGTGGCTGTTTAACTCAAGTACTGATAGGGGTCTTTGTAGAACCCACTGGTGACCTGACTTCATTTAGCTGTGGCTATATTTTTTTTATTTACAAGAAATAAATATTAAGTGTTTAAACTTCTTCACCATTGATGGATGGTATCCAAAAACACTCTTATGTTGCTTAATCGTGGCTTAAATTTTGAACGTCTTTTATCATTGTACTAATATGTGTGCTTTTCAGATTCTTCCAACATGTAAATGAAAACGATAAACTCAAAATTGATCCTTTTAGCTCCTCATTACGTGGTATCAAGGGATTAGCTGTAGCAGGATAGTCAACCTGACCATTCCCGCATGGTGCTGTTTTCAGGTGAATGGTCTCACTGTGAGGATGAATGTCTTGTCAGGACAGTGATTATTTGACAATTTGATTATTATTCAGGCTTACGAGAACTTTGGGGACAGGTAGGGTTACAGTGGAAAGAGATTTCCTCCAACTACTCTTCCCCTCATTGGTTCCGTCATGTGCAGCTTGAGAGAGTAGTGGGTGATTGAGCAGGTGGGGGGAGCAGTGTGTCTCGGGCTTTAGGTTTACTCAAGGTAAGTCTAATGAGGCTTGATAACGCGAGTACTGTTACAGTTCGGGCGTATGCTGTCATCCTGACGAGTGGGGATGGACTTTCAGGTGTCTTCTGGAAAAGAGGTGTCCTGTGACTCAGGCTGCTGTGCAAGCTAGCGTTAACATGGCAGCTGTTGGGGACACTCTAGCAGGTGAGAAAACTGTAAGTGCTGAGTTTATGCTTAAAATATACTCTTACTGTATCCTAGGATAAATCTTCAGACAAAAAAGTGCAAACAAAGGGGAAAAGGGGAGCAAAGGGAAAACAGGCCGAAGTGGCTAACCAAGAAACGAAAGAAGACTTACCTGCAGAAAACGGAGAAACCAAAAATGAGGAGGTCAGAAGTGTGTGTTGTTGATTTGGACTCTGAACAGTAGATAATAAGTTACATATCTTTATAGAGCAGATTAAGGCAGTCTTTGTTCATCAGAATACAAAAGCTTTGTACAGCAACTCCCAGGTGAATAGAGAGGTGGTTTTTATGAATTAGATCATATTTGGAAATATGTATGTTGATTGCTTTTTCTTTAAATGAACAAGAAATTTTAATATGCTTAGAATTTCACCAGTAACAGATCCACTATGCATGTTTACAGAGGGTTCATTAATATAATTACTTGTGTGGATTTTTAAAAGGATTTAATTTGCTAAATGATCTGTTACTCCTTTTTCTTTGACTTGGAACTTTGGTACTTTGTTTAAAGAAACAGGCTTTGTGTGTGTGTGCACGCGTGTGATCTGTAGAACTGTTGTGATCTTGCTTTTCTCGATGTTCAGAAATGTTTTGAATCCATTCCTTATTTGGCGGATTTTTCCCATTTCATTTTTTAAAAGGAAGTCCAATTTTCTTAAAAGTGGCTGTTTAGGACTAAATAACTTAGACCAAGCAAATAAAAGGACTTGATGTCCTTAATCTTTTTTATCCTTTTAAGTTGTGAAAAGAAGACAATTTTTCTTAAACAAGTAGGCTCCAAGTTTTGATAAATAAGTTTTCTTAAGCCAGGCCTTTTTTTTTTTTTAAATCTTATAATGGTTAACTCTGGAAAGAAATAATTCAGGGTATTTTTAAAACTTTTGTATTTATAGAGTAAATCTTAAAGCAACCAAGTACTTATTTCTAACTTGTAGAGTTTGACTGGAATTTATTTTAAATTGGTAGTTCTAACCACATATCAAATATTATGTGATATTAAGATGAGATTACTAATCTTAGTTATGAGGGTAGAATTTGACCTTCTAATACACATTCTCACACCCCTGTTATTCATGGTGATTGTGTTCTGGAAGGTATAAGTACTGAACAGTTGCACAAGGAGGAAATAAAGGGTTAGATTTTTGTGGAACCCTGGTCACATTTCCACTGACCTATTGACTTATTTTAGGTGTTTTCATTGACAGCACCGTAACTCATGCCTGAATGAAGCTCTGCGACACGTGTATTTTCTCCACTAGGGACACTACAACTTTCTTGCACTTAGTAGACCGTATTATACTTGTCTAGTCAGCATCATTAAGAAGCACAAAACAGATGTGAAATGTGTGGTACTGAAAAACAAAAAAGGCAAAAGTTCAGGACTGAAACAGCCACCCCAGCTGGGAGTGTACATGTTGAGGAACTCAGGAAAACACTTTAAGTCCAAGGAAGTGCCAGGAGTATTGATTTTGGGGGTTACAAATAAATTTTAGTGAACAGACAAATTTACAAATACAGATTCTACATAGAATGAGGATCACCTGTATTTTCAAGACCTAATGATACTATATAAGTAAGACTACGTTGTATTAAATGTTAAAGCTCTCAAAGATAATAACAATGATACAGAAATCAAGTGTTTGATTATTTCTTTTCCTTTGATTTGCAGAGTCCAGCATCCGATGAAGCAGGAGAGAAAGAAGCCAAGTCTGATTAATATCACATACCATGTCTTATCAGTGGTCCCTGTCTCCCTTCTTGTACAATCCAGAGGAATATTTTTATCAACTATTTTGTAAATGCAAGTTTTTTAGTAGCTCTAGAAACATTTTTAAGAAGGAGGGAATCCCACCTCATCCCATTTTTTAAGTGTAAATGCTTTTTTTTAAGAGGTGAAATCATTCGCTGGTTGTTTATTTTTTGGTACAACCAGAAAATAGTGGGATATTGAATGTGGGAGGCTTTGATTGTCTTGGGTGTCAGCTCAACATTCCATAGATGGGGTAGTTTTTATATCCTGTAATTCCAAGCATACTAAACAGCAATTTGGAGTCAGTCGTGCATTTAATATGTCTTGAATATTTTAAATTACTCCTTTTCCCATGTTGTTTTGGTAGAATTGTTGCCTAAAGAAAACCACTCCTAGATCTTGGCTCTCCCTGTCAGAATTCTTGTGCACTCTGTAACATCTTGGTCGTGGTAGTCCAGTTTTCCTTGTAACTCTGTTAATGTGCTGTGCAAGATTGAAAATTGGAGTATGTAGTGTATATGATATTAAATTGTGAATTAATGGGACTTAACACTGTAACAGTGTATCAGCATTTGAATCTCTTGGTACTTGATACACTGTTAAGGAAAAACTGCCTCCAAATTTTAAGCTGGAAGGTCACTGGAATAACTTTTAGAAAAGAATCACAACTATGTGATTTTTTAGATTTTTGGTACGTATGTTAGGAATTGTGTACAAATTAAAATGTCTGTACTGATCCTCAGAACAACCAATAAAAACTCAGTTATGAAAAAGTTTTGTGAAGCACATAGATCAAGTTCTGGCTTAAATTTCATTCAAAGAATAACCACATTTGTTTTCCCAGAGTTTTCTTAAAATTTGAAAGTGGAATATTCAATTTTTTTAAAATACTTGAACAGTGTTACAAGTACTGAATAAGCCAAAACTACATCTAGTGTGGTTTGTGTTTACATATTCTTTTTGAGATTTTCATACCTACTGTACTTTCGTTTTGCCATCTAAATAGTCTTCAGAGGCGGTGGTAGACACCTGCACTGATGGGGCAAATGCAGACCCAGGGCCAGAGAAGGCACCAGGCCAAGGTTACCACAAACAGGGAAAGACCTTGAAACTGTAAATTTCACTACACTTAAAAATGTTATTTTGCGCTGGAATGGTTTGTGGGTGGGGAGTAAGAATGCTCTAGAAACAGGAGTCCTGAGGGATCACAACTCTGCAAAGAGGACCACAGGAATGGCCGCTTTGCACAGACTTACTACGGAGGTGGTGGAATGTGGCATCTCCAGTAAAACAGGATGTCTGTGGGGAAAGGATGCTGACTTGGGTTGAACTAATTCCCAAAGGTGGGCCATGGTGACCCCTAGGGAACAGGAAGAGGCTGGGAGCCATGTTTTCCAGTTCCTGGTGGTGGTTACACTGTGGAGGGCGTGGAACCATGATAAATACAGATTTTTCTCTTAATTTGTAAGTACGGACAGCATGGGGGTTTTGGATATGTTAATTGAAGCATTGAACTGAAAACCTCCCCCCTTGGGTATGGATACTTTATACAGTTTTATTTTACCAGAATTTCTCTAGCACTTCTTTTTGGTAGCAGCTAAAAGTGGTACCTAAGAACCAATGGGAAGAAATTGAGACTTTTACCCCTTTAACTTGGCTGTGTTCATCTGTACTACCCAACCCTCAGTACCCGAAGGAACGTCACCATGATCATTGTTTACAGTCACAAGGTTTTCTTGATTGTTCTGAATTTATTGCTAGTAATAAAGAGATTTACTAGTTCTCTAAAAAATAGTATAACAAGGTTGGTTTTGTTTTTCTTATACGTACCTAAAAGAGATGGGGTTTTTTTGTAGAAAATGGGAATGGAGGTACTTGTAGGTCCTACTTGCCTTGAGCATTACTCTTAGAAGAACCCTCACCTAGATGTTTTCTTCAGCTATTAAAGGAAAACAGTTTATAAGAAAATAAACCACTTGAGGTATATTTTTTCCCTTGACGTTCTAAGTAATCTCTACACACAACACGGGGCTCTCACAACCCCAAGATCGAGAGTCGGATGCTCTACCAGCTGAGCCAGCACGTTTTCTAGGCTCATTGCCTCTGAAAAATTGTCTTTAAACAAAGAGTTTGAGGCAATGAGAACTGAACGGTAAGAGTGCTTGAATGGGCATCAGACATCTTAAAAGGACAGGGAAGATAATGATGCAAACAAATCAGACTCTAAATCTGTTAACTAGCAAAACCAATAAATAAGAATCTTTCACTCCCTTGGCTTGTCAGAGGCTGGATTTGACCTTCCAAATGTGGGTTAATCAGACAACTAATAGTCCTAGAACCTGGTGCCTAGTACCAAGACTCATGCTGAGCATGGAGGCCCCAGAGAAAACAGGCTCGTAGCCCTGATTGGGAAGTGTGTGAGGAAATGCTTGTGGGCATAGGGACAAGAATTAAGGAGACTGAGCTGGTACCGGGAAGAGAAATGCATGTGTATGTATGTAATTGAAGTTCAGGACCAATTTATACTCACTGGGGAAAAAAACAGGAAATGCAAAGCCAATAACAACCATAATTCATTTACTAGGCGAGCCACCCAGGTGTCCCTAGAAGTAATTATTTTAGATATGTTGACATTTTCAGGTGTGCTTGGGTGTTCTTTATTTGTAAAATGGTTTAGTATTTGCTTAATAATTGGTGTGGCTATGCCATAATTTGGCCATTACAGGCAGTTGGGTTTTTCCCCCTTATGGATATACTCAAAAGTTTCACAGTATACTGAACTCTCATGTCTGAGTCAGCCAATCCCAATAGCCATCAAACCCTTGCTACTCTTGGCCATCCATAGTATTTTGAAGTAAATAAGGCTGGATAGTTTTAAAAATAACGTGTAAGTAGGAAAACAATACACAGGAAGCAAAAGTGTACGTTAGTAGTAAAAATTGTTCCCAAAATGTTCATTCATTTATGAAGTTTTGCATATTTTGTCAGGGTTGGGTGGTGGATGCAGATGGCCTTGAACCAAGAAGCTGCTTAAAAAAAAAAGTCTGACTAGTAACTAGCCTTTAGAATCTATATTACTTTCCAGATGCTGACTTCACATTGATTTTAAAAAGTAGGTGTTTGGGGGCACCTGGTTGGCTCAGTGGGTTAAATCCTCTGCCTTCGGCTCAGGTCATGATCTCAGGGTCCTGGGATCAAGCCCTGCATCAGGCTCTCTGCTCAGCGGGGAGCCTGCTTCCCCCTCTCTCTCTGCCTGCCTCTCTGCCTACTCTGCCTTCGGCTCGGGCCGTGGTCTCAGGGTCCTGGGATCGAGCCCCGCGTCGGGCTCTCTGCTCAGCGGGGAGCCTGCTTCCCCCTCTCTCTCTGCCTGCCTCTCTGCCTACTTGTGACCTCTCTCTGTCAAATAAATAAATAAATTCTTTAAAAAATTAAATAAATAAATAAATAAATAAATAAAAATCTTAAAAAAAAAAAAAAGTGTTTTGAAGTTTCCTGAGGGCTTGGAAGTGTAAAGTGATGTGATTGGAGCTGGGCACTGGGGGAGAAGGGGCCACGCAGTACGGGACTGCAGGAGTCGCGTGGTGCACTTGCAGACCCGAGTTAGGGACAGTCGCAGCACCTGCTGTTCCCGTCTTGGTGGATGAAGGTGACTCCACAACAAATGGGGCAAAAGACAGGTTGAATAGGGCTTATCTGAAGTGCTACTAAGGCCTTTCTCAGAGCGTCCTAAGGAGCTAAAGCAGCATCTGGCCGCCAGCTCCCAAGAAACGTCTGTCTGATGCTCATCCTCCGTGATTTTCCCAGCCGGTGCTAACGAGATTCCTGGTGGACTTTCTCCCTGTTTACAACAACAGGTTGTTCTGTAAAGCCTTGGAAAATGCATTTGATTTTTTTTTTTAAGATTTTATTTATTTGACAGAGATCACAAGTAGGCAGAGAGGCAGGTGGGGCGGGGAGGATGGCGCTAGCAAGCTCCCCACTGAGCAGAGAGCCTGATGTGGGGCTGATTCCAGAACCCCAGGACCATAATCTGAGCCGAAGGCAGAGGCTTTAACCCACTGAGCCACCTAGGTGCCCTGAAAATGCATTTGATTTAACTGAACTTTAAGTCGAACCTTGAACGTGAGAGCTCCTCCTCCCACCTGGCTGTGTTATCTTCCTAGAACATGGCAGTATGTCTGTCTGTGTTGTGTGTCCTTACATCCTTAACTGTAAGGATTACTGCTGCAGTTCAAGTGGAATTCATAACTCAGATATGTCAGTGTTAAATTTTACCTCTGAAAGCCCTTTATGGTACCCACAGAAAGTTCAAGTTGAAAAATGGATAAAGACTAATGAATTCAAGTTATGTATGAAAAAATTTCTGTACACGAACCTGTCAGGCATGAGTCAGATGTGTTGCAAGGTTTGCACGCTTGGATGTGTCTGTGTAAGGACGTGGCTGCGTATTCAAATGTGCAAGTTGATCGTTTCTACTGGTGCTGATTTGGGGTTTTAAAAAAATATTTTTAGGAGTCCTAACTGTTGTAGCATAACTTCTCACTCTTGGCTTTACTTCTCCTTATCTCATTTGTCATTGAAAGCAAAGTAAACTAAATATTAAATTCAGCAAATTTAATTGAGCTCACATGAGTAAGTGGTCTCTTAGAAATCAGATTAATAGATTCTGGGTACTTGGCAAGGGAGCACACTGCTCTTCTGAATTTCTGGGACTCAGAATGGGTCTTGGTCAGCATCAAAAATGAGCATTTTTCTCTACAAAAGGAAAATAATAAGACTTGGCTGTAGGACACAAAAGAAGATCTGAATAAATGAGAAAACAGTGTTCCTAAGAAGAGTCAACATTTAAGGATATTGAGTCTTCTTACCTAAAAAAATGTTATGCAATTCTGATGAGAATCCTGGTAGAATTTTCATTAGGAATTGGAAAGCTGATTCTAAAGACCATGGGGGCCGGGGAGGGGGGGGGATGCTCTTGATCGTGGAGTTGTGAATTCGAGCCCCATGTTGGGTGCGGAAATTACTTAATAAAATCTAAAAAAAAAAAAATTAAAAACAATAAAGACCATCAGAAAGAGAAAATTGTAAAACTAGCTAAGAATTTTTTGATAAAAGAATGTAAGAGAAGCCTTGTCCTATCAGGTATCAAAAGTTCCTATGAAACTAAGAAAAGCAGTATGAGTTTGGAACAGAAATAGACACAAAGATCAATGAAACAGATGAGGCAAAACAGATTTAACATGATAGAGTGGCATTTCAAATCAAATGGAAGACACCAGTCAAACGAGTCTCAGTCTAATCAGCTATCCATTTAGGAAAATATAAATTAGACCTCTACCTTGTACTACATATGGAGATAAATTCCAATAGATTTAAAAATCTAAATATAGAAAAACTCAGTAAGTACCAGAGGAAAGTGTAGGATAGTTGTATAATTACGAAGTAGACAGGCCTGCCTTCCTCTGCAAACTAAAAAAATCCAGAACCCATAAAGGAAAAGGCTGAATGAATATTAGATCTCATAACATTTTTAGTTTTTATGTGATTTTATTTGAACAAATGCCTGAGAAATGTTAATTTGGGAGAAAATATTTGCAATATACATGACACACAAAAAACGTCCAAATCCTAGTCAATATCCAACAGAAGAAAAAGCAAATGATATGAAAAAACAATTCAGAAGAAATTCAAATTTTTGTAATAGTTTTTGGTGATAAAATACACATGGAATTTACCATTTCAACGATTTTTAAGTGTACAGGTCCGTGGTGTTTAAGTGCCTTCCTATTATTGTGCAAACATCACCACCTTCTGTCTCCATAACATATTAGTCTTCATAAACTAAAGCTGTCCTGGGGCGCCTGGGTGGTTCAGTGGGTTAAGCCTCTGCCTTCAGCTCAGGTCATGATCCCAGGGTCCTGGGATCGAGCCCTGCATTGGGCTCTCTGCTCAGCGGGGAGCCTGCTTCCCTCTCTCTCTCTCTGCCTGCCTTTCTGCCTACTTGTGATCTCTATCTGTCAAATAAATAAATAAAATCTTAAAAAAATATATTAGTCCTCCAAGTGGACTTTGAAAAAAAAACAAAAAAACAAAAAACACTAAAGCTATCCCCATGAAACACTGACTCCCCATCCTCCCTTCCCCCAGCCCCTGACATCCGCCATTCTGCTCTCCATCTCTATGGACCTGACTGCTCTAGGGACTTCATATAAGTGAAATGACGATATCTGTCCTTTTGTGACTGGCTGATTGCACTTAACATGTCTCCAGATTTCACCCATGTTGCAGCAGGTGTCAAATTGTCCTTCCTTTTCAAGGCTCAGTAATATCCCACTGCATGTGTAGATGGGCACTTGGGTTGCACCCATCTCTGGTCTATCGTGAATAATGCTGCTATGAACACTTGTGTAAAAATACCTGCTTATGTCCCTGCTTTCAGTTCTTTTAGCCCATATCCAGCAGTGGAATTGGTGGGTCATCTGGTAATTCTATGTTTAATTTTTTGAGGCATTATCATACCATTTCCACGGTGGCTCTACCATTTTACGTTCCTGCCAGCTGTGCGCTGGGGTTCCAATTTCTCCACACTTTTGTCAACATGGGCTATTTTCTTTAAAACATAGGGTTTTTTTTTTAAAGATTTTATTTATTTATTTGACAGAGAGATAGGGAGAGAACACAAGGAGGCAGAATGGCCGACAGGAGAGGGAGAAGCAGGGTCTCCACTGAGCAGGGAGCTTGACGTGGGGCTCGATCCCAGGACTCTGGGATGGTGACCTGAGCTGAAGGCAATCACTTAACCGACTGAACCACCCAGGTGCCCTTTTAAAACATGCTTTTTAACTGCATTGGAGAGGAGTGCAAATAAAAACAACAGAGATATTTCTGCCTATTGGATTGGTAAAAATATAAAGGAATGATGATATTTTATATTGGTAAGGATGGGAGCTAAAAGGCATGCTTATCCATCTGCTGGGTGGCTGTGTCAGTTGGAAATGACCTTTCTAGAGGGCAATTTGGTAGTACTTACGAAACTCAAATGAAGAGATCCTTGGTGATAGTTAATTTTATATAGTAAAGTGGCTGGTCCCCACATATGTTGTCGAGCATTATCCTAGATGTTTCTGTGAAGGTGTCTGGAGTAAGATGAATATTTAAATTTGTGGACTTAGAGTAAAGTGGCTTGTCCTCTGTAATGTGGGTGGGCCTCATCCAATCAGTTGAAGACCTGGAGAGAACAAAAAGACTGACCTTTCCAGAGCAAAGAGTTGGAATTCTGCAGCAGATGGCCTTTGGACTTGAACTGCAGGTTTTGGACCTGCCAGCCTCCATAAATAACAATTTCTTAAAATAAATTTCTTTGTATTACATACCCTATTCTCTTTCTCTGAAGAACCCTGATTAATGGTTTGACCTAATAATTTTGACCTAATAATTTATTTTCTAAGAGTCTACTCATGAGAAAATTATAATTGCATAAGGATATACGTGCAAGCACATTCCATGTAACATACTTTGTAGCGTGTCCACATGTCCATCAATAGGTTATATTACATCATCATCGATCCTTATTACGGAATAGCACTTAGCTAAAAAGATGATAGACTTGTGTAGGTTGACATGAAAGAAGGTCCAGAACACATGGGTAAGTAATAAATGCTAGTTGAAGAACAGTATGCACAACATAATTCCGTTGTCGTGATGTAATTGTGAGCTTGGGAGGACACTTGGAAAGTGTTAACTGTGCCTCCCCCAAGGGAGTGTGATTCAAAGAGGAGGAGCAAGGGTTCAAGAGGGAATTTAACTTATATTTATGTCTACATGATCTGAAGTTGTTAAAATAAGCATATAATAACTTCGTAAAAAATTTTTTGAAACCAAGGAATGGAAAAGAAATCCAGGTCAGAATTTTCAGTTTAGAGCTGAGCCAAAGATTCTCCAAAAAATGGTCAAGAGACCCGGGTTCCCATTTGAGAGCAAACTGGGCACATCCTTCATGGGATCTGGAGGTCCTGACCCAAACTGCAGCTTTGAACCTTCTCTGGGGTGTTTTCAATCCCCAATCTTGACCTCCACCCCTCAATGGCCAAGAATCAGAGTAGCGAGGTTGAGGGGAGCAGGATACCCAGCTCAGAACGTGGCTGTGTTGCTGGTGGTGTGAGATCACATGTTCCAGCTGCAGCACCAACTTACTGATGCGTTGAGGAAGTTTCTGAAAAAAGATCTTGCAGGCAACTCTTGATGAACCATGCCTGGGCAGGTAAGGGGGGACCAGCGTACTGTAGCCTGGTTTGTTACAAAACCACAACTTGCCACCCGCATTTGCATATGAACGTCTCAACCGTCAGCCTGTCATGGCGCCTTTTGGAAGAAAGGTCTGGAAAGAATTACTCAAGTATCCATGAACATGTTGTAGAAGAAGAGCTGGGGTGTATTCAAGGAGAGGAGGGCCACCTGACATCTTGTCCCAATCTCTTCCAGTCCTATGCTTAACCTCTCTCTACCACCCTTGCCTGAATCACCCCCCACCCCCCACCCCCAAGAAATAGCCCCTTCCACAGAGAAGAGCAGCCTCCATCGAGATTGATCTAGCGGTGTGAAAGACCTGATGAGAATGAGGTGAGGCATTTGAAATCCAAAGATAAGTTTTCTTTAAATCTCCAGGGGCACGTGGGTGGCTCAGTCGGTTAAGCGTCTGCTTCCAGCTCAGGTCATGATCTCAGGGTCCTGGGATCAAGCCCTCCATCAGGCTCCCTGCTCAAGGGGAGTCTGCTTCTCCCTCTCTCCCTCTGCCTCTCCTTCCCCCCACCCCTGGCCCTCATGCTCTCTCTCAAATGAGAAGATAAAAAACTTAAAAAAAAAACCAAAATAATGGGGCGCCTGGGTGGCTCAGTGGTTTAAGCCGCTGCCTTCGGCTCAGGTCATGATCTCAGGGTCCTGGGATCGAGTCCCACATCGGGCTCTCTGCTCAGCAGGAAGCCTGCTTCCCTCTCACCCTCTCTGCCTGCCTCTCTGCCTACTTAAGATCTCTCTCTGTCAAATAA